>NC_053425.1:38463217-39063217 GCF_007990345.1 Gossypium hirsutum | reverse complement strand
GTTTTAAACCTGAATTCATCACCGGCACGAAGCCTGCTAGACTTTAAGTCTGAACTCATTCACCGACATTTCGCGTGCTAGGCTTGAAGCCCGATATCATTTCACCGGCATTATAGCCTGCTAGGCCTGAAGCCCGATAATATTATTCACCAGCTTAAAGCTTGCTAGGCTCAAAGCCCGAATATCACCATTATAAAGTCGTCTCATAAACAATTAATATAATATAGCATGTATACCTATTCAGTTTACTATATTTAATCATTCAATCAAAATTTATAATTGCCCTTTGAATCATTCGATATTTTGCACACGAAATGTCATTCTCAATATCTCGCACACTAAGTGCCATTCTCAATATTTCGTACACTAAGTGCCATTCTCAATATTTCGTACACTGAGTACCATATTTGATTGCCTCGCACACTAAGTGCCACATTTTGTCGATATGTCGTCAGACATTAAAATATTCACGTATATACAATTTATACGATATTAAACCATTAGAAACATAAATTTAACAATGCTTATTGCATACGAACTTACCTTGTTTGCGGTAACGATAAATTAGATCGACGAATCCGATACTTCGTTTTTCCCTCGATATAGACTCGTACGAGGCTTAACTTGATCTAATCAATCAAATTCAACTATTACAATTCATATTCGATTCATTTTAACTCAATTTCATATTTTGGTAAAATTACTATTTTACCCCTAAAGTTTTACTTTTATTCAATTTAGTCACTGAGCTCAAAAAAATGCAAATTAACTATTTTTAACCATAATTAAGCTTAACTGAATATTCATGGTGTTAAAACAGCCCATAAATTACTTTATGGCAAAATTACATTTTTGCCCCTGATATTTCAACTTCTTTACAATTTAGTCCCTAAGCTCGAAAAATTAAATTCATTCAATTTTGGCCAAACCCATGCCTAGACAAATTTACTACTACTTCATAACAGCCCATATTTTCATTTATTCACACTTTCAACGACATAATTTCAATAATTCACAATTTAATCCAAAATTGACATTTTTACCAAAATTCACTTTACAAAACATGTATATCCAACAACAGTAATTTATTTTCCATCATCAACTATCAAAATACTCATGCACTCAACAATGGCAACATTCAAATACTTTAACATTTTTGAAATCAGAGATACGGGCTAGCGAGAGTACGAAGCAATGATCTCAAAAACATAAAAATTATCAAAAACCGAACACAAAACATACCTAAATCACTTCATGCAAATGCTGAAACTAAGGAAGCTTCAATGGCTTTCTTTTCCCCTCCATATTCGGCCAAGAGAAAATTTGCATGGCCATTGTATGTTTTATTTTTATTTAATACATTTTAATATTCCATTTACCTTTTTGTCCTTTATAATAATACATAATTTCATATATGCCAAACCACCAATCTCCACTATCATAAAGTAATGGTTTAATTGATAAATAGGGACTTATACTTTAGTAAAACATGGAAAATAAACACTTAAACAATTAGAATGCAACTTTTTCATTTTACGCAATTTAGTCCTTTTTGCTTAATTAACTATCGAAACGATAAAATTTTTCAACGAAACTTTAATACCATCTTTTTGCCACTTCGTAAATATTTATAAAAATATATACGACTCGGTTTATAGAAATGAGGTCCCAATACCTCATTTCCTAAACCCACTTAACCTTAGGGTCATACCACTTGAACTTAATAAATCACTTATAAAACAAATATCACAATATCAAAAACATTTTTAAAATCACAATTAACTCGTAAATATTAAATATAATATTTACAAACCTACTTGTCGGATTTGGTGGCCCTGAAACCACTGTTTCGATTAACCTTAAAAACGGGCTGTTACACATGGTGGACCTTGTGCTATGCATCTTGGAGGAAATAAGTTATATCGAGACCTGCGAGAGGTGTACTGGTGGCCTGGACTAAAACGAGAGGTGACTGAATTGGTTGGGAAATGTCTGACATGCCAGCAAGTTAAGGTCGAGCACCAATTGCCTTCTGGATTACTGCAACCGGTGAAAATTCCACTATAGAAGTGGGAGAGAGTAACTATGGACTTCGTGAGTGGGATACCTTTGACACCCACCAAGAAAGATTCTGTGTGGGTAATTGTGGATAGGTTAACGAAATCTGCCCATTTCATACCTGTTCGTACTGATTACTCACTACAAAAGTTGGCCAAGTTGTATGTGGCGGAGATAGTACGACTGCATGGGGTACCAGTGTCGATTATTTCTGATCGAGACCCTAGGTTTACAACTCGGTTCTGGCTGAAGTTGTAGGAGACGTTGGGTACACGATTGGATTTCAGTACTACTTTTCACCCTCAGACAGATGGACAGTCGGAAAGGGTTATTCAAGTTTTGGAGGATATGTTAAGAGGTTTTATCATCGATTTTCATGGTAGTTAGGAGGACTACTTGCCATTGGCGGAGTTTGCATACAACAATAGCTACCAAGCAAGTATTCAGATGGCTCCATATGAGGCACTTTATGGGCGAAGATGTCGTACGCCTATGTGTTGGATAGAGTTGGGTGAACGACAAGTGCTTGGGCCGGAATTAGTGGCCGATACTAAAAGTAAGGTTAAGTTGATAAGAGATCGATTAAAGGAGGCATCTGATAGACAGAAGTTGTATGTAGATCTAAAGCGTAAAGAGATTGAGTTCGTTGTTGGGGATATGGTTTTCTTGAAGGTTTCACCTTGGAAGAAGATCTTGAGGTTTGGCAAGAAAGGTAAACTGAGTCCGCGGTTTATAGGGCCTTATCGGGTTCTTAAACGGGTAAAGCCAGTAGCATATCAGTTAGAGTTACCACCGGAGTTGTACAGAATCCATGACGTCTTTTATGTGTCCATGTTGAGATGATATCGATCGGATCCTTCACATGTTAAGCCAGTAGCATATTAGGGTTAGGTTCTTTTCTTTTTCTGTCTTGGAGAATTAGGGTTAGCCACCTGAAAGCTTTCACCACCATTCATCCTTTCTGAGTTCTCACAAAAGCCGAAAACACAAATTCCTTCTCTTTGGTGCCGATATCTTCTTCCTCTCTTTTTCCTCCATTTTCTTTCTTCCTTTTTTCTTTTTCTTCTAGCCGAAACCTTCTGATCACCTTACTCACCTCCTCTGTCAATCCCACCCTCCACAAAACCTCCATAGCTGATTGCCATAAAAGCCGAAATCCCGAAAACTCACTTATTGTGCCAATTTCTCCAAGCCAAAATCCTTCAGTTATTTTTGTTCTTTTTGATCAACTTTCATCTTCTCTAAACCCTTAGTATCTGTTTGCAACATTACTTCAAATTTATAGCCTCAAATCGTCATCTTCTTCATCACTTAAAAAGCCGAAATACCATAGATTTAGGGACTCATAGCCAAAACTTCAGATCTCCTAGATTCAATTTTTACTATCATTTAGAGGATAGATCTGCATCATATCTGCATAGAAATCAAAGAGGAATAAGTGGTAAGTGCTCATCACCTCAGATCTAGTCTTATTTTACAATTTAGAAAAGCTGAAGTCCCTAAAATCTAGGGAGGCTGTCGATTTGGGCATAGGGCTTTAAGGGTCTTTAACCAACGATTTCTTTTGGTGATTAGTGTCTTCTAGAGGTTTGATCAAAGGCTTGGATCTTTGGAACAACTAGACTTAGATCTAGTCATCGGTTTTCGGCAAAAAGGTAAGATTCTAAAGGCTTTAGGGGCATGGTTCGAATATGGGTTGCTGAATATTGGGATATGTTGTTGTCGGTTCCAATCTAAGAATTGTGATAATCATTGTAGAACATCATAAGGGATCTTAGTAGCAGTCGTCGCGAAACAGGTGTGTATCGAACACCCTCTCATAGTTCAATTCGGCAAAAGCCAAAATGCCGAAATTCCAGCATTTTGTGGGCTTGTGAGTGTGCGAATACTCACAAGACATTTAGAAATCATTAGATCTAAAATCGCAAAGTGGTAAGTTAGTCGTGTGTGAAATTTCATGCACTTCGGTAATTGGGCCTCGATAGGCTAAAACTGGGCCCAATGGGCTTACGGGTTCATACAGGTTAATAATAAAATAATAATAAAAATATATAATATAAAAAATAGGCAATAAGTATGTTCTGTTAGACTGTAGAATCGAAACTACTTAAACCGATAAACTGGTCATAAAACTTGAGTTAAATGGGCTTAAATTGCTAATGGACACTGTAGGGCCCATTAGGGGTTTTAGGGTCCAATGGCTAAATTGTGAAATTAAGATAAATAAATTACTGCGATGACAAATGGGCTAGTAAGAACCGTAAAATTTATGAGAACCCTGAAAACTGATAAAAGTACTGAAATACCTTTATAGGTGGAAGGTTTACAGTTTTACCCCTAGGAGCAAAATTACTGATATACCCCTAGGGTTAAGGTTAACCTGAATGCATGTTTGACTGTTACTATTTACTGCATGCCATGTTATTATTATCTGATGCATGGGATTGGGTTATTGATGGAGGAAGTACTGAAAGTGCCTTGACCACGTACTGGAGGCTTTGCCTCAACTTACTGATATCTGAGCAGCTATGCTGCAACTGTGGAGTGTAGGGCTGGATGGGTTGAGCTATTCCCCACATGGCGTGGAAGGCTGGTACGGGTGGAGTGTAGCAGTTGGTTATAGGCTGGGTTGGGCTTGCATACACGAATATGTCTGTTCTGTTTTGGAATGGGCCTATGGGCCATACTATTATCTGAAAAGGGGCTAAGGCCCAGTTTATCGTATTCTGAAAAGGGCTTCAGCCCAGTACCCGCGGTTATCTGAATAGGGCTTAGGCCCAATGGGCTGAAGCTGACTTGGGTTTTGGATGGGTTTTCCATATACACTAAGTTTTCCAAACTCACCCCCTTTCTCTTCCATCCTTGCAGGTGAGCCCTAGTTGGTGGACTTAGAGCTGGGCAGGATTCAGAGTGGCCACTAAGATTAAATTTCTAGTTTTAAATAAGTTTCAAGTAGCTTTCTTTTAAATTTCACATTTATTTTTGATTATTTCTATTTTGGTTAAAGTTGTAATAAGGCCGCTCTATTATTTTTATTTTGGGTTTTTAAATTACTTAAATCGTTTTCGACTTGAGATTCACATCACTTAAATTGATTCCTTGAAATTGGTTAACTTTGGGTTTATCAAAAATTACTTGTTTCAAACCGACACGACAACCAAACATCTTCGAAACGAAACTTTTCAAAGTACAACAAAAGTCACGTTTTTCTAAACCCTTAACAATCGATAATGGATAGGACTCACACTAGTGAATCAGAACATTTCTCTTAAAACTTCATTAATGGTTTTTGCAAAACTCGCCCAAACTTTAGTAAACTAGGTAACTTGGTTAGTGGTAGGTAATGTGACACACCGAATTCGGCCGTAACGTCTAGGCCGGGTTTGTGGTGTTACATAATTTGTCACACGGCCTAAGCAAACAGGCGTGTGCCTTGGCCATGTGATCCTAATTGTGTGATGATGTCATAAACAGAAAGTTACATGGGCTGAGGACATGGACGTGTCCCAAGCCACACGAGAATTTGTGATCACACAGCCTAGCCACATGGGCGTGTGATCCTGTTTCATGAAAGTTTTCTAATTTTTTCTAAAGTTATCAGATTAGTCTCGAACTACCCCTAATGTATGTCTTGGGTCTCGTAGGCCCATATAAGGGACAATTTGCATGCGTATGAATGGTTTTAAATTGAATGAAATCTTATGGCCAGTTGTGTATGTTTGTTGGTGTTTAAATCCAGTAATGCCTCGTACCCTGTCCAGTGTCAGAAAAGGGTGAGGGGTGTTACATTCTCAATCTTACCAAAAGTTCATCACATACCAAGCTCATTCATATGAGTTTTTCGTACATACATGTACCAACTCGTAACACATTCTTATATTTCCTTATCATTGACGTACTTGTTGCATATCTCACTGATTTACCCGTTGAACACTTGGAATACTATCGGATACACGGAAAGTTTGCACATATATGCCACATTCGTAGCCAATGCTGCCTCATATCTCATATCACATATTGCTCGTTCTCAAGCTAATTATGGGCCTGCTCACACAAGCTAACAGCCAAGGCGTAATTACATGGGCTGCTCACACAAGCTGACAGGTACCCGCAACACATACCGGGTTACCCAGCCACTGGTAGGAGGTACATAATTAGCACACGGATTTACATAGTCACATATACACATAATCTCATGAGCTCGTAATCACATAGTTCCTAGTGACATGTCACATTGTATCCTAAATTATTCCTAAGGTTCAAACGGGAATTTCTCGATTGTCACATCTTCGTCAAACTCGTTCACAATGTCATTCTCATTGACCATAATATCATTCATACACTCATTATAATAATTAAACATATAAACTCATACATACATTAATAAAGCATTAAAACATGATGCAACATTGCATAATTTACATATAAACTTACCTCGGTACCAAAATATGGCTAACTATTCGATTAGGTCCACAATCTTGTTTTTTCCTCGATTTAGGTCCAAGCTCCGTTTTTCTTGATCTATAATAGTAAATTTCACTTATTTAGTTATCACATTGTCCAAAACAATCCTTAAATCATACTTTGGAAAAATTACAAATTTTCCCCTAAATTTTCACATATTTATAAATTAGTCCCTAGGCTCGTAAAATGAAATGTCCTTATTTTCTTTGTTACCCAAGCCTATCCGAACTTATAACATGCTCATAAAAACTCACATTTCCCATCAAATCATACATCTTACTCCTCATTTTCCAAACTTTACAAATAAGTCCTTTTTAGGTGTTTTCATGAGAAATCACTTAGTAAAAGATGTTTATCATAGATCAAACTTTCATATTCCTCGATTAAACATCAAATTACATGCATGTTACACATTGGTCAATTTTTAAACATGAACCCTAACCCAAAATAAGGCTAGAAATATGTAGATATGCTTCAAGGATCTCAAAAACATAAAGAACATTGAAACCGAGGCTAGGGTGTACTTACAATCGAGCTTGAAAGTTGAAGAAAAACCCTAGCTATGGCTCTTCTAATTTTCGGCACACACTTGAAGAAGATTAGGAAATTTTGCTTCATTTTTCCCTTTTTATTTTTTTATTAACCAAATGACCAAAATGCCCTTTAATGCCATTCTTTCAAATTTTCCTATGTCCGTTTTTGTCCCTAAAAATAGAAATAGGGAAAATTGCTATTTAAGGACCTCTAATTAATAATCCATGGAAATTTCATGCTTAAAGCTTATAGAACTCACATTTTGCAACCTTTGCAATTTAGTCCTAAATGTCAAATTGGACACATTGTTAATAAAATTTCTTCATGAAATTTTCACACAAGCATGAAATCATATTTTAGACTTCATAATAATCATAAAATAATTATTTCTACTTCAGATTTGTTGTCTCAAAGCCATTGTTCTGACTAGGCCGTAATTCGGGATGTTACAACTCTCCCCCTTAGGGATTTTCGTCCTCGAAATTCTTATCGATGAAAAGGTTTGGGTATTGGTTTCTCATGTTTTCCTCGGTCTCCCATGTAACCTCTTCAACCCCATGTCTTTTCCATAGTACTTTCACAAGGGCAATGCTTTTGTTTCTCAATTTTTTGACTTCCCAAGCCAAAATCTTAACCGGCTCTTCACCATAAGTCATATCCGGTCGAATCTCAACCTCTGTCGGTGAAATCACATGTGAAAGGTTAGATTGGTATCAGCGTAACATAGACACATGGAACACATCATGAATTCTTTCCAATTCAAAAGGCAAAGCCAACCAATAATCTACCGGCCCTATCCTTTTGGCAATCTCATACAATCAAATAAAGCGTGGACTTAATTTTCCTTTCTGCCAAACTTCAAAACTTTCTTCCACAAAGATACTTTCAGGAATACCCTATCACCGACTTGAAACTCAAGCTCTTTTTATTTCAAGTCTGCATAGGATTTCTGTCTATCCAAAGTAACTTTCAAACAATCATGAATTACCTTCACTTTTTCTTTGATTTCTCTAACTAAGTCAACTCCGTGAATCTGATTCCTTTGGAGTTTGGTCCAATACAAGGGTGTTCGGCACTTATGCCCATACAATGCCTTATAAGGCGCCATTTTTAAGCTCGACTGAAAACTATTGTTGTAAACAAATTCCACCAATGGCAAATACTTTTGCCAACTACCTTGGAACTCAAGAACACAACACTATAAATATCTTCAAGAATCTGAAGTACCCTTTTGGATTGACCGTCAGTTTGTGGATGGAAAGTGATACTAAAATCCAATTTCGTACCCAACACTTCTTGTAACTTTTTCCAAAACCGTAAAGTGATCCTCAGGTCTTTATCCGTTATAGTCGAAAAAGGCACTCCGTGCAATCTCACAATTTCAGAAATATACAACCCGGTTAATTTATCAAGTGAATTGTCGGTACATATCGGTACAAAATGAGCCAATTTTTTCAATCAATCTACAACAACCCATACAACATCTTTCTTTCTCGGTGTCAAAGGTGAACTCGTCACAAAGTCGATAGTGATCTGATCCTATTTCCACTCGGGAACCATCACAGGTTGTAGTAATCCAAAAGGTACTTAGTGCTCTGTTTTTACTTGCTGACAAATTAGGCATCTCAAAACAAACTCAGAAGTATCTCTTTTCATGCTTGGCCACCAATACGATTTCTTCAAGTCATTGTACATTTTTGTACTACTGTGATGAATAGACAAACAACCACTATGTGCCTCACACAAAATCTTCTGAATCAATATAGTATCTTTAGGAACACTGATCCTATCTCGGAACATCAAAGACCCATCCGAATTAATCTAAAAATTCGATTCCATACCTGATTCACATTGGACTCTTTTGGCTTGCAAATCACTGTCATTTATCTGAGCTTCATAAATCTCTTGAAGAAACATCGGTCTAGCTCTTAACTCAGTTAGAATCAAACCATCATCTGATGTAACACCCCTAACTCGTATCCAATGCCAGAATAGGGTTACTAGGTATTACCGGATAATACCCCCTTTTTCACATACATTTATACACTAATAATAATCAAAATCCATACAAATCATGCACCTTTATAAGGCTCTACAAGACCTTAAAAAATGCTTAGAAGTGGTTTGGGACTAAACCGATAACATTTACAAACTTTAGGAAACTATGAAAATTTTCTTTGATTTAAGGGTCACACACTTGTGTGCATAGGCCGTGTGCTTCACACGGTCACCAGACACACCTGTGGTGCAAGCTGTGTGAAAACAGGGCATACATACTAACTTGTACCACACGGCCGGAGACACGCTCGTGTGCCATGGCCATGAGATAATTAGGAAGGTTACTGACTTAGGTCACACGGCCAGCCACACGCCCATGGGCCATCCCGTGTGTTTCACACAGCCAGTAGACATGCCCATGTGTCTAGGCTATGTCAAAACTGTAAGGTATAATGCCTTAATTTGAAAGGGTATCCCAGGGGACTCACGGTCATGTAACATGATAGTATGTCATACACGACTGAGACATACGCTCGTGTCTTTGCCCGTGTAGACAAAAATAAGCCATTTGAAAAGTCAATTTGCCACTCTTCACTCATGCACACATAGCAACCAATTTGGAATCATTTCCATACACATATAGGCATCCAAAGCATACCAATTAACACACATATCATACCATCTCTCATCAACCAATTCAACTACTCAGTTCCACATTCAAAACCTACCAAATCATTATGCCAAAATAATCACAACTTACATAAGTTCCATATGCATTAATTCATCATATTATCATCTATTTCATATCACAAAACACATCATTAAACTATATCAACAACTAAGGCCAACATTCCCAAAACAAGCCAATATATAAGGTATTATGCACATCACTTAGGCCAACTTAAATGACCAAATACATGTCAACATTTTCAACAAAAGCTAGCCAAATCTCATGGCTATATCAAATCTCAAATCATATCATCAACTCACTAGCCTATACATGCCATATACCATATTTACAAGCATCCAAAAATACCAACAAGTAGTCGATAGTGTGATGGTTCCCGATGATTCTCGATGTCTGAGCTAGCTTCAAAAATCTATAAACAATGGAAAGAACATACAAAGTAAGCTTTAAAAGCTTAGTAAGTTTGTAATAAATATAAACAACAGTTCATAATATACAAATCATCAATTTGAACTAGTTCATATATAAATCATGATAACCAGCAAACTTCCCTCATGCTTCTCAAGTATTTATGAACAAGTTCATTATTTCTTCCATTTGGATTTCATGCTTTATATGTACATACCTGTACAAATTCATACTGAGCTCATACCTTTTACGTGATACTGTCGAATACTTGATATCTCACACACTAAATGCTAAAGCATAGCTAAAGCTATTATAATCTCGCACACTAAGTGCCTTTCATAGCCAAAGCTATCTCAACCTTGCACACTAAGTTTCATAAATAGCCAAAGCTATTCCCACTCGTACACTAAGTGCTCTATATAGCTGAAGTTATCTCGAAACGCACACTAAGTGCCAAACATAGTTGATTTGCCATCGTACGATATTGTAGTAGCATATATACAATTTATGCAATATTAAAGCATTAAAAACATAATCATAACAATGTTTATCATGTACGAACTTGCCTCGGATAGTAAAACAATGAATTGAATAGTTTAGTCGATAACTTTAATTTTCCCTCGATCTAGATTCAAATTCCTCCTTTCTTGATCTAAATGTATTCAAAATTAACTCATTAAATAACATAGTTATTCAATCTAATCCACAAACACATGTTTGGGCATTTTTGCACTTTAGCCCCGAAAGTTTCACATTTATTCACTTTAATCCCTATTTCATAAATACACAAAATTCACAAAATTCAATAAGACCCATGCTTAGCCGAATTACTATAGTGCCCCTAGCAGCCCATATTTCACATTTATTTAACAATTTAACTCCTCAATTTACACTTTTCACATTTTAATCCTATTTAGGCATTTTCACTTAAAATCACTTAACAAAACTTGACAATTTATCATTTAACTTCTATAATTCATCATCAACTACCACAAAGCTTAAGCATTCAATAATGGAATTTCAAAAAATCATCAATAGATTCAAAAATTAAGGCATGGGCTAGCTAGTACTCAAAGCAACGATCACAAAAACGTAAAAAAATCAAAAACTGAGCAAAAATGAACTTACAATTAGCAAGAGCAATGGTCGAACCTTCAAGCCCTAGCAATGGTGTTTTTCACCTCTTAATTTTGGCTAGATGATGATAATATGTCTTATTTTTAGCTTTGTTTAATTAATATTAACATAATTACAAATTTTCAATTTTAACATTTAATAATAAACATATAAATCACTTAATATAAGGGCAATTATGTTCATCTCCACTATCAATGGTTTAATTACAACATAAGGACCTTTCATTTAATAAGCCATGGCAATTAAGCATTTAAACCATTAGAAAATTAACTTTGCATTTTATGCGATTAAGTCCTTTTCTCAAATTAACCACTTAAACGATAAAATTAACACACGAAACTTTCACATACATCTAATTTCAAGCCGTAAACATTGAAAATAATATTAAAATAATTCTATGACCTCAGATTTGTGGTCCCAAAACCACTGTTCCGATTTAGCTAAAATGGGTTGTTACATCTGATAAGGCCAACTGAGTGTTCATAGCCCTCAAAGCAAATAACGACTTCCTACTCAAAGCATCGGTGACCACGTTCACCTTTCTTGGGTCGTAATTAATCACTAACTCGTAATCTTTTAACAACTCCAACAATCTCCTTTATCGTAGGTTCAAATCCTTTTGATTCATCAAATACTTTAGACTTTTATCATCAGTGAATACTCGACATTTCTCGCCATACAAATGATGTCTCCAAATATTCAACGCAAACACAATGGTGGCTAGCTCCAAATCATGTGTTGGATAATTTTTCTCATGTGGCTTTAGCTGCCTTGAGGCATAGGCTATCACCTTTCCTTCTTGCATAAGTACACAACCCAATCCATTCAACGATGCATCACTCTAAACAACAAATTCTTTTCCCGGTTTAGGTTGTGCTAAAATCGGTGCCTCGGTCAATAATGGCTTTAGTTTCTCAAAACTCTATTGGCACTTTTTCGTCCATTCGAACTTGACATCTTTCTGTAACAACCTCGTCATTGGAGTAGCAATCATGGAAAATCCTTTAACAAACCGTCTGTAATAGTCCGCTAAGCCTAGAAAGCTTCTAACCTCAGTTACATTCCTTAGTGGTTTCCATTCAATAATAGCCAAAATCTTACTCGGGTCAACTCTAATACCATCACTTGAAACAATGTGCCCCAGAAATCCAACTTCTCAAAGCCAAAATTTACTTTTACTAAACTTAGCATGCAACTGCTTGTCTCTCAAAGTTTGCAAATGTAACCGTCTAGTTTAGACCTTAGTCGGAATAATGGTTTTGGGATCACAAATTTGAGTTAAAAAATGTTTAAATATTATTTTTTGTGTTTATTATATGTGAATTAGTATGTGTGAAAATTTCGTACGAAAATTTGATCGTTTGTGTGCTCAATTTGATAAAAGGACCTAATCGCATAAAAGGTAAAAGTTGCTTGCTATTTGTGAAAGTGCATAATTGATGTGTCTTATTACATGTGAGGTCCTTATGTTGTGAATAGATCATTATTAACTTGAATGGACTATTATAGGCATGAATTAAATGAGTTTTATGTTTTATCATTAAGGTTATTATGTTAATTAGCACATTATGTTATTATAATTAAAACAAAGTTAAAATTAAGCTCATTTTAGTATTCATCCACCGAAAATAGAAAAGAAAACCTATGTTTTAAGAGTTCTAAGTTTCGTCATATAAAAGGCTTAATTAATGTATGAGTTTTGTTCAGTTTTCAATAATTTCTACGTTTTTGCGATTGTTGCTTTGTGTTTTACTAAGCCCATGTCTCAATTTCTAATTTTGTTGATGATTTTGAGTTATTCCATTGCTAAAATTATAAGTTTTGTGAAGTTAGTTGTTGATAAATGGAAGATATGTTTTGGGTTAACATGTTTTGTCTTTGAATTTTTTATGAAATTGAGTAATTTAGGCTAAATTGTGAAATTTTTAAATTGCGGGACTAGAATGTGAAATAAATGAAACACATGGGCTTATATGAATGCTATGAGAAATCAGCTTAACATGCGTATATGCAAATTTTTGAATTTTGTGATTTTGTGAAGTAGGGACTAAATTGTCAAAATGTGAAAATACAAGGGCTAATTTGTAAAACACCCAAAATGTGTGCTTGTGGATTGATTTGAATTATTTGGTGAATAAAAAGGTTAAATTTGAATTTATATAGATCAAGAACAAAAGAAAACGAAATTAGATCGGGGAAAGTCAAAAGTCGTTGATTAGTCGATTCCATCTATCCGAATCCGTATGAGGTAAGTCGATATACAAATGAATGTATTTTGAATTGAATTATTACTAATTATATGATTTTGAACAATGTTGAATCAATATATCTGTTGAGAATGATATATCTGAGAAAGTAATGACTAAGTTCCGATGTCCGGAAAGCCCTGTACGAACCTTAAGAAAAGTTAGGATACATATGTCATGACATAGGATCTGATATGTGTTATCGTGTAAGACCACGTCTGGGACGTTGGCATTGACTTATGATTTACATGTAAGACCACGTCTGGGACGTTGGCATCATGCTTGATTTCGTGTAAGACCCTGTCTGGGACAGTGGCATTGATATTTGATTACATGTAAGACCACGTTTGGGATGTTGGCATTGTACGAGCTTTTCGAGTTATCCGCATATCCTTATGATTTAGAACAGTTCAATGGGAATTCTAAGAAAATGAATTATGATGTGAACATGTATCAAATTTAGGTACGTTTGAATTGAGTATCATATTTGATGATGAAAGGTAAGTATATGTACCTTTGTGAACATATGGTATAATTAGGAGAAAATATGTTATTTGAGCAAATGGATTGGAAATATGTGAATTGTATGTGTACTATGAGATATATGTTAGTATCTTGGCCAAGAAATATAAGTATTTTATGACGTGTATATGCTTAAGTTGATAAGTTTATTTGTATACGACTTACTAAGTTTTTGAAAGCTTATTTTGTGTGTGTTTGCATTGTTTTGTAGATATCGTAGCTACCGGGAGCTCGGGGATCATTGAGAATTGTCACGACACTATCGAACCTTACTTTGGTATATTTTGAAAGTGTATATATTGAAGTATAGCATGTATAGGCTAGAAGTACTTTGATTATGTTTTGTAATGTATATATCTATCCATGTGATATGGCTTGGCTTTGGATGTGATTATTAATAAATTTTGGTGTATGCTTTGTGTTCTAAAATGGTATGTTTTGATGCACTCTTGAATGATTAAATGAAATGGTCAATTTTGGTAAGTTTTGGTATGTGCATATTTGAGGAATTGGTAAGTTTATGGCATGAAATTAAATGAAGTAAGTTGAGGTTATGAAACATAAGTTTTGGTATGATTTTGAGTTATGATTTGGCATGATTTTGGTATGGTTATAAGCAGGAATTTGGTTGTTTATGAAATAGCACGAAAGGTGTATGTTTTAGTGTATGAATTGGCTAGAAATTGATATGAAATATGCTTGGTTTTATGCTTGTAGGTTTGACCCAAATTGGGTGGCAAATTGGCTTTTCAAATGGCCTATTTTTCATCCACACGGGCAGAGACATGAGTGTGTGTCTCAGTCGTGTGTGACACGCAGTCATGTTACACGCCTGTGTGTCCCCTGGGGTACCCTACGATTTTAAGTTAGTCTTGAGCACGGCCAAGGCACATGGGCGTGTGGCTAGCCGTGCGACCCAAGTCAGTTTTGACCACGGCCAAAACACACGAGCATGTCTTGTGGCAGTGTGATTAAGTCAGTATGTATGCTCTATTTTGACATGGTCAAGACACACAGGTGTGTCTAATGCCATGTGAGGCACACGACCTGTTCACACGGGCATGTGGCCTGTACAACTTTGAAAAATGTGTAAGTTTTAGAAAAAAATTGTGTAAGCTCAGTTTAGTCATGATCTCTTTTTAAACCATGTTTAAGGTCTTTATGACCTATGTAAGGGACTTTGTATTGATATTTGACCTTTGATGCTATGATGTTTGTTATTGAATGCTAAATGTTCCAATATGTTTGGTAACGCCTTTAATTCGGCGACTGGTACAGGTTAGGGGTGTTACATTTGGTTAGTATCAGAGCTACGATTTAGTCGATTCTAGGACTAATGTAGCCTATGTGAGTCTATCTATACATGCCATATTTATGAACTGCGATAGTGTGATGAATCCTGACAATGAAAATGAGTTTTTATATAGCAAATGGATCCCAAGCGAGTCATAGTTGATGATGCTGAAAGTAATACGCCTGCTTCCGTTCAAGGGACAGCGCCATCTGACTCTAGACCAGCTATGAGTAGCCATGATGGAGAGGCTAGACAAACCTTCTATCATATGATCCCAATACATTAGAACTAATTTGGTTGTTCAAAAATCCCCAATTACACCTGTTCCTAAAAAAGTCCCTGTTATGCGACAAGCTAATCTGACTCAGTTAAATAAGCCTCCAGTTGATAAAATTAGAAAATATGGGACCGAAGAATTCTGTGCTATTACGAATGATGATGTTGAAAGAGATGAGTTTTGATTAGAGAACATGATACGAGTGTTCGATGGATTGCCTTTGAATCTAGATGAATGCATAAAATGTGTCGTTTCACTTCTGAGAGATACGGCATATCACTGGTGAAAGACTTTGATATCGATGGTTCTGAGAGAGCGAGTCACCTAGGATTTCTTTCAAGCTGAATTCTGAAAGAAATACATCAATTAGAGATTTATCGACCAGAAATGTAAATAGTTTCTTAAGCTTAAACAAGGCAGTATGTGTGTTACAGAATACGAACGGGAATTTGTGAGATTGAGTCAGCATGCTAGAGAATGTGTTTCGATTGAAGCTATAATGTGCAAGAGATTCGAGGATAGCTTGAACAATGATATTTGTTTGTTAGTTGGGATTCTTGAGATCAAAGAATTCGTTGTGCTTGTTGAATGAGCATGTAAATTGATTGATGTAAATCGTGATAAGTTTTAAATTTATAATTGAATGTTCTTGAAAACTAACTATTACCACGACAAAGGCAAGTGCACCTTATCGAACAATAGTATAGCTTATAGCAAGACTGAGACGTCGAACCTAAAGGAACAAAAAGTACTAGTATTAACTTTCTTTTTATTATCTAGCCAAAAAATAAAAGGGGTTTGTTTTATCTAAACTAATTACTAAACTAAGAATGCACAGAAAGTAAATTGGAGAAATAACTTTTGGGAAAACTGAATGATTTGAACAATACCCAATGGAAAAATCCACCTAGAATTCACTTGTTATTGACTCTAAATTAGACAATTTATTCATTTGATTCGATCCGTAGAAATCCCTAATTTATATTATTATCTCTCTCGAGACTAACAATATCTAACCCTAGGTTGATTAATTGAAATCTCTTTCTAATTAAAACTCCTAGTGTTGCATTAACTCGATCTATGGATTCCCTTATTAGGTTTTACCCTAATCCAACAAAAGTATGTCACCCTATGTCTAGGCGTGCAATCAACTCCACTTAATTATGCTAGCCTCTGAATAAGCACATCAATACTTGAATCAATATCATGGAATAATAAAGCAAGAACTAAGAACTCATAATTAAGAACAAGTCAAATATTTATCATATAATTTAGAAAATAATAACAAGATCCATTTTAGATTTCATTCCCCTTAGGTACTTAGGGGATTTAGTTCATAAGTGTAAAAGAAAACATCTTAAAAGAATAATGATAACAAAACATAAAGAAAACCCAAAAACTCTTGAAGGAAATTGAAGGGAGATCTTCAGTCTTGAAGGATAATCCGGCATCTGAGATGGATCAATTGGTTTTCTTCGAGTAATTTCTTGCCTCCTACTCTGTGTCTGTCTTTCAGGTACCTTCTGGGGTGTTTATATAGGCTTTAGAATGCTTCTAAACCCTTAAGAGTAGCCTTTTCTGAATAGGATTAGATTTGGGCTTGACAGGGACACGCCCGTATGACACGCCAGTGTGAGGTGGCTTAGGCCGTGTTGCAATCTGTTAAATAGACACAGGTGTGTGAACTACCCGTGTAAGGAAGTCCAGGCTGTGTTGATTTCCCAGATTGGCCCATGTTCTCTGTTTTTAGCCTGTTTCTCACTCTTTTTACTCTCCTATGCTCACCTAAGTATAAAACATGAAATTAAAGGATTAGAAGCATCAAATTCACCAAATCTAAGAAGAAATCATCCATAAAGGTGCTAAGCTTGTTTGGTAGCTTATTTTGTAGAACGACTGAGAAAACTGCGTTCAATTCCACATACGACGCCTCATCCAACTTTCACTTGTTTGCTAAAAGCTCTTTTAAGAATTTAATTGCATTCGGTATTTGTTAAAGAGCTTCAATAAACGGTAAGTTAATATGTAATTTCTTTAATAATTTAAGGAATTTACCAAATTTTTCATCCGTGTGGTCTTTCCTTTTCACACTGGGGTATGGCACACGAGGTTTGTACTCTTTCCTTACCGATTTTCGCTTACTGTGGTCCACCTCATCCTTACCTTTACTTACCACAATTCCTTGCCTCAATTTTGATTCAGGTTCAACTAACCCTTCCTTTTCTCAAGCGGTAATCGCATTGAGTTGTTCCCTTGGGTTAGATTTAGTGTTACTTGGCAAGCTACCCTGTGGTCGTTCAGAAATTAATTTGGCAAGTTGGCCTATCTGAGTTTCGAGCCCTTAGATCGATGCTTGTTGATTCTTAAGTGCTGTTTCAGTATTCTGTAAATGAGTCTCTGATACTGAGATAAATTTTGTTAGTATCTCCTCAAGGTTCAGCTTCTTTTCCTGCTGGTAAGGTGGTTGTTGAAAACCGGAAGGATGTTGTGGCCTTTGATTTCCTTGACCACCCCACGAGAAGTTGGGATGGTTCCTCCAACTTGCATTATAAGTATTACTGTATGGGTTATTTGAGGTCTAGAATTATTGTTACCCATATATTGAACTTGTTCCTCCTTGATGCTAGGGTTGACGGATTGATATTCTATGTGTACTCCTCCTCCAATTGAATCGCACCTCATCACGAGATGCACCTGAGTAGAACCACACAAACCGTCAATCTTTTTATTTAAAAGTTCTACCTGGTTAGATAGCATAGCAACCACGTCGAGATTGAAAACATCGGTTGCTTTTGTTGGCTTTGTTCTCGTGACTTGCCACTGATAGTTATTCAGTGACATCTCTTCAATAAATTCATAAGCCCCCTCAGGTGTCTTATTATTGATAGTCCCACCAGCAGCTGCGTCAATCATCTGCTAGTTGAAGGATTCAGGCCATTGTGAAAAGTTTGAACCTATAGCTAGAGTGGTAACCCATGGTGAGGGCACCTTCTCAATAGATCCTTGTATCTCTCCCATGTACCATAGAGTGTTTCTAGATCCATCTGCACAAAAGAAGAGATATCATTCCTCAACTTAGCCATTTTAGTCGGCCAAAAATATTTAAGTAAGAATTTTTCGGTCTTTTGCTCCCAAGTAGTGATTGACCCTCGTGGTAACGAGTTCAACCACTATTTATCTTTTTTCCTCAATGAAAAGGGAAACAACCGAAGGCCAATGGCATCGTCAGAAATGCCATTGATCTTAAAAGTGTCGTAAAACACCAGAAAATTCACTAAATGAGTGTTTGGATCCTCATCCAGCAAGCCATCAAACTGAACAAACTGTTGTATCGTTTGAATCATGTCAGGTTTCAATTCAAAATTATTTGCAGCAACAGCAGGCCTAACTATACTTGACTCAGTTCCTGTTAAAGTAGGTTTAGCATAATCATACACAGTGCGTGGAGCAGGATTCTGATTTACTGGATCAGCAGCAATTGCAGGAGGTAACAGATTTTCCTGATTTTCAGCCATCTCCTCGGTTGTGGTGTGAATATAGTCCTCTTGCTCTTCCTCTGTGTATCTTAGGCTTCGCCTTATTTCTGTTCAGTTTCTGCGAGCTGTGCGATCGATCTCACTATCAAAAAGTAATGGTCTCGATGGGTTTCTTCTAGTCATAAACTATAAAAACCGGCCAGAAAGAAAAAGAAAATTTAGTAACAACAATCAAAATAAAATTTAAATTGCAATAAAATAAATGGCTAAAGTAATAAAAATTAAGCGTTCCAAATATTTTAGCTTCCCAGCAACGGCACCAAAAAACTTGATTGATGTAAATCGTGATAAGTTTTAAATTTATAATTGACCATTCTTGAAAACTAACTATTATTACAACAAAGGCAAGCGCAGCTTATTGAACAGTAGTATAGGTTATGGCAAGACCGAGATGTCGAACCCAAAGGAACTAAAAGTACTAGTATTAACTTTCTTTTTATTATCTAGCCTAAAAATAAAAAGGGTTTGTTTTATCTAAACTAATTACTAAACTAAGAATGCACAGAAAGTAAATTGGGGAAATAAATTTTGGGAAAACTAAATGATTTGGACAATACCCAAGAGAAAAAACCCACCTAGACTTCACTTGTTATTGACTCTGTATTAGACAATTTATTCACTTGACTCGATCCGTAGAAATCCCTAATTTATATTATTATCTCTCTCGAGGCTAACAATATCTAACCCTAGGTTGATTAATTGAAATCTCTTTCTAATTAAAACCCCTAGTGTTGCATTAACTCGATCTATGGATTCCCTTATTAGGTTTCACCCTAATCCGGCAAAATTATGTCACCCTATGTCTAGGCGTGCAATCAACTCCGCTTAATTATGCTAGATCTACTCTTAGACAGGGACTTTTGCTCCTCTGAATAAGCACATCAATACTTGAATCAATATCCTGGAATACTAAAACAAGAATTAAGAACTCATAATTAAGAACAAATCAAATATTTATCATATAATTCAGAAAATAATAACAATATCCATCTTAGGTTTCATTCTCGTTAGGTATTTAGGGGATTTAGTTCATAAGTGAAAAAGAAAACATCTCAGAAGAATAATGATAACAAAAAATAAAGAAAACCCAAACACTCCTAAAGGAAATTGAAGGGAGATCTTCAGTCTTGAAGGATAATCCGGCTTCTAAGATGGATAAATTGGCTTTCTTCGAGTAATTCCTTGCGTCCTACTCCGTGTCTCTCTTTCAAGTACCTCCTGGGGTGTTTATATAGGCTTTAGAATGCTTCTAAACCCTCAAGAGTGGCCTTTTCTGAATAGGACTAGATTTGGGCTCGACAGGGACACGCTCGTGTGAGGTGGCTTAGGCTGTGTTGCAATCTGTTAAATAGACACAGGTATGTGAACTACTCGTGTGAGGAAGTCCAGGCTGTGTTGATTTCCCACGTTGGCCCATTTTCTCCATTTTTAGCCCGTTTCTTGCTCTTTTTACTCTCCTATGCTCACCTAAGTATAAAACATGAAATTAAAAGATTAGGAGAATCAAATTCACCAAATCTAAGGAGAAATCATCCATAAAGGTGCTAAGCATAGGATAAAAATATGTATAAATTACGGTTTATCATAAAGTCGAAGAACTCAAGAAAGAGAAAAGAACAACTATTCAAAAGCTAAAGAAGTGCAAAAGAGATCATCGAGAAAATCATTTCAATCTGCATCAAAGAAATTTTGAGATGATTATAGTCATTCAAAGCTAATGTGGGACATTCAGGTAGAGATCGTGCTATATCACATTCGAGTTTCAAAGCTCCAGCTACATCTGTTGCCATTGTTGGAAATGTTCGATCTGATCGCCCTGAGTGCAAACACTGTGGTAAAAGACAACTCGACAATTTTATATTGCATGATTGGGCTTGTTTCAAATGTGGATCATTAGACCATTTTATCCGTGATTGCCCCGAGTGTGTTGAGCAAGAGATTATACAAAATCTGAGGCCAAGTGGCAATGCATCCCGAGGTAGACCTCCCAGAAATACGGGAAATGTGAGTGGCAGTCAAAGAGGAACAAAAGACACTACTGTTAGATCTGAGGCTCGTGTTCCTGCCAGAACCTATATCATTTGAGCTCGTGAGGAAGCTTTGTCTCTAGATGTGATTACGGGTACTTTCACACTTTATGATACTTCTGTGATTGCTTTGATAGATCCTGGATCAACGCATTCTTATATATGCATGAATTTAGTGAATAGTAAGACTTTTCCTGTAGAGTCTACAGAATCCGTGATTAAAGAATCGAACCCCCTAGGTAAAAGTGTCTTAGATGACAAAGTGTGTAAGAACTGTCCATTAACGTTTTGAGACATTTGTTTTCCGGCTAATTTGATGTTATTACCCTTTAACGAGTTTGATATAATTTTGGTATGGATTGGTTAATTTTGCACAATGCTATTGTAAATTGGAAACAGAAAACTATTAATTTGAGATGTAAAAATGATGAAATAGTTCAAATTTAATCTAGTGATTTAAATAGGTTACCGGTTGTGATTTCGTCAATGAAAGCTCTGGGTATTGTAAGAAAGGGTTGTGAAGCCTACTTTGCTTATGTGATTGATTCGAAAGTGTCAGAAAAGAGAGTTGAATCAATGCCTGTTGTCTGTGAATTTTCTGATGTGTTTCCTAAAGAACTTCTAGGATTACCTCCAATACGAGTGATCGTGATATGTGATACGTGCAATAAGCTTTATAATTTATGAATGTCCGTTCTTGAAAACTAACTATTATCACGACAAGACAAACGCACCTTATCGAGTAGTATAGCTTATGGCAAGACCGGGATGTCGAACCCAAAGGAACTAAAAGTACTAGTATTAACTTTCTTTTTATTATCTAGCCTAAAAATAAATGGGGTTTGTTTTATCTAAACTAATTACTAAAATAAGAATCCACAAAAAGTAAATTGGGGAAATAACTTTTGGGAAAACTGAATGATTTGGACAATACCCAAGGGAAAAATCCACCTAGACTTCACTTGTTATTGACTCTAAATTAGACGATTTATTCATTTGACTTGATCCATAGAAATCCCTAGTTTATATTATTATCTCTCTCGAGACTAACAATATCTAAACCTAGGTTGATTACTTGAAATCTCTTTCTAATTAAAAGCCCTAGTGTTGCATTAACTCGATCTATGGATTCTCTTACTAGGTTTCACCCTAATCCGAAAAAATTATGTCACCTTATGTCTAGGCGTGCAATCAACTCTGCTTAATTATGCTAGATCTACTCTTAGACAAGGACTTTTGCTCCTCTGATTAAGCACATCAATACTTGAATCAATATCCTGGAATAGGAAAGCAAGAATTAAGAACTCATAATTAAGAACAAGTCAAATATTTATCATACAATTCAAAAAATAATAACAAGATCAATCTTAAGTTTCACTCCCCTTAGGTATTTAGGGGGTTTAGTTCATATTTATGAAAGAAAACATCTCAAAAGAATAATGATAACAAAACATAAAGAAAACCCAAGAACTCTTGAAGGGAATTGAAGGGAGATCTTCAGTCTTGAAGGTGAATCCAGCTTCTGAGATGGATCAATCGGCTTTCTTCGAGTAATTCCTTGCCTCCTACTCCGTGTGTGTCCTCTAATCCTCCTCTAATGTGTTTAAATAGGCTTTAGAATGCCTAAAAAGCCCTCAAGATTGTCCTTTTTCCGAATAGGACTAAACTTGGGCTCGACAGGGACACTCCCGTGTGACATGCCCGTGTGCAATTTCTTCAATACGTGTTCAAGGCCGTTAAATAAACCCGAGCCTGTGGTCTACCTGTGTCTGTCATGCTCGATTCTACTAAAAAGACACGGGCGTGTGGTTTGCTCGTGTACGAAAGTCTAGGCCGTGTTGATTTCACATGTTGGTCCATTTTCTTCATTTTCGGCCCGTTTCACACTCTTTTTACTCTCCTATGCTCACCTAAGTATAAAACATGAAATTAAAGGATTAGGAGCATCAAATTCACCAAATCTAAGGAGAAATCATCCACTAATGTGCTAAGCATGGGATAAAAATATGTATAAATTGCGGTTTATCAACGAGAAGTGGAATTTTGCATTGAGTTAGTACTGGGAACAACTCCGATTTCGATAGCTTTGTATAGAATGGCTCCGACCGAACTAAAATAATTAAAGTCTCAATTGCAATAGTTGACCAATAGAGGGTTTGCTAGACCGAGTCTCTCACCTTGGGGTGCTCTTGTTCTGTTTGTGAAAAAGAAAGACGGTACGATGAGAATGTGCATAGATTATCATCAGTTGAATAAAGTGACTATCAAGAATAAGTATCCTCTGCCTCAAATTGATGATTTATTTGATCAATTAAAAGGAGCTATTGTGTTTTCAAAGATAGATTTGAGATCAAGCTATTATCAATTGCGAGTAAAAGACTCAGACATTCCAAAAACAACATTCAGAATGAGGTACGGCCACTATGAATTCTTAGTTATGCCTTTCAGATTAACAAATGCACCTGCTATCTTTATGGATTTGATGAATAGAATTTCCAAACCATATTTAGATCGATTTGTTATCATATTCATTGTTGACATATTGATTTATTCGCGTGACGAATTCGAACATGCCAAACATCTGAGAATAGTGCTACAGACATTGCAAGATAAGAAATTGTATACGAAGTTCAGTAAATATGAATTCTGGTTACGATAAGTCAATTTTTTGGGTCAAATTGTATCAGCATTAGGTATCTGAGTTGATCTGAGCAAAATTTTAGCTATTTTGGATTGGAAGCCTCCGAGGAATGTCTCTAAAGTCCACAATTTTCAGGGACTTGCTGGTTATTACAGACAGTTAGTAAAAGGCATTTCTATGATTGCAACTCCATTAACAAAACTACTTCAAAAAGATGTGAAGTTTGAATGTCTAAAAAGTGTCAGAAAAGCTTTGATCAGTTAAAAGCTCTATTAACTGACGCTCCAGTGTTAGTACAACCCGAAATGGGTAAAGAATTTGTGATCTATAGTGATGCTTCATTGAGCGGTCTAGGATGTGTTTTGATGCAGGAAGGCAAAGTCATTGCTTATGCTTCGAGACAATTAAAGCCGCACGAAAAGAACTATCCAACACACGACCTTGAGTTAGCTGCGATTGTATTTGCTTTGAAGGTTTGGCGCCATTATCTATTTGGTGAGAAATTTCATGTATATTTTGATCATAAGAGTTATTTGATGACTCAGAAAGATTTGAATCTGTGACAGAGAAGATGGCTAGAACTGTTAAAAGACTATGAGTTTGTGATTGATTATCATCCGGGAAAAGCAAATGTTGCTGCTGATGCTTTGAGTCGAAAATCATTGTTTGCTCTACGTGCGATGAATGCTCATTTGGTTGTGTCAGATCGTGGTTTGGTTTTAGCAAAATTAAAAGCAAGACCTTTATTCATTCAATAGATTATTGATGTTTAGAAAGTTGATAATGAAATAATAGCAAAACGAGCTTAGTGTGATTTGAATTTTGAGTTGATAATAATGCTTGTTTGAGATTCTGGAATCAAATTTGTGTTTCGAGAACTCCAGAATTGTTCAAATGTTTTTGAATGAAGCTCACAACAGTCGTTTATCTATTCATCCAGGTCGTACGAAAAGGTATAATGACTTGAAATAGCTCTATTGGTGGCATGGCATGAAATGGGATAAAGTAACGATGGACTTTGTTTTGGGTTTGCCCCTATCTCCGAGAAAGAAAGATGCAATCTGGGTAGTGGTTGATAGATTGACAAAATCAGCTCATTTTATTCCAGTACGATCTGATTACTCGCTTGATAAGTTAGCTAAGTTATACATTTTCGATATTGTGAGGTTGCATGGTATGCCATTATCTATTGTGTCAGACAAAGAACCGAGATTCACATCACGATTTTGAAAGAAATTACAAGATGCTCTGGGTACGAAATTGCATTTCAGTGCTCCTTTCCACCCGTAAATGGATGGTCAATCCGAGCGGATTATTCAGATTCTCGAGGATATGTTGAAATATTGAATTCTTGAGTTTGAAGGTACGTGGGAACAATATTTGCCTTTGATTGAATTCGCTTACAATAATAGTTTTCAATCAAGCATTAAAATGGCACCGTACAAAGCCTTATATGGTCGTAAATGTTGTACACCATTGTATTGGATTGAGCTCAGTGAGGATAAGATACACGGGATTGATTTGATAAAAGAAACTGAACAAAAAGTGAAAGTGATCTGAGATAGTCTGAAAGCAGCTTCCGATCGTCAGAAATCTTATCCATATTTGAAAAGAAAAGACATTGAATTCAAGATCATTGACAAAGTGTTTTTGAAAGTATCCCCGTGGAAGAAAGTATTTTGATTTGGTAGAAAAGGCAAATTGAGTCCGAGGTTCATCGGGCCGTATAAGATTATCGAGCATATTAGACCGGTTGCATATAGATTGTTATTGCCACCAGAGCTAGAAAAGATTCATAATGTGTTTCACGTATCAATGCTTCAACAATACAGATCCGATCCTTCACATGTGATTTCTCCCTCAGAGATTGAGATTCAGTCTGATCTGATCTGTATCTTAACTCATGAGATTATAGTATTGAGAAATAAGAGAATTTTGTTAGTAAAAGTATTGTAGCATCGACATGGTGTCGAAGAAACTAAGTAGGAGTCCGAAGATGCAATGAGACAATAATGTTCGAACCTATTCGACAATAAGATTTTCGGGGACGAGAATCCCTGAGGGGGGATAATTGTAACAGTCCGATTTAGACCCCAGTCGAAATAGTGGTTTCGGGACCAATAATACAAGTTAAAAAATATTTAAATATTATTTTCTGTGTTCATTCTATGTGAATTAGTATGTGTGAAAATTTCGTATGAAAATTTGATCGTTTGTGTGCTCAATTTGATAAAAAACCTAATCGCGTAAAAGGTAAAAGTTACCTGCTGTTTGTGAAAGTGCTTAATTGATATGTCTTATTAAATGTGAGGTCCTTATGTCATGAATAGACCACTATTAACTTGAGTGGACTATTATGGGCATGAATTAAATGAGTTTTATGTTTTATCATTAAGGTTATTATGGTAATTAGCACATTATGCTATTATAATTAAAACAAAGTTAAAATTAATCTCATTTTAGTATTCATCCACCAAAAATATAAAATAAAACCTAAGTTTGAAGAGTTCTAAGTTTCGGCATATACAAGGCTTAATTAATGTATGAGTTTTGTTCAATTTTCGATAATTTCTATGTTTTTGCGATTGTTGCTTTGTGTTTTACTAAGCCCATGTCTCAATTTCTGATTTTGTTGATGATTTTGAGTTATGCTATTGATGAAATTATAAGTTTTTTGAAGTTAGTTGTTGATAAATGGAAGATATGTTTTTGGTTAACATGTTTTGTCTTTGAATTTTTGATGAAATTGAGTAATTTGGGCTAAATTATGAAATTTGTAAATTGAGGACTAAAATGTAAAATAAATGAAACATATGGGTTTATATGAAGGTTATGAGAATTCGATCTAACATGGGTATATGCAAATTTTGTGAAATTTGTGATTTTGTGAAATTTTTGATTTTGTGAAATAAGGACTAAATTGTCAAAATGTGAAAATTGAGGGCTAATTTGTAAAATGCCCAAAATCTGTGCTTGTGGATTGATTTTGGATGATTTGGTGAATAAAAAGGTTAAATTTGAATTTATATAGATCAAGAACAAAAGAAAAAGGAATTAGATCGGGGAATGTCGAAAGTCGTCGAGTAGTCGATTCCATCTATTCGAATCCGTACGAGGTAAGTCGATATACAAATAAATGTATTTTCAATTGAATTATTATTGATTATATGATTTTGAACAATTTTGAATGAATATATGTATTGAGAATGAGATATCCGAGAAAGTAACGACAAAGTTCTGAAGTCCGAAAAGCCCCGAACAACCCTTAGAAATAGTTAGGATACATATGTCATGACATAGGATCCGATATGTGTTATCATGTAAGACCATGTCTGAGACGTTGGCATCGACTTATGATTTACATGTAAGATCACATCTAGGGCGTTGGCATCGTATTTGATTTCGTGTAAGAACATATCTAGGATAGTGGCATCGATATTTGATGTAACACCCCGAACCCGAAACCGACACCGGAGTCGAACACGAGGTGTTAACTGACTTTAACCCCTTATAAAATTTATTTTCCAGACACTGCCCAATCTGTGTACTAGTCGTTTTAAAAATCATATCTTGAGTTTCGTAACTCAAAAATCAGTTTCGTAATTTTTCCCAGAAACTAGACTTACGTGCCCATCTATGTATTTTTTTCTAGAATTTTTAGTCGGGCCAATTAGTACAGTTTATTAGTCAAAGTCTCCCATGTTGCAGGGGTCGACTACACTGACCTTTGCCCATTACGACTTGGATATCTCCCTGCACGGGGCTTCAATACTGATGCCGTTTGTTTCTATGAAAACTAGACTCAGGGAGGAATCTGTACATATATGGTACGACCCCTAATTATCTCTGGTTAATTTATAATGAATTTCCAAAGTCAGATCAGGGAATCCAGAAACCGTTCTGGCCCTGTCCCACAAAAATCTGATTATCTCTTAATATACTGCCCATATGATCTTTTCGTTACTTCCTCATGAAAACAGACTCATCGAGCTTCGATTACATAATTTATTCATCAATTAATTCCACTCCTACTATTTTTAGTGATTTTTCAATCTCATGACACTGCTGCTGCCAGCATCTGTTACGAAAGTAACTAGGTCCATTTCATGCCTACCCTTGATCCAACTCAATCGAACATTCGTGCCATCTTCGCATGGCTTAAAGTTTACATGCCAAAGTTCAAACACAACGTAATAGCTTATACATGCCAAAATGTTCTTCTAAGCCAACTAAGAAGAAAGTACCAAAACTTGCTATCCGGTGTGATGACTTCGATGACGGCCTGACCCCGCAAAAATAGATGAGTCCAAGCAACCTATAATGGGTGACAAGGAAACACCGAGTGAGTTTATAACTCAGTAAGTCATAAGCAATGCACTACCATCCATCAATAACATTATCACAAGAGGAAACAAAATGGAACGAGACAATTTACTCCATCCATACCGAACCATACCATAGTTCCTCCAACCTATCGATTCAATTTCATATCAATTCATGCATTCACATTCCATATACTCATCAATAGGACATTGAAGCATTTTCATAAATCAATTTATTTTCGTTACAATCAAACGACTAAACGGCCTTTCACCCATCCTACGATAAATTTTATGTACGTGACTTCAAGTATATTTGTCACATAGGTTCAAACTTACCGAGCTCAACACCAAGTATAAGCATAGCACCTATTAGCCATGTACTCAAGACACTTACCCGATCCGCTGTCCGCGATCGACTCAATAGTGTCGCACACGTAGTGTCCATAATGATTCACGAATGTATATTGAGTCCGCACACTCAGTGCTATATAATCAACTCGCACACTTAGTGCTACGTAATCAAATCGCACACTTAGTGCTACATAGTCAAACTCGCACACTTAGTGCCGCATGGTCAATTCGCACACTTAGTGCATCATATTCATTTCGCACACTTAGTGCAACATAGTCAAATCGCACACTTAGTGCTGTACAATTTAATCCCGCGCACTTAGCGCCAATCTCATGGTCATAAATGGTTATATCCGCACGTTTAGTGCCGAGATCAACAACTCAGTACATCTTACCTCTTTTCTTTTCATTCAACAATTTCATCATCACATACGTACATGCATATATATATGTATATTTATTCATTCCATTCAGCATCAATACATAAACATTATGACCATTTGAAATAATACCAACTACATGCTTAATGACTTACCTTGTGTTGGGTAAGACGGTTCCAACTCGGCTACTCAGTGATCTTTTCTTTGCCTTTGCTTGATTCTCCTCCTTTAGCTCCTTGAGCTTAATCAATAATTCACTAGTTTAACCATCTTGTTAAACATTCATAATTCAATTACACATGCATATGTATGTTTGTATATTCGGCAGCCATCCACACTAATTACCCATTTAGTCGATTACACACATAATTAAAGGTAACATCACGAATGGCATACTTATGTATATATATATGTATATATATACTTCGGAATGGGCATCACAATTAGATTTAACACCACCTTCATACTCAATTAGATGGCCGAATGCATGTGTATATGCACAATGTCAACTATAACATCATGTAGATCCACATATACTACATTTCTTATGTTCCACATCTTAATGCCCATTATACATAATCAAATTTAACATCATCTATATATTTACTCATATGGCCGAATATACATACCCCCATATAATATCATTTTCATTCCATTTAACACTTAATTCATCATAAATTTCCCCCTTTGCTCTCTTTTTTTTCTTCATGGCCGAATGCTCCTTCTACTCCTTTTACCTTCACAAAGCATGAATTTCATCATCCAACTTACAAGCTTACAATCTCATGAAGTTTAACCTCATGGTACCTATCAAACTCTCACTCATTAGCTTCTATCATAAACCTCCAACAACACCCAATAAACATATACTTTGGGGGTCTATGGTAGAACCAAGAAAGGAACTCATAGATATCAAGATGTGAGCAACTACCATTATTCATCTAAGTTTAGCATGAAACACAATCATCACCCTTATTAATCTTTTATAGCCGAAAACCATACTCACCCCCAAAATCGAAATTTCAACATGGTTTACAAAAATCACTTGATAACTCACTCAATATCAACTAAAATTTCAAAAGCTAGTACAAACTTCCTTACCTTAATAGTGACCTAAGATGACCGATTGCTTCACTCCCTTCTTCTTCCTTTCAATTCGGCCAAGAAGAACCAAAGAACACAGCTTGTTTTTCTTTCTTCCTTAGAACATTCGGCCAAGGGGAAATGAAGAAAGATGGACACTTTTTTTTTTCTTTGTTTTCTTTCTTACTTTCACGGCAATGGGGAGGGGAAGAAACAATTACAAACATCCTTTCCTTTTTCCATTTCCTTTTTCCCCATACTTCTTATTATATTTTATCCTACATACCTCACTAGGCCAACATGTTCCCAACATGTTTCCACCCATAGCATGGCCGGCCACTACATATTAGGGAGGGGGAATTTGACATGCAAGTCCCCTTTTTCTTCCCCATGCACTAATAGGTCCTCATGCATTGACCTATCACATTTTAAAATTTTCTCATATAAGTCCTATTGACTAAATTCACATGCAATCGACTAAATCGAAGCTTGAAATTTTCACACAATCATGATTACATATTCTAGACAATAAACATCACATTCAAACCTTTCGGTGACTCAGTTTAGCAGTCCCGAAACCACTTCCCGACTAGGGTCAATTTTGGGCTGTTACATTTGATTACATGTAAAACCACGTCTGGGACGTTGGCATTGTATGAGCTTTCCAGGCTATCCGCGTATCCTTATGGTTCCGAACTATTCAACGGGCATTCTGAGAAAATGAATTATTATGTGAACATGTATCCGATTCAGGTATGTTTGAATTGAGTATCATATTTGATGATGAAAGGTAAGTATATATACCTTCGTGAACATATGGTATAATTATGAGAAATTATGTTATTTGAGAAAATGGATTGGAAATATGTGAATTGTATGTGTACTATGAGGTACATGTTAGTATCTTGGCCATGAAATATAAGTATTTTATGATGTGTATATGCTTAAGTTGATAAATTTGTTTTACTAAGCTTTTGAAAGCTTACTTTGTGTGTGTTTGCATTGTTTTATAGATATCGTAGCTACCGGGAGCTCGGGAATCATCGAGGATTGTCACGACACTATCGAACCTTACTTTTGTATCTTTTGAAAGCGGACATATTGAAGTATAGCATGCATAGGCTAGAAGTACTTTGATTATGTTTTGTAATGTATATATCTAGCCATGTGATATGGCTTGGTTTTGGATGTGATTATGAATAAATTTTGGTATATGCTTTGTGTTCAAAAATGGTATGTTTTGATGCACTCTTGAATGACTAAATGAAATGGTCAATTTTGGTAAGCTTTGGTATGTGCATATTTGAGGAATTGGTAAGTTTATGGCATGAAATTGAATGAAGTAAGTTGAGGTTATGAAACATAAGTTTTGGTATGATTTTGAGTTATGATATGGCATGATTTTGATATGGTTATAAACATGAATTTTGTTGTTTATGATATAGCATGAAAGGTGTATGTTTTAGTGTATGAATTGGCTAGAAATTGATATGAAATATGCTTGGTTTTATGCTTGTAGGTTTGACCCAAATTGGGTGGCAAATTGGCTTTTCAAATGGCCTATTTTTCATCCACACGGGCAGAGACATGAGTGTGTGTCTCAGTCGTGTGTGACACGCAGTCATGTTACACGCCTGTGTGTCCCCTGGGGTACCCTACGATTTTAAGTTAGTCTTGAGCACGGCCAAGGCACATGGGCGTGTGGCTAGCCGTGCGACCCAAGTCAGTTTTGACCACGGCCAAAACACACGAGCATGTCTTGTGGCAGTGTGATTAAGTCAGTATGTATGCTCTATTTTTGATGTTTACAACATGTGAATTTATATGTGTGAAAATTTCGTGAGCTAATTTTATCGTTTAATAGCTCAATTTGAGAAAAAAAACTAAATCGCGTAAAATGCAAAAGTTGCATTCTATATGATAAAGGTGTTTATTTACTATGGCTTATTAAATGTGAAGTCCTTATGTTGTAATTAGATTTTTGATAAGGTTAATGGACATAAATGGCCTAATGTTTGATGGTTAAATGGTTTAATAACCAAGGGCAAAAATGTAAACTATGTATTAATGTATTATTAATAAAACAAAAACATAAAAATATGGTTTCATTCATCTTTCTTCAACTGAATAACAAAAGAAGAAGAAGCCATTGAAGCTTTCTAACATTCAGTCATTGCATGATTAAATAGGTAAGACCATTTTGCTCGGTTTTTGTTAATTTTTACGTTTTTATGATCACTGCTTTGAGTACTAGCTAGCCCGTGCTTCAACTTTTGAAAGTGTTGATGATTTTGAAAGTTTCCATTGATGAATGCTTGAGTTCTTGAATATTTGATGATGGAAGTTGATAGATTATCATGTTTTGTAACGTGACTTTTAGTGAAATTTCATAAAAAGGACTAATTTGTGAAAAGTGTAAAATGTGTGGTTAAATGTATGAAATATTGATAAATATGGGCTGATATGGATCCTATAGATATTCAGCTAGCTTGGGTTTAGTTGAAATTGTTGTAAATTATGTTTTTATGAAATAGGGACTAAATTGAAAAAAATGTGAAATTATAGGGATTAATGTGTAAAATGTCCCAAATTATGTGTTTTGGATGAAATCGAATGAATTGAGGAGTAAAAGAGTTAATTTTGAATTTATATTGATCGAGAAAGAAAGGAATCAGATTTAGATCAGGGAAAATCGAAGGTTATCGAGTAATTGATCCAATTCGTCAATTTCGAGTACGAGGTAAATTCATACGTTATAAGTGATGTTACAATTATGTTCTTAATGCTTTAATAATGTATAAATTGTATATATGTGACTATGATTGCATACGACAATAAATCTACTATGTTTGGCACTTAGTGTGCGTTTCAAAATAGCTCCGGCTATATATAGCACTTAGTGTGCGAATTGGAATAGCTTCGGCTATATGTGGCATTAAGTGTGCGATACTGAATTAGTTTTGATTTAATGTGATGGCACTAAATGTGCGATATCGTTATAGCTTTGGCTAATTATTTATGCACTAAGTGTGCTAGTTCTTAGAGCATTGAAAGCTCTCCGAATGATTTAATGTATTGAACAAAGAGGTGAGAATGAAACAAATAAATACGAAAATGTACAGGTACGTACGGTACCTATGCGATAGTTGATACTATATGTATGAAGCTTGATAAATTTGTGTACACATGATAAATGGTCATAGATTAGATTGAATGATGATATGAGACGTACTAAATGGTTATTAATTGATGATTTGTATATTTTGAACTGTTGAGTATATTTGGTACAAACTTACTAATCTATGAAGCTTACTGTGTGTTATTTTTCTTTGTTTTATAGAGTATTAAAGCTAGCTCGGACATCGGGAACCATCATCACACTATCGACTACTGGTTGGTATTTTTGGATGTTTGTAAATATGGTATATGGCATGTATAGGTTAGTGAGTTGATAATATGTTTTGAGATCTGATTTAGCCATGAGATTTGGCTAGCTTATGGTTGAAAATGTTGGCATGTTATTGGTCATTTAAGTTGGCCTAAGTGATGTGCATAATGCCTTATATATATTGGCTTGTTTTGGGTATGTTAGCCTTAGTTGTTGATATAGTTTAAAGATGTGTTTTGTGATATGAAATAGATGATAATATGATGAATTAATGTATATGGAACTTATGCAAGTTGTGATGGTTTTTGGCATAATGATTTGGTAGGTTTTGAATATAGAATTGAGTATTTGAAATGGTTAATGATAGATGGTATAATATGTGTGTGAATTGGTATGTTTTGGCTGCCTATAAATGTATGGAAATGGTCTCAAATTGGTTGCTATGTGTGCATGAGTGAAGGGTGGAAAATTGGCTTTACAAATGGCTTATTTTTGTCTACACGGGTAGAGACACGGGCGAGTGTCTTAGCTGTTTGCAACACATGGTCATGTTACACGGTCGTGTTTCCCCTGGGGTAGCCCTACGAATTTAAGTCAGTCTCGAGCATGGCTTAGACACACGGGCGTGTCTGACGACCGTGTGAGGCACACAACCTCAACATATGGGCGTTTGTTGCCTTTTCGAATAGTACACGGACTAGACAAACGAGCGAGTGGTTGGCCGTGTGACCCAAGTTAGTAACCCCTCTAGTTTTCCCACGGCCAAGGCACATGGGCATGTCTTCGGCTGTGTGGTACAAGTCAGTATGTATGCTCTATTTTTAGACATCCTAGGACACGGGCATGTCTAGTAGCCGTGTGAGGCACACAGCCTGCTTACACGGGCGTGTGACTTTTGAATGTAAAATTTTTCTAAGTGTTCAGAAATTTTTATATGTGATCGGTTTAGTCCCAAACCACTCTTAATCATATTTTAAGGTCTCATAGAACCTTATAAAGGGAAATGTGAATGTTTGCAAATGGTTTTTCATAATGAATGTACAAATGTATGTGAATGGGATGTGTTATTTGGTAATGCCTCGTAACCCTACTCTGGCGTTGGATATGGGTTAGGGGTGCTACAATTCATAGTGACCATACCTCGTTTGAAATGTAGTTTTCAGCATATCTTACTCCTTAACTCTCAACTGGTAGTAACCAGACCTCAAGTCTATCTTTGAAAACACAGTGTCTCCCGTCAATTGATCAAACAAATCATCGATTGATAAACCGTAATTTATACATATTTGTACCCCATGTTTAACGCATTTTATGGATGATTCTCCATTAGAATTGGTGAATTCAATGTTCCTAATGCTTTAATTTCATGTTTTATACTTAGGAGAGCATAAGAGAGTGAAAGGAACGAAAACGGGCCAAAAACAGAGAAAATGGGCCAAAGTATGAACTCAACACGGCCTGGACTTCCTCACACAGGCAGCCCACAAGGCCGTGTCAATCTGGCAGAATTGAAGCATGACTCACACGGGTATAGCACACGCCCGTGCCATTCTAACAGGCTCAAACACGGCCTGAAGTAATCTCACATGGGCGTGTCACACGGGCGTGTCACACGGGCGTGTCCCTACCGAGCCCAAGTTGAGTACAATTCAGAAAAGGCTAATTTTGAGGGATAAAAGGCATTCCAAAGCCTATAAATACACCCTAGAAGAGGAGAAAAGAGGGCACACAGAATAGGAAGTAAGGAATTACTCCAAAGAAGCCGATTGATTCATCTCAGAAGCCGGATTCATCAACAAGACTGAAGATCTCTCCTCAATTCCCCTTCAGGAGTTTTGGGTTTTCTTTATGTTTAGTATTCTTTATATTTCTGAGATGTTTTCTTATTTAGTTATGAACTAAATCCCCTAAATACCTAAGGGGAATGAAACCTAAGACGAATCTTGTTATTATTTTCTGAATTGTATGATAAATATTTAACTTGTTCTTAATTATGTGTTCTTAATTCTTGTTTTGATATCTCAGGATACTGATTCAAGATAAGCTCTTATTCAGAGAAGGAATAGACCCTGGCTAAGAGTACATTTATCATAATTAAGCGGAGTTGATTGCGCGCCTAGACATAGGGTGACAAGATTTTGCTAGATTAGGGTGAAACCTAATAAGGGGATCCATAGACCGAGTTAATGCAACCCTAGAGTGTTAATTAGAGAAAAGTCTCAGTTATTCAATCTAGGGATTAGACGTTATTAGTCTTGAATAGGGATAATAACATAACTTAGGGATCTCTACGAAACAAGTTGAATGAATAAATAGTCCGATTCGGAGCCAGAATAACAAGTAAAGTCTAGGTGGATTTTTTCTTAGGTATTGTCTTAAGTCAATCGATTTTTCCCAAAAGCAATTCCCCAATTCTTTTCTCTGTGAGTTATTAGTTTAGATAATTAGTTAATTAAAACAAAACCCCATTATTCTTAGGCTAGATAATAAAAAAACAGTCATTACTAGTACTTTTAGTTCCTTTGGGTTCGACAATCTGGTCTTGCTAAAACTATACTACTGTTCGATAGGTGCACTTGCCTACATCGCGATAATAGTTAGTTTCAAGAATGATTAATTATAAATATTTAAAACCTATCACGAAATAACGTAATCATCGATCCTTGGCAAGGGATACTTGTTCTTTATGGTTACCTTATTGAGCTGTCGGTAGTCAATGCACAATCTCATTGAACCATCTTTCTTTTCACAAATAGTACCAGTGCTCCCCACGAAGAAAAACTAGGTTTCGCAAAACCTTTATCCGTTAATTCTTGCAACTAAACTTTCAACTCCTTCAATTTTATTAGAGCCATCCTAGACGAAGCAATCAAAATAAATGCAGTACCGGGAATTAACTCAATACCAAACTCAACTTCCCTAATAGGAGGTAATCCGAGAAATTCTTCGAAAATACATCCGGATACTCACATACTACTGACACAGATTCAATTTTCACCACTTTCACATTTCAATTCAATGATTTTCCTTCCACAATTGACAAGTACATCATGCATGGTCAACCAATCCATACCAAGTATTATATCAAATTCATCAAACGGAAAAAGCATAAGATTAGCTGGAAAACAATGACCTCTAATTATTAAAGGACAATTCTTACATACTTTATCAACTATCACATACTTTGTGACAGCCCTAAAGTGACCCTAGTCGGAAAGCGGTTTTGGGACCGCTAAACCGAGTCACCAAATTATTTGAATATGATAATTATTGTCTAAAATATGTGAATATGAATGTGTGAAAGTTTTAAGCTTCGATTTAGTTAATTGCTTGTGAATTTAGTTAATAGGACTTATGTGTGACACTTGTGAAATGTGATAGGTTAATCTATAAGGACCTATTAAAGCATGTAGTGAAAACAATGGTTTTGCATGTCAAATACTCCTTTTTTTTATACATAGTGGCCGGCCATGATGGTGCATATATTAGAATATGTAGTGAATCTTCATGAAATGGTCATTATTTTATGTAAAAGAAAGGGAATAAATAAAAGAAATACTAAGGATAATGAAAGAAAGAAAAGAATGAAAGTGTGATGAAAACAAGAGAAGAAATCGGTTCTTCTTGGCCGAAATGAAAAGAGGAAGAAGGGAGTGAAGCATTCGGTCATCTAAGGTCAATATTAAGGTAAGAAGTTTTGGTTAATTTTTGAAATATTAGTTAAATCCTAGTAAATTTCTAAGTTCCTTATTGGACCCATGTTAAATTTTTGATATTTGGTGAATGAATATGGGTTTCAGTCATGGTAGAGAACAAGGAATGTAGTTGTTGTTCTTGTTAATTTGGATGAATTTTTCGTGGATAGGTGTTTGAATCAAACAAATGATCATGTGTGTACACTAGGTGCTAGTTGAGAAGAATCGGTCACTATATTGGAGACCATTGCCGAATATGAACTTAGTTATTGTGAGTGATGAATGTGTTTTGAGTTGATGGAATAAACGAATGCTTAAAGATGTGTTACAACAAATTATATGTTATGCTAAGGTTGTTAAATTATCAATCTTTCTTCCTAGCCGAATATGTGTTTATAAAGTTGAGTTGTTAAATAGATTTTGAAGTTAGCCCATGCATTTATTTTTGAATTTAAGAAGAATGATACATTCGACTATGCTTTGATGTGCTTGGATTGTTGTTCATTGAGTAAATGATTGAGGAATGGTTAGAAGAATTTGAATGCTAAACTAGTTGATTTGTTTATAATGTCCGATTATGACCATTTATAGAGATGTGAATGAATTGTTGTTATGTGAATAAATATTTGTTTGATATATATATGTATTCGGCAATGGGATAAAATGTGTATTAAGGCAAGTTTCATGGTGATTATGCTTGCGATGTTGGGTTAATATTCGGCAATATGATTAAATTCATGTATAAGGAAGCATGATAAATTAAGTGGCTCTTTGCTTGTGAACGTGAATTAGATATAAATTAAATAAGCATGAGATCGAGTCATGGCATGAATTATTAAATATGATACATATTGAAATCTATTGTTTTAGATATAGATTAAATGATATGTGATTGCCAAATGTGATTGTTAAGTGAATAATATTAGTTAAGTACTTAAGCAAATCTATTGTTTTACTTAAGCTTAAGAGCAAAGAGGATCAAAGTCGGATAGGGGAAAAGAGAAAGTAAACGAATAGCCGTGGATATCTAGTCGTCGACCACTTCCGAGGTAAGTTTTAAGTGATTAAACGTTGAGTAAATTCAATCATAATAGGACATAATGAGTTGATTTAATAAGATATGATGTGGCCATGATATGTTTTAAACTCAAATGGTGAGTTCATAAGTGTTTGGACTTGGAAATTTAAGAGCAAATTGTAATATTTTGCTTAGGACAGCAGCAGTAACGTGATTTTAGAAAATCACCATAAATTGATGGTGTGGAATTATAGGCTGAATAAAATATGTAATCAAAGCTTAATTAGTCTAGTTTCTTATAAAAGAGACCGTGTGAGCAAAGAAATTTCCTATAAAGAGATATTTAAAGTTGAGTGAGACGGTGTCAGAATGACTCCAAAATCCCCTGTTCGGTTTTTAGAAAATCAATATAATTTGTACAAAAATGGTTATAAGATAAACTTTATATTCTTAGACTCCTTAATGAGTCTAGTTTCAAATAAAATCAAATAGAACACATTTTGTGTAACAGCCCAAAATTGACCCTAGTCGGGAAGTGGTTTCGGGACCACAAAACCGAGTCATAAAAATAATTAATTTCCATATTCTATGCTTATTATGTGTGTACATGAGTATGTGGAAGTTTCATTCTCCAATTTTGCCAATTGCATGAGAAATTATTAAATAGGGATCAATATGAGACATGGTGAAAATATGATAGGCTAATTTAAAATGGTCTATTAATGCATGTTGTGAAAATGATGGGTTTGCATGTCAAATTACCCAAAATTTGAGCTAGTGGTTGGCCATGCTATGGGTGGAAACATGTTGGGAACATGTTGGCCTAGTGAGGTATGTAGGAAAAAAATAAAATAAGGAATATGGGTAATAAAGAAAGGAAAAACAAAAAAAATGAGTGGTTGTTTCCCCCCCCCCCCATTGCCGTGAGCTAAAGAAAGGAAAAGAAAAATTTTGTTCATCCTTTTTCATCCTCTTTTGACCGAAAATTCTAAGGAGGAGGAAGGAGTTCTTGCTTCATGTTTGGTTTGGAAGAGAATTAGGAGGAAGTTTGGCCATGCATGTAACTAGATTGAGGTATGTTTGATATTATTCTTTGAGATTCATGTATATTTTAAGTTGTAAGTTTGAAATCTACCTAGCCATGGTTCAAACTTTGTTAAATGATGGAGATGATATTCGGCCATGCATGTTACATTCTTGGTTGGTATTTTGATGTTTGATGTTGTGGTGATGAGGCATGAAGATGAGTTAAGATTCGGCCTAGGTGGAGTTTGTGTTAATGCCATTGCATGCTAAATATGAAGCTTGTTAATGATGCATGTGATGGTGGATTGATGATTCTTGAATCTCTTTTTTTTTAGCATTTTTGAGTGAGCACATATGTGCATTGGTTGCTAGATGGGGAAGAATCGGCTAGCAAGTTGTGTGCTAAGGCCGAATATAATTTTTGTAGGTTGATGAGTAATGCATGTGCTAAATTGATGGAAAGGGAGAGGATGCTTTACTAGTGTATAAATGATATAAAGATTTTAGAAATTATTTTTTGGTTAGGTGTATGTATGATTAGGTATATTCGGCCATATGAGTAAATATATAGATGATGTTAAAATTGATTATGTATAATGGGCCATATAGGGTACACATTGTGATATTAACTTTGATTCTCTATAATTGATCAAGTGGGTGATTAGTAAGGGTGATTGCCGAATATACTAACATACATATGCATGTGTAATTGGATTGTAAATATTTAGCAAGGCGGTTAAACTAGTTGATTTATTGATTAAGCTCAAGGAGTTAAAGGAGGAGAATCGAGCAAAGGCAAAGAAAAGATCATCGAGTAGCCGAGTTGGAACCATCTTACCCAACACAAGTAAGTCATTAAGCATATCTTTGGTATTGATTAAAGGATCGTAATACCTACACCATTGTGTTTAATGAGATGAAATGTATAGGCTAATATGTTTTGTTGAAATTTGGTATGTAAACTTTTAGCCATGCGAAAATGGCATAATGTTCGGTTGAATTTGGTTCTAATGTTGGGTCGTAAGTCTTGGTAATACGATTTTTATGCCATATGTCATGGTTGATTATTTTGGTGTTAAAATTCATGATATGGCAATAGTGTAGTACGGGGATGTTTGACAATGATTAGCCTTTGGCATGGCTAGTCATGATCATAATTTGTGATATGTATGACGAATCACTAGTTAGATCAAGGAGAAATCACGAAATGGGCATAGTTGCTTTCATAACAGATGCTGGCAGCAGCAGTGACGTGAGATTGAAAAATCACTAAAAATAGTAGGAGTGGGATTAATTGATGAATAAATTATGTATTCGAAGCTCGATGAGTCTATTTTCATATAGAAGCAACAAAAAGATCATATGGACAGTATGTTAAGAGATATTCAGGTTCTCGTGAGACAGGGCCAGAACGGTTTCTGGATTCCCTGTTCCGACTTTGGAAATTCATTATAAATTAACCAGAGACAATTAGGAGTCATACCATATATGGATAGATTCCTCTATGAGTCTAGTTTCTATAGAAACAAACGGCATCAGTATTGAAGCTCTGTGCAGGGAGATATCCAGGTCGTAATGCGCAAAGGTCAGTGTAGTCGATCCCTGTAACATGGGAGACTTTGACTAATAAACTGTACTAATTGGCCCAACCAAAAATTCTAGAAAAAAATATGTAGCTGGGCATATGAGTCTAGTTTTAGGGAAAAATCACGAAACTGATTTTTGAGTTGTGAAACTCAAGATATGATTTTTAAAGCGACTAGTACGCAGATTGGCAGTGTCTGAGAAATATTTTTATAAAGGGTTTAAAGTCTGCTAACACCCCGTGTTCGACTCCGGTGTCGGTCTCGGGTTCGGGGTGTTACATTTGATTGGTATCAGAGCCAGGTTTAGTCGGTTCTAGGACTACCATAGCACGTATGAGTCTAGCTATACATGCCGAATGTTAATGTTTAAATGTGTGATGACTTCTGACGGTTAAAATTTATGTTTTGATTAGTAAATGGATCCCGGTGTAGAGAGAACCTTGGCAGATGACATTGAAAGTGTAGCGGCTGCTCCTGCACAAGGGACACCGCCTGTTGAACCTCAGTCATCTGCGAATAATCAAGGTGAGGGGGCTAAACAAGCCTTCTTTACCATGATGAATGAGTGGGTCGCGCAGTATGCCCGAACCAATCCGGCTGTCCAACAATTCCCGAATTTGAATAATCCACCCCCGGAGCCAGTAATGCCATCAGTTACTGATCCTGTGAGGCTGAGTAAGCCACCTGTAGACTTGATTAGGAAGCGCGGGGCTGAGGAGTTCAGGGCCATAGTTACTGATGATGCTGAAAGGGCCGAGTTTTGGCTTGATAATACCATTCGGGTGTTTGATGAACTGTCATGCACACCCGATGAATGTCTAAAGTGTGCTATATCCTTGTTGCGGGACTCAGCCTACTATTGGTGGAGGACCCTGATTTCCATAGTCCCAAACGAACGAGTAACTTGGGACTTCTTTCAGACGGAATTTCGAAAGAAATATATTAGTCAACGGTTCATTGATCAAAAGCGTAAGGAATTCTTGGAACTCAAGCAAGGCCGTATGACAGTATTTGAATACGAACATGAATTCATAAGACTCAGTAGGTATGCCCGGGAGTGTGTAGCTGATGAGGTTGCTATGTGCAAAAGATTCGAAGAAGGATTGAATGAAGATTTAAAGCTACTAATGGGTATTTTGGAAATAAAAGAATTCGTAACACTAGTCGAACGAGCCTGCAAGGCGGAAGAACTTGGAAAGGAGAAGAAGAAGGCTGAATTTGAAGCTAGAGACTACCGTAAAAGATTGACGGGTAAAGCTCCGTTCTCAGCCGTAAAGAAGTTCAGGGAGGACACTAATAAGTCGAGGACGACTGCGGGAATTTCCATCAGAGCAAGACCATCGACGGACTCCCGAGCTACTTCGGTAGCTAGTGTGGGCAATAATCGTCTAGAGAAACCTGAATGTCCCCAATGTGGAAGACGACACATAGGTGAATGTTGGGGTAAGTCTATTAACAGGGCCTGTTACGGATGCGGTTCGAAGGACCACTTCATTAGAGATTGCACGGAGCTTGATGAGAAGAATAAGATTCAAGGTGCAAGACCTAGTGGAGTGACAACTAGAGGTAGACCACCGAGAATTTTAGGAGGTAGGGGTGGTAGTCAGAGAGGGGCCTCTGATACGACTATTCGAGCCGAGAACCGTACTCCTGCTAGAGCATATGCCATTCGCGCAAGAGAGGAGGCATCCTCCCCTGACGTCATCACTGGTACCTTCACTCTCTTTGATACTAATGTGATTGCATTGATTGACCCTGGCTCTACTCATTCATATGTATGTGAAACCTTAGCATCCAGTAAGACTCTACCTGTTGAGTCTACTGAGTTCGTAATTCGGGTGTCAAATCCCTTGGGTCGTTACGTGCTTGTCGACAAAGTGTGTAAGAGATGTCCCTTAGTAATTCGAGGTTCTTGTTTTCCGGCGGACTTGATGCTTTTGCCGTTTGATGAATTTGATGTTATTCTTGGTTTGGATTGGCTGACCGCGCATGATGCGGTTGTGAATTGCAAAAGCAAGACTATTGATTTGAGGTGCGCAAATAATGAGGTAATCCGAGTTGAGTCTACGGATTTGAAGGGGTTGCCAGCTGTAATATCAGCAATGTTGGCCCAGAAATATGTTAGAAAAGGGTGCGAAGCATACCTTGCGTATGTACTTGATGATAAAGAATTAGAAAAGAAACCCGAATCTGTGCGGGTGGTTTGTGAATACCCGGATGTTTTTCCTGAAGAATTACCGGGTTTACCACCTGTTCGGGAGGTAGAGTTTGGTATTGAGCTTGTACCTGGGACTATGCCAATTTTGATAGCTCCGTATCGTATGGCACCAACCGAGTTAAAAGAGTTAAAATCTCAGTTGCAAGAATTGACGGATAGAGGTTTTTCTCGACCAAGTTTCTCACCTTGGGGTGCACCAGTATTGTTCGTGAAAAAGAAGGACGGAACCATGAGGTTGTGCATTGACTATCGTCAACTGAATAAAGTGATGATAAAGAACAAATATCCGTTGCCGCGCATCGATGATTTGTTCGACCAACTAAAGGGAGCCTCAGTGTTCTCAAAAATAGATTTGAGATCGGGCTATTATCAGTTGCGAATTCGAGATTCGGACATACCCAAAACTGCTTTCAAAACGAGGTACGGTCACTACGAGTTCTTAGTGATGCCGTTTGGGCTCACTAATGCCCCTGCAGTATTTATGGATTTGATGAATCGGATCTTCAGACCATATTTGGATCGGTTCGTAGTTGTGTTCATTGATGACATCTTGGTCTATTCAAGAGATGAGATCGAACATGCTGAACACTTGAGATTAGTGTTGCAAGTTTTGCGGGATAAGAAGTTATATGCTAAGTTCAGTAAGTGTGAGTTCTGGTTAAGAAAGGTTAGCTTCTTGGGTCATGTGGTATCCGCATCGGGTATTCGAGTTGACCCGAACAAAATCTTAGCCATACTTAACTGGAAACCTCCGAGAAATATTACTGAGGTTCGGAGCTTTTTGGGACTCGCCGGTTATTACCGACGATTTGTCAAAGGTTTCTCGATGATAGCCACACCAATGACGAAGCTACTTCAAGAGGATGCTAAGTTCGAATGGACGGAGAAATGTCAGAAAGGCTTCGATCAACTGAAAACTCATTTGACTGAAGCTCCAATTTTAGTGCAACCCGAATCAGGCAAAGAGTTTGTCATTTATAGTGACGCATCCCTACTCGGGTTGGGTTGCGTATTGATGCAAGAAGGTCGAGTTGTGGCCTATGCGTCGAGACAATTAAAGCCGCATGAGAGAAACTATCCGACCCATGATCTTGAATTGGCGGCCACAGTGTTCGCCCTGAAAATATGGCGACATTACTTGTTTGGGGAAAGGTGCCATATTTATTCGGACCATAAAAGTCTTAAATATTTGATGACTCAAAGAGATCTAAATCTGCGACAAAGACGTTGGCTTGAGTTGTTGAAAGACTATGAACTTGTTATTGATTATCACCCGGGAAAGGCTAACGTGGTTGCCGATGCTTTAAGTCGGAAAGCATTGTTTGCTTTACGAGCGATGAATGTGCACTTGTCTGTTCTACCCAACAATGTGTTAGTAGCTGAATTGAAAGCCAAACCATTATTGATTCATCAAATTCGTGAAGCCCAGAAAGTTGATGATGAATTGGTTGCAAAACGGGCTGAGTGTGTTCCGAACAAGGAATCGGAGTTTCAAATTGATGATGATGATTGTTTGAGGTTCAGAAGTCGTTTGTGTGTTCCAAGGAATTCGGAACTCATTTCGATGATTCTGAACGAAGCCCATTGTAGCCGAATGTCAATTCACCCGGGGAGTACGAAAATGTACAACGATTTGAAACGTCAGTTTTGGTGGCATGGTATGAAACGAGACATCTCCGACTTTGTTTCGAGATGTTTAATATGTCAACAAGTGAAAGCAGAACATCAAGTACCTTCAGGATTACTTCAGCCGATCATGATACCCGAGTGGAAATGGGGTCGAGTCACAATGGACTTTGTGTCTGGACTGCCATTGTCAGCAAGTAAGAAAGATGCGATTTGGGTTGTTGTCGATAGACTGACTAAGTCGGCTCACTTTATCCCCGTGCGTACGGATTTTTCATTGGATAAACTAGCTGAATTGTACGTTTCTCAGATTGTGAGATTACACGGGGTACCTATTTCTATCGTGTCGGATAGAGATCCGAGATTCACCTCGCGATTTTGGAAGAAATTGCAAGAAGCTTTGGGTACCAAGCTGCATTTTAGCACCGCTTTTCATCCCCAAACCGATGGTCAATCCGAGCGGATAATTCAGATACTCGAGGATATGCTGAGATGCTGCATCCTTGAGTTTAGTGGTTCATGGGAACGGTATGTACCTTTGATTGAATCCGCTTACAACAATAGTTTTCAATCAAGTATTAAGATGGCACCTTACGAGGCTTTGTACGGTCGTAAATGCCGTACACCATTGTTTTGGACCGAGCTCGGTGAAAGTAAAATTTTCGGAGTTGATTTGATTAAAGATGCCGAACAGAAATTAAAGGTAATCCGTGAAAGTCTGAAGGCAGCCACAGATCGTCAGAAATCGTATGCGGACTTGAAACGAAAGGACATTGAATATCAGGTGGGAGATAAAGTGTTCCTTAAAGTTTCGCCTTGGAAAAAGGTACTCAGGTTTGGCCGTAAGGGCAAGTTGAGCCCGAGATTCATTGGGCCGTACGAGATCTCCGAACGAGTTGGTCCGGTTGCGTATAGATTGATTTTGCCCCCTGAGCTTGAAAAGATTCACGACGTCTTTCATGTTTCGATGCTTCGACGCTATCGATCTGATCCATCGCATATAATTAGCCCATCAGAGGTTGAAATTCAAGCCGATATGAGTTATGAAGAAGAACCGATGAGTATCCTAGCTCGTGAAGTGAAGGAGTTGCGAAACAAAAGGGTTCCGTTAGTGAAGGTGTTATGGCTCAAACACGGGATCGAGGAAGCTACTTGGGAAACCGAGAGCTCGATGAAAGAACGATACCCAAACCTATTTACCGGTAAGATTTTCGGGGACGAAAATTTCTTAAGTGGGGGAGAGTTGTAACAGCCCAAAATTGACCCTAGTCGGGAAGTGGTTTCGGGACCACAAAACCGAGTCATAAAAATAATTAATTTCCATATTCTATGCTTATTATGTGTGTACATGAGTATGTGGAAGTTTCATTCTCCAATTTTGCCAATTGCATGAGAAATTATTAAATAGGGATCGATATGAGACATGGTGAAAATATGATAGGCTAATTTAAAATGGTCTATTAATGCATGTTGTGAAAATGATGGGTTTGCATGTCAAATTACCCAAAATTTGAGCTAGTGGTTGGCCATGCTATGGGTGGAAACATGTTGGGAACATGTTGGCCTAGTGAGGTATGTAGGAAAAAAATAAAATAAGGAATATGGGTAATAAAGAAAGGAAAAACAAAAAAAATGAGTGGTTGTTTCCCCCCCATTGCCGTGAGCTAAAGAAAGGAAAAGAAAAATTTTGTTCATCCTTTTTCATCCTCTTTTGACCGAAAATTCTAAGGGAGGAGGAAGGAGTTCTTGCTTCATGTTTGGTTTGGAAGAGAATTAGGAGGAAGTTTGGCCATGCATGTAACTAGATTGAGGTATGTTTGATATTATTCTTTGAGATTCATGTATATTTTAAGTTGTAAGTTTGAAATCTACCTAGCCATGGTTCAAACTTTGTTAAATGATGGAGATGATATTCGGCCATGCATGTTACATTCTTGGTTGGTATTTTGATGTTTGATGTTGTGGTGATGAGGCATGAAGATGAGTTAAGATTCGGCCTAGGTGGAGTTTGTGTTAATGCCATTGCATGCTAAATATGAAGCTTGTTAATGATGCATGTGATGGTGGATTGATGATTCTTGAATCTCTTTTTTTTTTAGCATTTTTGAGTGAGCACATATGTGCATTGGTTGCTAGATGGGGAAGAATCGGCTAGCAAGTTGTGTGCTAAGGCCGAATATATTTTTTGTAGGTTGATGAGTAATGCATGTGCTAAATTGATGGAAAGGGAGAGGATGCTTTACTAGTGTATAAATGATATAAAGATTTTAGAAATTATTTTTTGGTTAGGTGTATGTATGATTAGGTATATTCGGCCATATGAGTAAATATATAGATGATGTTAAAATTGATTATGTATAATGGGCCATATAGGGTACACATTGTGATATTAACTTTGATTCTCTATAATTGATCAAGTGGGTGATTAGTAAGGGTGATTGCCGAATATACTAACATACATATGCATGTGTAATTGGATTGTAAATATTTAGCAAGGCGGTTAAACTAGTTGATTTATTGATTAAGCTCAAGGAGTTAAAGGAGGAGAATCGAGCAAAGGCAAAGAAAAGATCATCGAGTAGCCGAGTTGGAACCATCTTACCCAACACAAGTAAGTCATTAAGCATATCTTTGGTATTGATTAAAGGATCGTAATACCTACACCATTGTGTTTAATGAGATGAAATGTATAGGCTAATATGTTTTGTTGAAATTTGGTATGTAAACTTTTAGCCATGCGAAAATGGCATAATGTTCGGTTGAATTTGGTTCTAATGTTGGGTCGTAAGTCTTGGTAATACGATTTTTATGCCATATGTCATGGTTGATTATTTTGGTGTTAAAATTCATGATATGGCAATAGTGTAGTAGGGGGATGTTTGACAATGATTAGCCTTTGGCATGGCTAGTCATGATCATAATTTGTGATATGTATGACGAATCACTAGTTAGATCAAGGAGAAATCACGAAATGGGCATAGTTGCTTTCATAACAGATGCTGGCAGCAGCAGTGACGTGAGATTGAAAAATCACTAAAAATAGTAGGAGTGGGATTAATTGATGAATAAATTATGTATTCGAAGCTCGATGAGTCTATTTTCATATAGAAGCAACGAAAAGATCATATGGACAGTATGTTAAGAGATATTCAGGTTCTCGTGAGACAGGGCCAGAACGGTTTCTGGATTCCCTGTTCCGACTTTGGAAATTCATTATAAATTAACCAGAGACAATTAGGAGTCATACCATATATGGATAGATTTCTCTCTGAGTCTAGTTTCTATAGAAACAAACGGCATCAGTATTGAAGCTCTGTGCAGGGAGATATCCAGGTCGTAATGCGCAAAGGTCAGTGTAGTCGATCCCTGTAACATGGGAGACTTTGACTAATAAACTGTACTAATTGGCCCAACCAAAAATTCTAGAAAAAAATATGTAGATGGGCATACTAGTCTAGTTTTAGGGAAAAATCACGAAACTGATTTTCAAGTTGTGAAACTCAAGATATGATTTTTAAAGCGACTAGTACGCAGATTGGCAGTGTCTGAGAAATATTTTTATAAAGGGTTTAAAGTCTGCTAACACCTCGTGTTCGACTCCGGTGTCGGTCTCGGGTTCGGGGTGTTACATTTTGAATTCTGTACAATGAGAAATTTGATTCGTAGTGAAGAGTGGTCAGATTAGTCAAATAGTGAAATAGGGGAAACTTTAAGAAAAATCTGGTATTGATTGGCCAAACTTAAAATTCTGAAAATTTTATGGATGGAAGATATACGAGTCTATATTCAGGGAAAATTAACGGCAATTTATTTTGAGTTTTGTAGCTCCAGTTATAAATAATTTAGTGACTATTGCTCAGGAAAACAGCTTGTAGTGAATATGTGAATTTGTTGTAAACATTGATGAAACAATTTGAGTTGCGTATAAGCTATTGCTGAAATTGATGCATAAGATATGTATATGTGGTAAAGCCGAATGGCTAATGTGAAATCTGTATGAGATATGTATATGTGGTAAAGCCGAATGGCTAATGCGAAATATATATATGAAATATGTATATGTGGTAAAGCTGAATGGTTAATGTGAAATATATATATGAGATATGTATATGTGGTAAAGCCGAATGGCTAATGTGAAATATGTATGAGATATGCATATGTGGTAAAGCCGAATGGCTAATGTGAAATATGTATGAGATATGTATATGTGGTAAAGCCGAATGGCTAATGTGAAATATGTATGAGATATGTATATGTGGTAAAGCCGAATGGCTAATGCGAAATATATATATATGAGATATGTATATGTGGTAAAGCTGAATGGTTAATGTGAAATATATATATACGAGATATGTATATGTGGTAAAGCCGAATGGCTAATGTGAAATATGTATGAGATATGCATATGTGGTAAAGCCGAATGGTCAATGTGAAATATATATATGAGATATGTATATGTGGTAAAGCCGAATGGCTAGTGTGAAATATGTATGAGATATGTATATGTGGTAAAGCCGAATGGCTAGTGTGAAATATGTACGCAGCGTGTGTATATTGTGGCCGAATGACCAAATGTGAAAGGTGTGTATTATTAGATATTTGATGAGGCAAATGAATTACAAATATGACAGTCGATGTGAATGTTGTAACATGTGATTAAATGTACATGAAACTTGGAAATATATTCCGGGTAAGACCCGATGACTACGTGTGGAGATTATGTCCGGGTAAGACCCGATGACTACATGTGGAGATTTTGTCCGCGTAAGACCCGATAACTTCGTGTGGAGATTTCATCAGAGCTAAAGGTCTCGCCGATAATCCGAGTAGAGGTTAAAGCTATAAGACTTCGTAATAAGAATTGCTTATAAATATATTCAATGCGAAAGGTTAAACAGGTATGTACTCCAAGTTTATATGTGAACTTGATTTGAACTAAATCATAAGGTAGTTATGTGATGCATACGAGAGCAATCTATGAGACTATTCCTATGATTATGTAACATCGGATCAGTGTGAGAGGTTATGTGAAATTATACAATATATCTATGTCACATGAGCTCACTTTTATGTGATAGTTTATCTGCCTATTGTATATGATGAGATGTGCATATTTGGTAAAGGGATGGTATGCCCGAAGGAAGAGTGAAATAAAAATATGAACAACTATGTTATAATTTGATTGTTATCTGTTGACACTGCTTAAAACTTACTAAGCATTGTAATGCTTACTCCGTTTACTTTGTTTTCTCTGTTTTATAGATCTCATTTCGAAGCTACAGGCTCGGGGATCGTCAGCAACTAGTCACACTATCACTATCCACTGCTTGTTACTGTTATGTTTAGAATTATTTTATGGCATGTATAGAATAGACCAGTGGCCGAAGAATATTTTGGTTAATGTATATAAGCCATGCGAAAATGGCATCTTTTGAATGTGTACTTATAGAAGTTTAAATTGTATCCCTGATTGTCTTTAGTACTTATCTAAAGGAATGTTCAAAAAAAAAATTACTGTTCTGATATGAGTTTCAAGTCCGGTAATGCCCCTTTACCTATTCCGGCGACGGATACGGGATTGGGGTGTTACATACTTGCCTAGAGGGTTTGACACTTTTATCACAAATTCTATAGACTCAACAGGCATATTCATGCTAGACACCAATTTCACACAAACATACAAATGGGTAGGTCCCGGATCAATCAAAGCAATAATAGAAGTATCATAAAGAGAGAAAGTACCCGTAATCACATCAAGAGATGAAGCCTCTTCGTGAGCGCGAATGGCATAAGTACTCGCAGGTGCTCTACCCTCAGTCCTCACAGCCAGATCTCTAGGTGGACTCTTGCTACTTGTCCATTTCCCAAAATTTTCTATGGCCTCCCTCTAGAAGTTATATTACCAGATCTTGCACTTTGAAATTTCTCTTTCTCAACCATCTCAAGACAATCATTGATAAAATGATCATGTGATCCGCACTTAAAACATGCCCTATTATTCATCCAGCACTCATCGGGGTGACGTCTGCCACAATATTGGCACTTGAATCTATTAGGTTGAGCATTACCCACAGTTGTTATCGAAGTAGTCTAAGCCTTTTTACCCGAATACTGTTTCCCATGGTTTCTATTTGAAAACCAACTGAAGCACTTGATCGAGTATTAAATTCTCTCAGTTTCTTAGATGAGGATTGAAATGACTTACCCGTCTATCTCTTCTTCAAATCTTGAGACTCTAACTCAGCTTTCCTTCTCTCTTTAGCCAATTCCTCAACCTTACAAACTCTCTCTACGAGCACAAGAATTTCTTTCAGTTCAAGGACACCCACCAACAATCGGATGTCTTCATTTAACCGATCTTTAAATATTTTACACATGATGGTCTCAGTGGATACACATGCTCAAGTGTATTTGCTCAGTCTCACAAACTCACGCTCATATTTCGTTACAGTCAGTCGACCCTATTTCAACTCGAGGAATTCCTTTCTTTTCTGATCAATAAATCTCTGGCTAATGTACTTCTTATGAAATTCTTCTTGGAAAAATTCCCAATTAATTCTCTCCCTTGGTACCACAAACATAAGGGTGTTCCACCAATGATAAGCCGAGTCTTTCAAGAGGGGCACAACACACTTCATGCATTCATCAGGTGCGCATGATAACTCATCAAATACTTTAATGGTATTCTCGAGCCAAAACTCTACCCTCTCAGGGTCATCATCTATACTGCCTCCTTCTCTTCGACTAACTGTAGGAGGGTCTACTATCAGACGGCGCTGCCCCTTTAGTGGGAGCAGGCGCGTTACTTTCATCATCATCCGCCACTGTTTTGTCGGGATCCATTCACTATATGAAAACACATTTTTAAAATCATCAGGAGTTGTCACACTATCATAATTCATTTATGGCATGCATAGCTAGACTCGTAAACATGCTACGTTAGTCCAAGATTTGACTAAATCGTAGCTTTGATACCACTAAATGTAACACCCCTTACCTGTATTTGACACCGAGAAAGGGTCCGAGGCGTTACCAGACTCAAACATAAACATTCATACAAAGTTAGGCCATAAAATTTCATCTAATTTAAAACCATTGTACACTAGCATATTGTCCCTTACACGGGCCTACGAGGCCCAAAACATACATTGGGGTTGGTTCAAGACCAAATCGAGAACTTTTGGAACTTATACAACACTTAGAAAAATTTCTTATCTTGGAGAGTTACACGTCAGTGTGGGTAGGTCGCGTAGTCACACACGCCCGTGCCTTCAGCCAATGTAACTCTCTGTTTATGATGTCATCATCAAACTAGGGTCACACGGCCAAGTCACACACCCGTGTGCTTAGGTCGTGTGGCAAATTAAATTCCAAAAATCAGGTGCAGACTTCACATGGCCATGGCAGAAGTTGATGTCCTAGGGTCGTGTCCTTCACATGACTAAGACACACGGCAGTATCTCTGTCCGTGTGTTTACTACTGGACATTCTATTTTACCTAATTAGGGCGCAGGGGACACATGGCCATATCAGACGCCCATGGGGTGGATTGTGTGTAACACCCCTAACCTATATTAGTCTCCAGAATAAGGTTACGAGGCATTACCGATCAATACAAATCGTTCACATTCATACTTCATATGTTGATCACATATATCATCATATTTCATTCATTCATAATCACACTGTCTCTTATATAGGTCTACGAGACTAACCCATATCATTTGCAAACTTTGGGAAACATAGAAAATTTTCATACATTTTAGGGTCACATGCCTGTGAGAATAGGCCGTGTGCCTCACACAGCCATTAGACACGCCCGTGTGCCATGGCCATGCAAAAATTTGGGAGGTTACTGACTTGGCCACATGGCCAGCCACATGCCCATGTGGCAGCCCGTGTGTCTAGGTCGTGCCAAACCTGTAGGGTATATTGACTTAATTTGAAAGGGTACCCCAGGGGACACACGACCATATAACATGACCGAGTGTCGCACACAGCTAAGACACACGCCCCTATCTCTACCTGTGTGGACAAAAACAAGCCATTTGTAAAGCCAATTTGCGACCCTACTCTCAAGCACACAAAGTAACAAAATTTGGTACTATTTCAATACATTAATAGGCAACTAGAACATGCTATTTCATACACATTTCATGGCATTTATACATCGTCCTTTTCACAACTAAATTCCACAACCAAAAACATGCCAAATCAAATTGATACTTTAAATAATATTCATATTTAGACACAACCCAAATCATCAAGCATTTACTAAACCAAAATGGTATCCAAACATCATATTAAATTATACCAAAGCTTACCATATTATGCCATTGCACAAGGCAAATTATACATCTAACATAAGCCATTAATAAGCCATATAAAATAACCAAATACTTCACCAAAACCTTTATCAAAAAGACTTAAGCCTATACATGCCATATAACCAAATCATAAGTGTAAAAATACCAAAACTAAAAATCGAATAGTGTGATGCGATCTCCGCTGACTTCCAACCTGAGCGAACGTTCGAATCACTATAAAACATAGAAAAATAACACAAAGTAAGCTATAAAGCTTAGTAAGCTCGTATGGTAATAAAATCATATTATTAAATAACCACATTTTAAATAATTACTCAAAACATGATATAATTCATATGATTTCACCATTCAATCTCGAAATCATGCACACAGATAATCAAGATTTTCATGAGTTTATTTATTCAAAACACGTATGATTTGAATACTTCTTATCAATTCATTCACATATTCATATTCATACGCATAAGCAATCATATATATAACTTTATATATTTCAATTTTCGTTACCTTTCATTAGTCAAGTGAATTATGTGAAATATCATCAAATAACGGTATTTCGTACACTATATGCCATATGTATATTTAGTTAAAAAAACTATAACTCATATCTAACATATCATTCAATTCATACTTTATTATAGCCAAATAAACACATTTTGGCATGAAACATACTTATACATAAATTTTTCTCATTTCATATACATGATACACTAAAAACTTGCGAAATTACATTCATTTGATTCTTACATAGGTTCTGTACGTACCTGTATCACTTAATTCTATTGTACTTTCATTCTCATCTTGACTTTGCCCGTTGAACCATTCGAAATCGTTAAGGATACTCAGTAATCACATGTAGCTCGTACAATGCCATATCCCAGATAGTGGATGTTCATGGCATAGTTTTGATAAAATTATTAAAGTTTTTGAAGGTTAAAATGGTAATTAAGTAAATTAAGGTTAAACAAAATAAAAAAAATTGTTTCTCTTCTCCATTCATCAAACCTAAACTAATTTTAGCCATTAAAGAAAAGGAGGATTTGACTAAGCTTGCTTCTCTTGCATGGAATGATTTTGAGTTCTATTTTTAATGATATCTATGATTTTTATGTCTTTTTAGCTTAACCTATCTAACCCGGGAATCAATTTGTAAAATTGTTAAAGGTTGAAGGTTATGTCGTGAATGCTTTTGAATGGTTCTTGATGTTTAATGGTAGATTATGAGTCCTTGTTGATAAATAAACAAGTTTTGTAAAGTGATTTTTGATGAAATTTTCATTTAGGGATTTATTTGTAAAAATAGTAAAAGTTCGTGACAAATTTACGAAATGATGATTTGTTTGGGTTGGATTAAGTCCCTAAGGAATTCAGTTAGCTTGAAAGGGGGTTAGATTTCAATTTATAAGCTTAAGGACTAAATTGTGAAAAGTTAAAATGTTAAGGACAAAATAGTATTTTTGCATAATTATGAAATGTGGACTAAATTGAATATTAGAAGTGTTAAATAGATTGAAATTTGTCTACTTATATCAAGATAGATCACATATGGATCTAGATCGAGGTAAAACAAAAGCTTCGAAATAGCTTGTTTAACTTCTACGCCTTAGTTGTTGAGGTAAGTTTGTGTGAATGGTTATTGAATTAATGTTGTTAGTTTGAATGTTTACTATGTTATTTTCGTAACACCCCAAACCCGGCCAGATGTTACGGCCGAATTTAGTATGTCACAAGGAGATGTTTCAAAAAACGTGTGTTTATCTAAATTCTTTGTTTAGAGTTTAGCAAAAATCTGTTCTTGTTTTAAGTTAAAGTGAATGGAAGCTGTGCACCAGGTAGGAAGCTAGAAAAGAGGAGGTGAGTCTTATAGGACCGCTTAAGTACCAAGCTCTTCCCGGATCCAATCCTAGACATGCATACATCCATTGCCACACTTTAAGCAGGTTACGCGTCTACGAACATTAAAACAAGTTTAAGTCTGCTTAAAATATTTATTTTCTTGGGAAAAACATTTACTTTGCGGAAACTTTGCGCGTCATCGTGATCTTTTAAAAACAAGTAGTTTTTATAAAACGAACCCTAGTGCTAACTAGTTTAATAATCCCCAAAATAAAATTAATTAAAAAGAGCGGCCTTATTACAACTTTAAGCATAATAAAAATAATCCAAATTAAATGCTAAACTTATTAAATCCGGCAATCAAACTTCATGGCCACTCTGAATCCCGCCCAGCTCCAAGTCCACCAGCTAGGGCTCACCTGCAAGGATGGAAGAGGAAGGGGTGAGTTTGGGAAAATTAGTGCGTACAGAAACCCAGCCAAAGCCCAAATCAGCTCGAGCCCATTGGGCCTAAGCCCTATTCAGATAACAGTACACAGTGGACTGAAGCCCTTTTCAGAATATAGTAGCAAGGCCTTAGCCTCTTTTTACACAACAGTGTGGCCCATAGGCCCAGTTCAGTAACATAGGTAACAATAGTTGTAATGCATGCAAACCCATCTGGGGAGGCTACTCAGCCCACCAACCGCTACACTGCACCCGTACCAGCCCTACACTCCATGTGGGGAATATCTCAACCCACCCAGCCCTACACTCCACAGTTGCAGCAACGCTGCTCAAATATCAGTAAGTTGAGGCAAAGCCTCCAGTACGTGGATGAACCACTTTCAATACTTCCTCCATCAATACCCCAATCCCATGCAACAAATATTAATAAAATCATATCATGTAAAATACAGTATTAATCAATCATGCAGTTTAGCCAATTTAAACCCTAGGGGTATATCGGTAATTTTGCTCTTTAGGGGTAATTTTTGTAACTTTGCAACTACACAAGCTACTTCAGTAATTTTCAACAGTTTTATGCAGTTTGGTTCCACCATCTAACTAACAGGCTAATTTGCCCATCTCTTACCCATATTGGTCCGTAAGCCCATTGGGCCCAATTTTGGCCCATCGAGGCCATCTTTTTCCGAAGTACGTTAAGACGTCACACAAACTTACTTACCACCTTGCGGTGCTAGATCTAACAATTACTCTATGTCTTGAGAGCATTCGCATACTCACAAGCCCATGAAATGCTGGAATTTCGGCATTTCTACTTTTGCCGAATTGAACTAAGAAAGGGTGTTCGGTACACACCTGTTTTGCGACGACTGCTACTGAGATCTCTTCCGATGTCCTACAATTGATTAGCACAGTTCTTATTTACAAACCATAATCACTAAACCCACAACCTACTTATCCATGACCGAACCATGTCCCTAAAAGCCTTTGAAACCTTACCTTTTTGCCAAAATCGATAGCTAGCTCCGAATCCGATTGCTCCAACAACCTACACCTTCAATACAACACTTAAAAAGACACTAATCATTGATAGAAAACATCAGTTAAAAACCCTTAGAGCCACATTCCCAAATCGACAGCCTCCCTAGATTTTAGGGACTTCGGCTTTTCCTAACTTTGTAAAATATGACCAGATCTGAGATGATGAACACTTACCCCTTACTCCTTTTTGATCTCCACGCAATCGGTGCAGATTTATCTTTCAAACGACGGTAGAACTCGACTCCCGGAGTTTTGAAGTTTCTGCTATAAGCCCCCAAATCTATGGTTTTTCGGCTTTTGGGTGATGAAGGAGATGACAATGTGGGGCTACAACCTTGATGTAGAATTGCCGACAGGTATCTAGGGTTTAGAAAAGATGATTGTCATTTATTAGGCACAAAAATATTGAAGGATTTGGCTTGGAAGAAATCGGCACAACTAATGTATTTTTCAAGGTTTCGGCTTTTGTGGTTTCAGGCACAAGTGTTGATGAACAGCAAGTTTGATGAACCGTTTTGAAGAAGAAAAATGAAGAAAGAAGAATAGAGAGAATGGTGGTTTCGGCTAGAGAGGAAGAAAGAGAGAAAAGAACAACCCTAAGGTGTTTAAGCAGAAGAAAACGGCACCACTCAATACCCTAAGTGCCAAAATACTAGCCTAATACCCCTCTGCCGAAATCCCCTTTCTAATCCCCCTAATTCGGCCAACTCCTAGCCTCTCTCCCAATCCCTTAAATCTCTCCCCTTATCACTCCTTAATCCAAGCGTTTAGACTGATTCAAACTCTCCTCTAGCAGAATCCACCTGGACTCCAACACTTACCCCTCCAGCACTTAAAAATAAATGCATCTATTTGTCAACACAGGGAATCGATCCCATGCTTTCCCCAACATTCCACACGCCACCTTTTTAGGAGCCTAGTGCCGTCACCCTTGCCACTTTACTAAGGCTCTTTTTGTGATGCAATTTGCCCATATCTCTATACAAGGGCCATCTAGCCAGAACCCCTAACTCCTAAGTCCAAAAATTCAAAAATTCAACCGGGTTTTGGCCAACACATGGGCCTTCTATAAGCCCATTTACCTACTCAAAATATTAATTTCACATCCAAATACAAAATTTTAAAATCTTTACAAATTATTGAAAACCGTGAATAAATCCGAAAATCAGGATGTTACAACTCTACCCTCCTTAAAGAAATTTCGACCTCGAAATTTTACCTTATTAGAACAGTTGAGGGTACTGTTGACGCATAGCCTCCTCAGTCTCCCAAGTAGCTTCTTCTTTGCCATGGTTCCTCCAAAGTACTTTCACTAGTGGAACTGATTTCCTTCTCAACACCTTGACGTCACGATCAAGTATTTGCACAGGTTCCTCCACGAAAGTTAAATCTGACTGTACCTCGATTTCCGTAACTGGTATGATGTGAGTTGGGTCAGATCGATACCGCCTCAGCATGGATACATGAAAAACGTCGTGGATACGATGCAGTTCTGGTGGTAACTCTAGCTGATAAGCCACTGGTCCAACCCGCTTAACAATTCGGCAAGGCCCAATAAACCGTGGGCTCAACTTACCCTTCTTACCAAATCTCAAAATTTCCTTCCAAGGGGAAACCTTCAAGAAAACCATATCCCCAACAGCGAACTCAATCTCTTTGCGCTTCAAATCCGCATACAACTTCTATCTATCGGATGCCTCCTTTAACCGATCCCTTATCAGCCTAACCTTGCTTTCAGTGTCTGCCACCAATTCCGGTCCAAGCACTTGTTGTTCACCCAACTCTGTCCAACACGTCGGTGTATGACATCTTCGCCCATAGAGTGCTTCATATGGTGCCATCTGAATACTTGCTTGATAGCTGTTATTGTAAGCAAACTCCGCCAGTGGCAAGTAGTCCTCCCAACTTCCACGAAAATCAATGATACAACCTCTCAACATATCCTCCAGAACCTGAATAACCCTTTCTGACTGTCCATCTGTCTGTGGGTGAAAAGCGGTGCTAAAATCCAATCGTGTACCCAACGCTTCCTGCAACTTCTGCCAAAACTGAGATGTAAACCTAGATTCTCGATCAGAAATTATCGACACTGGCACCCCATGCAGTCGCACTACCTCCGCCACATATAACTTGGCCAACTTTTGCAGTGAGTAGTCAGTACGAACAGGTATGAAATGAGCATATTTTGTTAACCTATCCACAACCACCCACACCGAATCTTTCTTGGTGGGTGTCAAAGGTAACCCACTCACAAAGTCCATTGTTACTCTTTCCCACTTCCATAGCAAAATTTTCACAGGTTGCAATAATCCTGAAGGCAATTGGTGCTCAGCCTTAACCTGCTGGCACGTCATACATTTCCCAACAAATTCAGTCACCTCTCGGTTTAATCCGGGCCACCAGTACACCTCTCGCAAGTCTCGATATAACTTATTCCCTGCAGGATACATGGCACAGAGTCCACCATGAGCCTCTTTTAGAATTAACTGCCTCAATTCAGGGTCCTTTGGAATACAAACCCTTCCACGAAAGCACAGAACTCCTTTAGTGTTTAACCCAAAATCCTCATTCTCACCATTCTTAACTTGCTGGAACCGAAGAGCTAATGAATTGTCCTTCAACTGTTTTTCCTTAATCTGCTCAGTCCAAGTAGGCCTTACTTGCAGTTCTGCCAACAAGCTTCCATCGTCGTACAGACTTAATCGTGCGAACAAGGCTCTCAAATCAGTAACAACCCTTCGACTCAACGCATCCACCACCACATTATCCTTTCCTGGGTGGTACTCTATCGAACAGTCGTAGTCTTTAAGCAACTCCACCCATCTTCGTTGCCTAAGGTTCAACTCCTTCTGAGTCAACAAATACTTTAGGCTCTTATGATCTGTGTATATGATGCACTTTTCCCCATATAAGTAGTGTCTCCAAATTTTTAACGCAAAAATCACCGCTGCTAGCTCCAAATCATGCGTAGGGTAATTCACCTCATGAGCCTTAAGCTGTCGCGATGCATAAGCGACCACCTTGCCCTCTTGCATCAGTACGCAACCTAACCCCACATGCGATGCATCGCTGTATACAGTAAAGTCCTTCCCGGACACCGGTTGAATCAACACTGGCGCTTCAGTCAATACCTTTTTCAACCGATCAAAAGCTTTTTGCTGTTTCTCGGTCCAGACAAATGGTACTCCTTTCCTTATGAGTTTTGTCAAGGGTGCCGCCATCACCGAGAAACCCTCCACAAACCTTCTATAGTAACCTGCTAACCCTAGAAAACTCCGAATTTCTGATACTGACCTAGGTGGCTTCCATTCCAGAATTGCTTCAATTTTACGAGGATCCACCTTAATCCCCTCGGCAGAGACCACATGCCCTAGGAAGGTACCTCCCTCAACCAGAATTCACACTTGCTGAATTTCGCATAGAGCTCCTTCTCCCTTAACACTTGCAGCACAATACGAAGATGCTCATCATGCTTCGCCTCCATTTCAGAGTATACTAGGATATCGTCGATAAAGACGACTACGAACCGATCCAAGTAAGGTTGGAATACTCGATTCATCAGATCCATAAAAGCTGCAGGTGCGTTCGTCAGCCCAAACGGCATGACCACAAACTCATAATGTCCATATCAAGTTCGGAATGCTGTCTTATGAATATCCCCTTCTTTTACCCTTAGCTGATGGTATCCAGAACGAAGATCGATTTTGGAGAATACCAAAGCTCCCCTAAGCTGATCAAACAGATCGTCAATCCTTGGTAGTGGGTATTTATTCTTAATCGTCAGTTTGTTCAACTGGCGATAATCGATGCACATGCGCATCGTTCTGTCCTTTTTCTTCACAAACAGGACCGGTGCTCCCCAAGGAGACACACTAGGCCTAATGAAGCCTCTATCCAACAATTCTTGAATTTGAGCCTTCATTTCCACCAATTCCTTCGGTGCCATCCTATAGGGTGCAATAGATACTGGAGCTGTTCCAGGCAACAAATCAATTCCAAACTCAACTTCTCGATTCGGATGTAATCCAGGAAGCTATTCCGGAAAAACATCCCGGAATTCCCTAACAGTTTTGATGGTCTCCACAGTCAGATCCTCAGTTTCAGTTTGGCTTACCAAAGCCAGATATGCCTCGCACCCCTTGCGCATCAGTTTCTCAGCCCTCAACGCCGATACTACATTGGATAAGTAATCCCTTCGTTCTCCAATAATCATTACCTCTTTATCATTGACAATCCTTAACACCATTCTCTTAGCTGCACAATCCAAAGTTGCCTTATGCTTGGTCATCCAATCCATCCCTCGTATCAAATCAAATTCTTCAAGTGGTAACTCCATCAAATCCCCATAGAAAACCTCGCCTTGAATCTCTAGAGGCACCTCCTTGAACAGTTTCTCTACCTTAACCGAATGACCTAAAGGACTTATCACAAACACCCCACACACAGTCTCCTCGAAGTGCACACCCAGTACCCCAGAAATGTTATATGCCACATATGAGTGGGTTGATCCCGCATCAATCAGAGCAGTATAAGGTACACCATATATAAAAAACGTACCAGTTATGACATCAGGTGCGTCACCCTCCTCGCGGCGACGAGCAGCCTATACAAAAGCTGGCTTTACGATCATCCGCGTTACCAATACCCCTGCCAGGTGCCCCACGTCCACGGCCATTACCACCGCGACCTTGTCCACGACCTTTTGGCAGCGGCGGTCCATCCCTCACATGTTGAGCCGGTCGCACAACCCCTTGTTCGGCCCCTTGAGCCTAAGTGGCCCTCCTAGGAAAATCCTTAATCCTATGCTCCTTAGACCCACAATGAAGACAAGCACCAGAACGCTTCCAGCACTCTCCTTGATGCATTTTGCCGCAATCCCCACAAGCTTGCGGTCTACCTGTGTTCACTGGAACTGCTCGAACCGGTTCCTCCATCCTAGCTCTCTTAACATTTGGATTTGCAGCACCCGTTGGTCCAGCATCCCTCCTAAATCTATTCTGATCCCTATCACGATTCTTCCGTTTGGTTTGCTTCACCTCCTCGGCTATCTTAGCCTTCTCTACCAGTGCAGCGAAATCTCGCTCTCTCTGCGGAGCTATGAGCACCCTTAACTCATCTCTGAGGCCATCCTCAAAACGAACGTTGTGCTCGTATTCGGTGGAAACAATGCCATTAGCATACCGACTCAATTGTAGAAACTTCGCCTCATATTCAGCAATGGTCTTATTTCCCTGAGTCAGATTCAAGAACTCCTTTCTGCGTGCATCCACATAGCTAGCTCCAACATATTTTGCCTTAAAGGTCTGTTTGAACAGCTCCCATGTTACCCTCTCAGCTGGGGTACCCTCTCTCACAGTAATCCACCACTGATACGCTTCATCCCGCAGCAACGACACCGCCCCTTTCAACTTCTGTTCTACTGAGCAGTCTAGGTCATCCATGATCCGCTCTATCGTTTCCAACCAGTACTCAGCCACATTTGGGGCCACTCTACATACGCCCCTAAAAATCTCAGCTCCGTTGGCCCGAAGTCGTTCAGAAATGGACCCCCTATTCATGGGCCCGATGTTAGCTCCGGCCACCCTTTCCAAAACCCTCAACATGGCCTGAGACAAAGCGTCATCCCCTGCGGCCCGATCATACGGCCCATTTTCATTAACCGGTGGTGGACGTGCCTCGCCAGCTGGTATGTGTTTAGATGACGCAGATCCAGTTTGGGTGCTACCTCGGCCTCGACCACGGCCTCTTCCCCGGTAACCCTTGTACTCATAACGATTTATCTGTTTACGAATTTTATGACATTAGTTTACTGGTTTCACTGTTTATTACAGAATGTCTTATGAACAGATAGAGTTTCAGAGTTATTTTCGCGCAATCACAATTTAGCTCCGGTCTCAATTTTGTAGCCCTAATACTACATTATCAATAGCACTATCTCTAAGGCTCAGTACTATCTGCAGTATTATATCCAGTCTAGTTCCATATAAATATTTAAAGCAAAAAAAGAACACTTACAGACTTGGTGCCGGGGATTCAGTGTGCCACTTCCTTATTAGTCCATTTAAAAATTTTAAAATACCCATGTTTTCGTTTACCGAAAATAAAAAGATTTGATTTGAAAACACTTTTATTTTAAAACTATTGATTTAACCCCGTATAACAATAGAAAAACTTTGAACATCTTCGAAAACTTATAGAAAAACCTTTTTTTTTAAAGATTTTCGGACCCGATCCACAGTCGAGTTATTGCAACCTGGCACTGATACCACTAAATGTAACACCCCAAACCCGGCCCAGACGTTATGGCCGAATTTAGTATGTCACATGGAGATGTTTCAAAAAACGTGTGTTTATCTAAATTCTTTGTTTAGAGTTTAGCAAAAATCTGTTCTTGTTTTAAGTTAAAGTGAATGGAAGCTGTGCACCAGGTAGGAAGCCAGAAAAAAGGAGGTGAGTCTTATAGGACTGCTTAAGTACCAAGCTTTTCCCGGATCCAATCAAAGACATGCACACATCCATTGCCACACTTTAAGCAGGTTACGTGTCTACGAACATTAAAACAAGTTTAAGTCTGCTTAAAATATTTATTTTCTTGCGAAAAACATTTACTTTGCGAAAACTTTGCACGTCATCGTGATCTTTTAAAAACAAGTAGTTTTTATAAAACGAACCCTAGTGCTAACCAGTTTAATAATCCCCAAAATAAAATTAATTAAAAAGAGCGGCCTTATTACAACTTTAAGCATAATAAAAATAATCCAAATTAAATGCTAAACTTATTAAATCCGATAATCAAACTTCATGGCCACTCTAAATCCCGCCCAGCTCCAAGTCCACCAGCTAGGGCTCACCTGCAAGGATGGAAGAGGAAGGGGTGAGTTTGGGAAACTCAGTGCGTACAGAAACCCATCCAAAGCCCAAATCAGCTCGAGCCCATTGGGCCTAAGCCCTATTCAGATAGCAGTACACAGTGGACTGAAGTCCTTTTCAGAATACAGTAGCAAGGCCTTAGCCCCTTTTTACACAACAGTGTGGCCCATAGGCCCAGTTCAGTAACATAGGTAACAATTGTAGTAATGCATGCAAACCCATCTGGGGAGGCTACTCAACCCACCAACCGCTACACTGCACCCGTACCAGCCCTACACTCCATGTGGGGAATATCTCAACCCACCCAGCCCTACACTCCACAGTTGCAGCAACGCTGCTCAAATATCAGTAAGTTGAGGCAAAGCCTCCAGTACGTGGATGAACCACTTTCAATACTTCCTCCATCAATACCCCAATCCCATGCAACAAATATTAATAAAAGCATATCTTGTAAAATACAGTATTAATCATTCATGCAGTTTAGCTAATTTAAACCCTAGGGGTATATCGGTAATTTTGCTCTTTAGGGGTAATTTTCGTAACTTAGCAACTACACAAGCTACTTCAGTAATTTTCAACAGTTTTATGCAGTTTGGTTCCACCATTTAACTAACAAGCTAATTTGCCCATCTCTTACCCATATTGGTCCGTAAGCCCATTGGGCCCAGTTTTGGCCCATCGAGGCCCTCTTTTTCCGAAGTACGTTAAGACGTCACACAAACTTACTTACCACATTGTGGTGCTAGATCTAACAATTACTCTATGTCTTGAGAGCATTCGCATACTCACAAGCCCATGAAATGCTGGAATTTCGGCATTTCTGCTTTTGCCGAATTAAACTAAGAAAGGGTGTTCGGTACAAACCTGTTTTGCGACGACTGCTACTGAGATCTCTTCTGATGTCCTACAATTGATTAGCACAGTTCTTATTTACAACCCATAATCACTAAACCCACAACCTACTTATCCATAACCGAACCATGTCCCTAAAAGCCTTTGAAACCTTACCTTTTTGCCAAAATCGATAGCTAGCTCCAAATCCGATTGCTCCAACAACCCACGCCTTCAATCCAACACTTAAGGAGGCACAAAAATATCGAAGGATTTGGCTTGGAAGAAATCGGCACAAATAATGTATTTTTCAAGGTTTCGGCTTTTGTGGTTTCGGCACAAGTGTTGATGAACAGCAAGTTTGATGAACGATTTTGAAGAAGAAAAATGAAGAAAGAAGAATAGAGAGAATGGTGGTTTCAGCTAGAGAGGAAGAAAGAGAGAAAAGAACAACCCTAAGGTGTTTAAGCAGAAGAAAATGGCACCACTCAATACCCTAAGTGCCGAGATATTAACCTAATACCCCTCTGCCGAAATCCCCTTTCTAATTCCCCTAATTCGGCCAACTCCTAGCCTCTCTCCCAATCCCTTAAATCTATCCCCTTATCACTCCTTAATCCAAGCGTTTAAACTGATTCAAACTCTCCTCTAGCAGAATCCACCTGGACTCCAACACTTACCCCTCCAGCACTTAAAAATAAATGCATCTATTTGTCAACACAGGGAATCGATCCCATGCTTTCCCCAATGCTCCACACGCCACCTTTTTAGGAGCCTAGTGGCGTCACCCTTGCCACTTTACTAAGGCTCTTTTTGTGATGCAATTTGCCCATATCTCTATACAAGGGCCATCTAGCCAGAACCCCTAACTCCTAAGTCCAAAAATTCAAAAATTCAACCGGGTTTTGGCCAACACATGGGCCTTCTATAAGCCCATTTACCTACTCAAAATATTAATTTCACATCCAAATACAAAATTTTAAAATCTTTACAAAATTTTGAAAACCGCGAATAAATCCGGAAATCAGGATGTTACAACTTTAATGTAAATGGATCAATCTATAATCATACCAAAGCTATGATGATTTGATGGATGTTAAGTCCTGGTTCAACCTTAGGAATTCGTAGAATACAAATGACATGTCATTAGGGATTTCATGTTTTGGGTGCTAGTCTTGAATGTCCTACCGACGGCTGAGGTCCTACATTGGTTATGGATTCTCCATAGCTTGTGTGAGCAACATCGTGTAGCTTACATTCCGACCCACAGCTCGTGTGAGAGGCTTTTTTCACAGCTCCTGTAACACCCCAATCTTGGCCCAAACATTATGGTCGGATTCGGCGTGTCACATTGAAGTGTTTTAGCGAAAACCATGTTTTCATTAAAAACCCTTCTTAAAATAAAAGAAAATCTTAATTATAAAAAAAAACTCCTTTCAATCACTTGTTCAAAACATATGATTTGATGAAAATAAGTCACTTTAAAAAATTTAGTTGCAAAAACGTAGAAAAGACATACTATAGTTTAAGAAACCATGTTCAACTTCTTATAATTACATCACATAAAAATAACAATCCAAATAATAACAAAATGGAAAGCCTTATTACAATCTAGTCTGTAATCACTTTATAATCAGAGACTTATATGCTTTAAAATGAAAAAAAAAAACAAGTCCAAATTGTCTTGCTAGCTGGCCACCCAGAGTCCCTCTAAACATCGAACCTCCTACTAAGCATCACCTGAAAATAAAATAAAAGAGGGGGTGAGTTTTCGTAAACCCAGTGTGTACAACCCTCAACGAAAAACAAGCATTTCAAAAATCATCATACACCAAACATGCAATGCAATCCCATCCATATAATCCATTCGCTACACACCAGCTCTGTCCCCTGTCACACCATGTGGGAATATAAATGTCGACCCACCCAGCCTACACACCAATGGTAGCCCGGTTGCGGAACTACCTTCATTTACATATTGGGCTTTAAAAGCCGTCGGTGGATCCACGATTGTTAGGCAACCATGTAATAGCCCAAAATTGGGTCTAGTTGGAACAGAGGTTTTGAGACCACAAAATCTGAGATATATATAATTACTTTATGATTATTTTAAGGTCTATGATATGATTGCATGATTGTGTGAAAATTTCGTGAAGAAATTCTATGCATAAAGTGCTTAATTCGAAGTTAGGGACTAAATTGAATAAGTTGCAAAACTTGCATTCTAGAAGTTTCTAGTATGAAATTGATTTGAAATATTAATTAGGAGATCTTAAATAGCAATTTGACCAATTTCTAAGTTATGGACAAAAATTGGACATGGATGGGATTTTTGGAAAGTTTAGTAGTAAGGGTATTTTGGTCATTTAGGGGTAAAATGAATTAAAATACAAAATTAAAAGCCAATTTTGCTTATCTTCTTCACCATGGACGTGTATACCAAGGGAGACTCCATGTCTAGGGTTTTCAAGCTTCCCAAGCTCAATTGTATGTCCGTTCTAACCCCGTTTTTCAAGTTCTTTACGTTTTTGGAGTCCCGGTAACTTGATTTAGCTTATGCTAGCAATAATTCAACCTAGGGTTCATATTTGGAAAAATACCCATAGGTAAAATTTGTGTATTCTGGTGTTTTATGATACAATATGAGGTTTTAAATTATGTTAGACAACTTGTGCTACTCGGTTTTAAGTGAAAACGAGCAAAAGGGCTTAATTGGTAAAAATACCTAATAGTCATAAGTATATGTTAGAGTTAGAATTTGATGTTGCCATAGAAGGTAAAAGTGATCATCATGTCATAAAACATAAGAATAAGGGATGAAGTTTAATTCCCGAGCCTAGAGGCAAAAGTGTAAATATGCAAAAGTTTAGGGGCAAAATTGTAATTTTTCAAAGTTTGAGTTAAGGACTGTTTTGAATAGTACATTAATTAAATAAGTAAAATATGATGTTTTAGATCCCGAAAAACGAGATTTGAACCTAGAATGAGAGAAAAATCGAAAATTGGGAAAGTTGGTAAAATGGCCGTTTTAATATCAAGGTAAGTTCATATGTATAATAAGCATTAATTTATGCATGTTTCAATGTAAAATTGATATATTTACTATGATCTCCGAGGTGTTGAAAGTATGTAAGTTGGTATGATAATAATACAACAATAATGCTGTAATTTCTATTTGAAAGTTAAATTTAGTGAATTAATTGAATTATGTTAAATTAAATGATTATGGTGCCAAGTTTATGAATTGATTTAAAAATATGTCTATGGTACATGAAGTGCATTGAATTATCATACATAAATGTGATTTCTATGATTATGGATATTATGGGAAATTGTAAGTTCATATGATTTTTATTAAGACAATTTGTAATTTAATGTTATTACATTGATATTAAATGAGATGTAAGTTTATATGTAAGTAATACATCACTATTACTTGTATTATGATATTTTATAAAAATATTGGAAATATGTTTGTGGATAATTACTTGATTGGTGAAATTGTTGGAAAAGAGAGAGAAATCTCGGTTGAACCTTCGGAAAGATTGGATGATACAAATGGTATGTAGCTAGGTCACATGTATAGTGTTGAGTGCACATCATGTGTACAAGAGAGCTACAAGACATTATGATGTAGCTAGGTCACATGGGTGATACTATGTGTACACCATGTAGACAAGAGAGCTACGGGATATATGTAGCTAGGTCACATGCGTGGTTCCAAGTGAAGGACACCATGTAGACAAGAGAGCTACGAGATAAACTGGCTAGGTCACATGGGTGGTACTAAGTGTTCACCATGTGTACAAGAGAGCCGAACTATATGATGGGTGGAGCTATGTGCTGAAACCACCAAGTATCAAGGATTGATCCGAAGTGTTCAACGGGAGACTCTCTATGTATTGCTTTGTGAGTTTTGTGATGAATAAGTGCAGGAACTTGGTTATGTGAATGATGTGTTCATTAATTGACCAGGATGTGGTAAGGTTATAAACAAGTAAGTTATACATGAGGATGATTTTATGGTGACCTTGTGATCATGGGCCTATACTTGTGATGTATGAAATGTGGTGAAAATGATTTGTGATATGTATGTTAAAATGAGGTTAATACAAAGAAAGTGTGAAAGAGTGAATTAGCAATAAAACTGTTTTCGACAGTAGCAGTGACGTGATTTTGAAAAATCACCAAAAATAGTATAAATTTAATCAGAGACTGAATGAGATATCAAATTAAATCTTAATGAATCTATTTTCATATAAAAGGAATATATAAAGCAAAGGAGTTCTATATTTTGAGATATTTATGTTTTTGTGAGACTGATTCAGAATGATTACGTGATCCCCTGTTCTGACTTTGGAAAATCACAAATATTTGGAGAAAAAATAATTATAGGCTCAAAATTATATTTTTAAAATCCATAATGAGTCTATTTTCAAGATAAATCAACAAGAATATTATCCGAGTACTGTACTGTGAGATAATTATTTTTTAGTGAAGAGAGGTCAGAACTGTCAGAAAGTGAAATAGGGGAAATTTTAATGAATAAAATATACTAATTGGCTAAACCAAAAATTATGAAAATTTTATGGTGGAAGGATATGTGAGTCTAGTTTCAGGGGAAATTTACGGATCTTAATTTGGAGCTCTGTAGCTCGAATTATAAATAATTAAGTGACTATGACTCGTGTGGACAGTTTGATGTGAACATTTATTAGTAAATTGTGAAATCGTACTTACAAGTATGCTATATACATTAAGGATGTGGAATGGAGAGGAGGAGGAGGAAAATAAATAGATGTGGAATACATAGAAACTATGGTATATGAAATATTGATATAATGAAATAAATGATATGTGTTTATAAGAAAACAAAAAGAGAATGTTATGTATCATGACATGTATATATATATATGACTAGTCTCAATGTAATGCTTGTTGGGTATGGAATTGAATTGAAATGTTTCAGGCAAACATGTTATTTTGCGCATCTGAATCGTGGTATTTTATAAAGATATGATCTAGCTTTAAATATGAATGCTTGATGATTAAGCTGAAGATATTTGGTAAGATGATAATCTTGGTATAAATGTATAAGTGGTACTATAATAAAAAAGGTAAAATGAGTATGAGAGACACATGTATGATGACATACAAATGCTATGTTTGTGGTTTAATTGAGGATGTTTAATCATTAAATGAATACCATGTTATATGCTTTTGATTTTGTATAAGTGTGTAAGAGATCAAGGTTGACCAAAGCTTGGAAAATATCTTAGGTATATTCCACACAGGCAGAGACACAACCATGTGTCTCAGCCGTGTATGGAACACAACTTTGGGACACGGGCGTGTGGAGCCTTAAAGCATGAAATTTCTAAGATTTTCGTAAGTTCTCGGTTTAGTCCCAACCCTTTCTAAAGTATGTTTTGGGCTCCGTAGACTCAAATAAGGGACTATGTGTAAGAGAATAAACACTTTGAAGTAAGAATAAAATTTTTTGGCTCGTATTTTAGTTTAATGTTTGTATATTTGTCTGGTAACGCCTCGTACCTTAGCCCGGCCTCGGATACGGGTAAGTGGTGTTACAAACCATGTGATCCTCATATACTTCCTCCGTTCCATAGTTCCCACCCCATATGCAACCTAAGCAGAACATCATATGTATGCATGTCACATACATAAAACTTACATTCAACACCTAGGGGTATTTTGGTCATTTTCGCCCTTAGGAGCATTTTGGTAATTTTTTCTTAATTATGGTTTTCACTTACCTTGGCCCGTTAACAAGTCCCGCGAGCTAAGATGAACGAATACTATGCACCAGGTAGGATTCCAGAGAAAAGGAGGTGGGTTATTAAGACCGCTTAAGTACTAACCTCTTCCTAGATCCAGTCCTAGACATGCATATACCCGTTGCGACACCTTATCCCTTTGACTTGTCCACGGTCGCAATATATTAACTAAGTCTTATGTACTTATCATATACTAGGCCCAAAACCCCTTACAACGCCCAAACAAATTCACATACCTGTATCTGGCCCATTAAGTCCAATCATATTCATATGGCCCATTAGGCCCAAATCACCTGTATACGGTCCATTAGGCCCAAATCACATGTATATGGCCCGTTAGGCCCAATCACATTCATATTCATGCTCACATACAAATTCCTATCACATAGCATCAATATTCAGTTTTTGCCTATTATGGGCCCAATAGCCCATTGGGCCCATTTAGCCCATTTTGGCCCGTATGGCCAAATCACAACCCAAGTCCATGGAATCGCCCGTGGGTCTTAGGCAACCTATTGGTATCCTTCTTATGAGTGTTCGCGCACTCGCAAGACTACCGTATCCCAACTTTTGACTTTTCGGCATTACGGCATTTCGGGTTTTACCGATTCATAGTGTGTGTACAGTGTATGTACACACCTGGTAAGCAAGCGTGCCACAATTCCCTTAGTCACCAACCTAAAATGATATCACCCTTCCATTAATCGCATGTTTAATACATATCCTTACTAAAATCGAAACCTCACATTAACCTTACCTTGCGCGATCAGCCCTTTCTTAAATCACTAACCACGACCAACTCCTAGATCTACACCAATCTTATCTATTAAAACCAGAATAATAGGTGACTCGTATTGTAACAGCCCTAATTTGACCATAGTCAATAAGTGGTTTCGGGACCACAAAACCGAGTCATAAAATTATTTAAATGCTCTTTTCTGTGTTTATTATATGTGAAGTTTCATGTGTGAAAGTATTGTGTCTTAATTTTGTCATTTGAATGTGAAATTATTAAAAAGGACTTATGTGAGAAACTTGAAAATGTGATAGGTTAATTTGTAGTGGCCAAATATAGTATGGTTTAAAATATGGGGACTTGCATGTCAAATATCCCTTCCTTAAGTTAGTGGACAACAAGGTTAGTGGATGATTGACATTTTATGTCTTTTATATTAATTAATTAAATGTTTAATGAATAAATAATATGAAATATGAATTTTTATTAAAAGAAAAGGGTGATAAAAACAAAGTTGGTTCATCCTTTTTCTTCTTCCATTGCCGTACCTAAAGAAAGAAAAGAAGAAATTGAAGTTAAGGCATTCGGTCACCTTTAAGTTGATTAAGGTATGTTTAATGCTCTTTCATTGAAAATATTTGTATATTTTGAGTGGTCATCAAGTATAGAAGCTAGCTCATGGCAAAATTTTTGTAAATTGTTGAAGATGACATTCGGTCATGGATATTTGTATTTCTTTGATGTTGTTTTTGATGCTTTCGTGTATTGAGGGTTGATAATAGATGAGTTGAGCTTGGTAAAATTGAATAATTGTGGCTTAATTGTTTAATGGCAATTGGCTATTATGGTGAAATGCAAAGTTAATATTTAGTTGCTAGTATTTATATGTGTGTTAGCCGAATTTGAACTTGAATAATGATTTGAGCAAATGTTGAGTATTAAAATGTTAAATCGATTGAAATTGAATCATGAATGTGAAATGAGAAGCATAGGTGAAGATGTCATATGTGTATGTGTGTATTCGGTCATGGTGAAATGTTATATGAATTATGTGAAATACCATTTAGATATGAATGACGAAAGTAACTGTGGTTATGAAATGGTACAATGGCTGAATTTGGTTGAATTAAAGTTGACAATAAAGTATTTAAATGCCTATGTCATATTGTGAGTAAGGGTAAAACCATCATAAATTATCGATAAGGGTGGGCTATGTGTGGAACCATCTTATAATTACTAATTTGAACGGTTGTGTGTGAATCATTGAGCATGTTGTATTGTATTGAGATCATGCTTAAGTGAAATTATAGATATGTGATGAAATTGATTGGTGATATACATGTTTAAATAATATGAATGCAAAGAGTTCTGAAAGAGTAAATAAATTTGTAATAAATCTGCTTGGGACAACAGCAGTAATGTGATTTTGGGAAAATTACCATAAATTGTGGGAGTTGAGTTAGAAGCTGAATGTAATTAAAGCTTAATGAGCCTAGTTTCAAATGAAATCAACGAGAACATATTTTGAATTCTGTACAATGAGAAATTTGATTCGTAGTGAAGAGTGGTCAGATTAGTCAAACAATGAAATAGGGGAAACTTTAAGAAAAATCTGGTATTGATTGGAAAAACCAAAAATTCTGGAAATTTTATGAATAGAAGATATATGGGTCTATTTTTAGGGAAAATTAACGGAAATTGATTTGGAGTTTCGTAGCTCCATTTATAAATCATTTAGTGACTGTTGCTAAGGAAGACAACTTGTAGTGAATTTGTGATTATGTGGTAAACATTGATAAAAATTGTTAATGAGCTGCTTATTGTTTTCTTATAAACTTACTATGATCTATATATGTGAAAGTCGAATATATATATTATATTTTTGAAGTAATGCTTGAATAGTCGAATAATGACTAGTTTAAAATTTTTGAATTTAAGCTCAAGAGCATAGAGAGGCAAATTCGGATAAAGGGAAAGCTAAAGTAGTTGAATAGCTGACCCGTAGTTGTTCGAAAATACTCGAGGTAAGTTTTAAGTATTTAAACATAAGTTATTTTTGAATGAATCATGATATGTCACGAGAATTTGGCCATACCTTTAGCATATATATATACATGCATAAAGCCGAATGGTATGCATGAAAGTGAAATAAGGAAATTTGTTATGATCATATTGCCGTAAGTTATAATCATGAGACGGAAGATATGTAATGGTAAATTAAGAAGCAATAGTGTGACAGTTATTAAGTGATTATACGTGAATGAAGTCTAAGTGGACTAATGTGATTAACTTGTGTGAAATGCATAAATACAAGAAGTGTATATGTTTTGATTTTGTGAAATTTATATTCGAATTATTATTCGGGCCTATGGCTCAACAAGCTTTTAGCTGGTGAAATTGTTTCGGGCCATGAGCCTAGCAAGCATAATGCCGGTGAATGAGTTTCGGACTTAATGTCTAGCAGGCCTCCTGCCGATGATAAATTCAGGTTTATACCTAGCAGGCCTCGTGCCAGTGATAAGTTCAGGTTTATACCTAGCAGGCTAATTGCCGGTGAAATAATAAAAGTCTATGAATATGAGATTTATGCTATACGGCATCTAGATTTGTTCGATAAATTAAATTGTCCAGGAACGTATAAATTGTTTATGCATATGAGGATAATGTGAATTAAATTATGAAGTGAAACGAGAAGTATATGAAATGTGGTTGTGTATATTTATATTCGGCCATTTTGAATTTAGTACATGAAAGTATATGTTATATATATGATTATGATCATTGAATTTATATGTGAATGCAGTAATCTGAATTAATTTTATAAAGTCGAATAAAAGAATTACTTCGAGTCATTTAGATGGCGTGATTATGTAATTCGAACTTTGAAGAAATGATAAGTCAATGAAATGGATTTAATGTCGCTATGTATATTCGGCTAATTAGTGTTGCATTTCGAATATGTTATATGTGAATAATGTGCATAAATAAGTTTTGTTGTTTAAAATACTTAAGACTTACTAAGCTTAATTGCTTACTGTGAATGTTTTGTGTTTGTCCTATTTTATAGATCTTGTTTGAAAGCTATGAGCTCGAGGATTTCAAGTCCAAAGTCATCCACACTATCGTCACTGTTTTGGTACTTTTTGATAGTTTATATTTTGAAAAATGGCATGTATAGGCTTAGCTCTCTTTTGAAACAAGTTATATTTTGAAATTGTAAATATTCTAGCCATGCAAAAATGGCTTGCTTAATTCCTAAAAATGAGTATATGGTTCAATGGACTTATATGTCGATTATTTTGAAATTTATTAGTTATTTTAAGATGGTTAAAATTCGTCCATGGTTGAAAGATCAAAAAAACTATATTTTATGCATGATTGATTATGAATGGCTAGTCTGATCTGTCTTCTGATAGGTAATACCTTGTGAATCTATTCCAGCAACGGATGAGGTTCATAGGTGATACATTTTATCCAACACAAGTCCTCTTACATTAACTATGAACATTCGACCACCTTAGCAAATGGGAGAGGAATACTTACCAAAATCGCAAACACCTAAAGAGCAATTCGGCAGAGTGCTAAGATCCGAGATCCGATACTAATTCCCTACCAAAGTTTATTAGAAAGAGTGAGGGACAATAATCGATACCTAGCAAAGAAAACCGATTGGAAGAGCAACACTTACACTAGATTCGGTCAAAGAGTATTCACCTATTGGGAGATTCGGCTTTTCGACTTTTCAAACTTAGTATGGTGAATAAGGTTTATTTGGTACAGATTAAAGAAGAAGAGTAGAAGAAGAAATCGGCTAAGTGAAATAAATAAAATTGTATAGAGAAGAATAGAAATTGGCAGGAAGAAAATAAAGAAAAACAAAAGGGTTTTTGTCTTTTTGGATCTTGAAAAGAAAATGGTTTTCGGCTTTTGGAGAAAGGGGTTTTTGGCAACAAAGTGAAGAAGAATTTCGGCAATAGCTTGGCAACCCTGTATTCGGCCTCTATTTATAGGCCCTTATAGCTGAATTTTCCATGCCCAATTCCCAATTCGGCTCTATCACTTCTCCCTTCTCCCTTCTCATCTCCTCGTTTTTCTCCTTGATAACCCCTTGATCTTTTCCTTAATTTTCTCTTCTGAACACTCCCCTTGGAGTCCATCTTCACGCCTCTTCCATCCTTCTAGAAGGCCTAAAAATACTAAGCTAGGATTTGAACCTTAGACCCCCTTGCTAGCTACTAACGCCACCTCACTACACCTTATGTGGCGTCACTTAGCCACTCCACCACAGGCTCTTTTTGTGCTATTTTTCCCCTATTTTTATTTAAAAGCCCACCTACTTGCCAACCCTGATTCTTTTAATAATTAAACTATAATTTCATTTATTCCTAGGTTCGAACATAAAACACAATTTTTATCAAAACCAAAAACAAAAAAAATTCAGGATTTCAGGATTTTTGGGTTTCAGGATTTTTAGGGCGTTATAGCTCCTGTGAGCAATGATGTAAAGGAAAGGTTACGGTAATATGTTTAAGCACACTTCGTGGGTGCTTTCCGAGTATCTGATGATGTTCTAGATGGTTCAATAGGCAAGAAATGGGATTGAAATGGTAAGTTTTCAAATGGAATTATGCATATGCTCATGGAAGGGATGTATGAATCAAATGATATATTTACATATGGAAATGGCTTATCATATGGTTAATTCAAATGAGTTATGTATGAATGCACTAACTTGTGTATTGATGATGATGTATAGGCTTGTGCCAAGCTTGTGGTTTGGGTTATATTATGCTTATACATATTGTTATGTAAATGAATGTTAAGTTCTGTCTGATTTTCTATGAACTTACTAAGCATTAATTGCTTACGTAGTTTCTTTCCTATGTTTTATAGATTATTAGAAACTCGATCGGTTTGGAATCTCGTTAGAGATCTATCACACTATCTAGCATAAATACCAGTAGTTTTTGAATGTTTTGACCAAGGTTATAATGGCATGTATAGGTGGACTTATAATTATGTTTATTTGAATGTTTAATGGATGGTTTGGTAAGTTTTGAACTAGTAATTGATGATTGGAATATGGTAAAATATGCATGTTTATGTAAGTGTTATTTGTATGTGTGTTTGAGGAGCCTTTGAATATGTAGAGCTTGCTATGTGTACTCAATTTGAAGACGGCCTAAATGAGGATATCAAGTTGTTAGTCGGGATTCTTGAGTTAAAAGAATTTGTGGTTTTAGTTGATAAAGCACACAAGGCTAAAGAACTCAGCAAAGTATAAAGAAAAGTAGATTTTGAGACTCATGATGCGGAAAAATAACCTATGGGAAAATTATTATCGTCTCCATCAAAGAAATCAAAAGAATTTCATAGTCATTCATCAGCTTCGGTGGGTTTTTTTAGAAAAGATAGAGGAAAAGAACATTTGAGCTCGAAACCTTAGGCTACATCTATAGAGAGCGTGGATAGTGTCAGAAATAATAAGCCTGAATGTCAGCAATTAATAGACGACACTTTGGTGAATGCAGACTGAAAGGCAAGTCGTGTTTTAAATATTATCTCAGAGACTGTCCTGAAAGGTTTGATAAAGAAAAGGCTAAGAATACTCATTCGAGTAACACGATTGCTAGAGGGAGACCACCTTGGAAAACTGGAAATGTGGGTAACAGTTGAGGTGGAACAAATGATTCTGCTGCTCGACCTGAGGCATGGGTAGTAGCTAGGGCTTACGTATTTCATGCTTGAGAGAAAACTTTAGCACCTGATGTGATCACCGATACATTTTCTATCTTTGATACTAATTTTAATGCTTTGATTGACCCGGGGTCAACGCACTCATATGTATGCACAACTTGAGTGCCGAATAAGAAAATACCTTTTTAGTGTACTAAGTTTGTGGTTAAAGTAATAAACCCTCTAAGTCAGTATGTGCCAATCAATAAAGTTTGTAAAAACTATCCTTTCATGATTCAGGGTTGCAACTTTGTAGCTGAATTGATGTTACCCTTTGATGAGTTTGATGTGATTCTGGGTATGGACTAGTTAACTCTGTATGATGATTTTGTAAACTATAGACGAAAGTACATTGTGTTAAAATACCGGAACAATGAAAGGATTCGAATTGAACCAGATGGACTAGATAGCATATCTAATGTTATTTCAGCTATGACGACACAAAAATATGTTAGAAAAGACTGTGAAGTGTATCTCGCTTATATATTTTATTCTAGGGTTTTAGAATTGAAGTTAGAATCGGTTCCGACTGTATATGAGTTCATAGATGTATTTCTAGAAGAATTACTAGGGTTACCGCTGATCAAAGAGGTTGAGTTTGCTGTGGAATTGATGTCGGGAACATCTCCGATATCGATAACCCCATATAGAATAGCACCTACAGAATTGAAAAAGTTAAAGGTACAGTTGCAAGAGTTAATAGATAAGGTTTGCTCGACCCAACGTTTCTCCTTGGGGTGCTCCTGTGTTGTTTGTTAAGAAAAAAGATAGGTCAATGTGACGATGTATCGACTATCGGTAGCTTAATAAAGTTATGATCAAGAACAAATATCCTTTTCCGATTACTGATGATTTGTTTGATCAGCTAAAAGGTGCGACAGTGTTTTCAAAGATCGATCTTCATTCTGGTTATTATCAGCTACGAGTTAAAGACTTTGATGTGTCAAAAACTGTGTTCAGAACCAGGTACGGACATTATGAGTTTCTTGTAATGCAATTTGGTTTGACTAATGCACCTACCGTGTTTATGGACTTGATGAACATAATATTCAGACCGTATTTAGACAGATTTGTTGTTATGTTCATTGATGACATTCTGATCTATTCACGAGATGAGACAGAGCATGCCTAGCATTTGAGAATTATTTTGCAAACTTTATGCAAAAAATATTGTTTGCTAAGTTTAGTAAATGTGAGTTTTGGCTCCAGAAAGTCAGATTTTTGGGACATGTAGTGTCGACAGACGATATTAGAGATGATCCGAGTAAAGTCTCAGCTATGGTGGACTGGAAACCTCCAAGAAATGTGTCAGAAATCAGAAGTTTTCTGGGTTTAGCTAGATATTATAGAAGATTTGTCAAAGGATATTTGATGGTTGCTACACCCTTGATGAAACTGTTTCAACTAGATGTCAAGTTTGAATGGTTTTAAAAGTGTTAGAAAAGTTTTGATCAATTGAAAGCGTTGTTAACCGAGGCACCTATTTTGGTTTAGCTAGATTTTAATAAAGAATTTGTGATTTATAATGATGTTTCATTGAATGGTTTGGGCTGTGTTTTGATGCAAAGGGTAAAGTGATAGCATATACTTCTCAGTAGTTAAAATCGCACAAAAAGAATTATTTGACTCACGATTTAGAGCTTGCAGCTATTGTATTTTCTTTAAAGATTTGGCGACACCATTTGTACAGAGAAAAATGTCACATCTTCACAGATCATAAAAGCCTGAAGTATTTGATGTCATAGAAAGATTTGAATTTGAGACAGTGTAGGTAGCTTGAGTTACTGAAAGATTATGATTTGATTATCGACTCTCATCTGGGAAAGGCTAATATTGTTGCCAATGCTTTGAATAGAAAATCTCTATTTGCTCTACGAGCATTGAACACATGGTTGATGTTAATTGATGATGGTTCAATTTTTGTCGAATTAAAAGCTGGATCGATGTTTTTGCAATAGATTTCTGAAGCTCAAAAAAATGATGTTGAATTGATCACTAAATGTAAATAGATTGAGTCGACATTTGATTAAAATTTTCAAGTTGGTTCAGATGACAATTTGTACTTCAAAGATAGAATTTGTGTTCCAAAAAATTATGATCTCAAAAGATTTTACATGTGGCTCACAGTAGCAACTTACTAATATATCCTGGTAACAGTAAAATGTACGGTGATTTCAAGCGAATGTACATGTGGCCAGGTATGAAATGAGAGATTGCAGAGTTCATATCAAAATGTTTGGTTTGTCAGCAAGTTAAAGCTGAACATCAAGTACCTTTTGGTTTATTACAACTTGTGATGATTCCGGAGTGGAAATGGGAACATGTTACAATGGATTTTGTATCGGTATTGCCTCTATCTTTGAGAAACAAAGATGTTTTGTGGGTTATTATAAATTGTTTGACGAAATTCACTCATTTTATTCTAGTGTGTATGAATTTTTCACTTGAGAGATTGGCAGAGTTGTATGTTTCCGAGATTGTTAGATTGCACAATGTGCCAGTTTCTATTATCTCTGGTAGAGATAAACTATTTATGTCTCGATTCTAGAGTAAGTTACATGAAGCTCTGAGTACTTGATTGTATTTTAGCACAGCATTTCCTCCACAGACCGATTGTCAGTTTGAGCGAGTAATTAAGATACTCGAAGATATGCTTCGATGTTGTGCCTTAGAGTTCAAAGGTAACTGGGAGATATTTTTGTCTTTGGTTGAATTTACATACAACAATAGTTATTAGACAAGCATTAAAATGGCACAGTATGAAGCTTTGTATGGTCAAAAGTGTCAAAATCCATTATATTTGACTGAGTTGAGCGAGAAAAAGTTACTCAGTGTTGATTTGATTCGAGAAACTAAAGAAAAGGTTAAAGTGATACGAGGCGGCTTCAAAGTGACTTTGGATCAACAGAAATCTTATGCAGATTTGATAAGAAAAGATATAGAGTTTCAAGTCAGCGACAAGGTATTTCTGAAAGTACCGCCTTGGAGGAAAGTTCTCTGATTTGGTCGAAAAGGAAAGTTCAGTTGCGATTTATTTGGCCATATGAGATCATTGAGAGGATTGAGCCAGGAGCTTACCGATTGGCTTTACCATCAGAGTTAGAAAAGATTCATAATTTATTTTACGTATCGATGTTATGACAGTATCGATCATATCTTTTACACGTGATTTCACCTGTAGATGTTGAGATTCAGCCATATATGATGTACAGTGAAGAACCAATCAGAATTCTAGCTCGGGAAGTTAAGGAATTGAGAAATAAAAGCATAGCGTTAGTTAAAGTTCTCTAAAAATGACACGGGTTAGAAGAGGCTATCTGGGAACCAGAACCAGCTATGAAAGTGCAATACCCAAACCTTTTTTCTGGTAAGATTTTTAGGGACGAAAGTTCCTTAAGGGGGAGAGTTGTAACAACCCATTTTAAGTGAAATTAGAACAGTGGTTTTAGGGCCACAAATTTGATGAGTAAATTATTATTTTATTATTTTTTAATGTCTATGGGATATTACTAAGGTTTTATTAAAATTTCATTAATAAATTTTGATGTTTGCATGATTAGTTAAGTGAAAAAGACTAAATCGTAAAAAGTGTAAAAGTAGAGTTCTATTAGCTCAAAGGGTCAAATGGTTATGAAACTTTAAAGTGGGTGGACTTAAATGGTAATTATACCATTCATAAAGTTAGTGGATGTGCCTGCACTACAGCAAAATAGGTTTTTAGCGGCGTTTTAAAGAAAAACACCACTAAAGATCGAGCATTAGCGGCGTTTTTAAAAAATGCTGCTAAAGATCGAGAATTAGCGGCGCTTTCAAAAAAAATGCCACTATAGGTTCACCTTTAGCAGTGCTTCATAAAAAAAGGCCAGAAAATTTACGCTAAACGCCGTCGTTTTAGCTGAGCTTTAGTGGCATTAGCTGCGTTTGTAAGAAAACGTCGCTAAAGATCAGTATTAGCGGCGTTTTCTAAAAAGAGCCGCTAAAGGTGTGCATATAGCTGCGTTTTTTAAAAACGCCACAAAAAATTTTGCAAAACGCGAGGTCTTATATTAAGCTTTTTAGTGGCGCTTTTCTAAGAAACGCCGCTATATGCACACCTTTAGCGGCGCTTTTTAATAAATGCTGCTAATATTGATCTATAGCGGCGTTTTTAAAACGCCGCAAAAAATTATGTGAAACGGCGTCGTCTTATGTAGATATTTTAGTGGAACTTTTAAAAAAACGCCGCAAATTCTGATCTAAAAACGCCGCAAAAAATATATTCATCTTTTTTTTTATAATTTAACTGGTTTATTTATATTAAAATACAATTTATTATTAATGATATAGTTAAATTCTTCAGAAAAAATAATGACACGTAGGAAAAATTTGAACGTAAAAACATAGAAAAATATTTGTTAAAAATGAAAAAAATTAAAATACTATTATTTAAAATAATTTCAAAGATTTTTGGTATATGACTGATTACTTTTTAATTTATATGTTAAATATTTTCTTATATAATTGTAAAATATTGAATTAATTATCATTATAGTTTAGGGTTTAAGGTTTATGTGTAGGGTTTAGGGTTTTAGGGTTTAGAGATTAGAGGATTAGGATTTAGATAAATTAGTATTTTTTAATTTATTTATTAAATAATTTCTTATATAATTGTAAAAGAGATAATTTTAATTTTAATATCTTAAAATATTAGATTAGTGGCGTTTTTGAAAAAAATGAAATTATTTAGATTAAATTTTTAGATTAAATTATTTAAGAGATAATAGATAAAATTTATATATTTAAATATTAGATTTAAAAAAATTGATAAAATAAAAATTAAATAAAAAATAAAAAAGAAATATAAAATGGGGATTAGTGGCATTTTTGAAAAAAATGCCACAAAAAGCATTTCTCTTTAACTAAAACGCTATTGTTTTAATTTGAGCTGGAAGGGGATTAGTGGCGCTACCTTACAAATGCCGCAATAGATTGGATTTAGCGGTGCATTTCAAAAGCGCCACAAAAGTTTAAATTTTTGTTACTGAAACGGCGTCGTTTTCTTTTCTTACGTTTTATCCTCCCCTCATACCCGACACTTACCCATTTCCACCACTTCCACCCCTTAATAGATTTTCCCCAATTCACTACATTTCCCCTAATCCTAAATTTTCCCCAAAATCCCTAAGCATCCGAAGCTCCTAAGGCTACCCGACCACCTACTCATCGCCGTCCGCCGTCCTCACTGCTAAGTCGCCGTCGCTCTCCACTACCGCAACCATAGGTAAATGAAGATTCAGTTTTCTTGTTATGTCATTAGTTTTCTTGTTATATCATCCAACCCCATTGTTGAGGTCATAAATATTGCTTAGAAGACTGCTGTATGTGCTTATATTTGTGTGAGTAACCTGCTAAATAACCAGTTTTCTTACTGTCTTTTGCTCATTTTTATTCTTTAGTCCTAGCTTTATTGTTGTTTCTTATTGCTGTTGAATTTTATTTTCCTTGTCCATATTATTCCAGTTATTTATATATATTACCTTTTAAAATATACCGTAAATGATGGCAGGCAAACCTTTGCGAAGTCCCTAGAGCCATTTGTGAATTGGCTGGAAGAAGCAGAAGAAGAGGAATAAGGTGGCCAATAATAATAGTATGGTCAGCAATCTATAGAAATGGTTATAAACCTTGTACATGTTCCTTGTTTTTATTAGCTATCTGTTGGTGAGACAATCTACTCATAGTTACCAGATCCTTAAGACTCATGGTGTGGCTGTTAAAATATGAGATGCTAAAATTGATGGATTAATTAATATTAATATATGATGGTTCAATGAACAAAAATCTTGCTTTGTACCCTCTCTCTCTGTCCATATATATATGTATGGGGTAGATGCATGTGGTTGTGGTTAGATTCAGTTTGTTTGTCCTTTGATTTGGGTGGTGATTTTAGAATTTGGATTTTGGTATGCATGTTTTATGGTTTCAATCTTGTATTATTTCTGATTTCAATTGTTGAATTTGTTAAATAAGGAAATGGAATGGATGATATCGTACTGGGATGATGGTTATTGATTTTTTTTCTATTACATGAATGGGAAACGTTCAATTTTTTAAGGATTGACAAACTTTTCAATATATTGTAGTTTGGGATAGGTTGAAATTTAGTATATTTTGTCTGTTGAAATTGAGAGAAACATATGGAAACTCGGTACATCTTTTAGAAAACTGGTTTATGAAAATTCAACTTATTTTTTTCAGAAAATTGATAGTCTATTAGTTGGATCATCCAGTTTAATAAAAATTTTGTAAGTGGTTGTTTTTTCTGCAAATTTCTATTGATATAAAAAGGATTGAACAATACTTAGGATTTTTTTTATGCTTTGCTTTAAAGTGGGATTGAACTCAATTCGTAGGGGATCTATAGTGCTTAAAGCTTAAGACATTTTCCAGAAGAAATGGGTTAATTTTTCATTGACCAAGTTCTCTCTTGAAAGAAATACTAGTAAACTAGGGCAACGTTTGTAGAAGTCATTTTCTGCAAAAGTAATGGACACTTATACTATTTAGGGAAGCTTATTAAGGTTAATGTTCTCTTGAATTTTAGCATGCTTGCTACAGTATTTTATCTTACATAATATTTAACTGTTCTCAGTTATAGCCACTCCTGCGACGCAATCTGGATTGATGCTGATGGTTGAAATCTTTAAACTAGCTGTTACAAACTTCAAAGTAAATGACTGGGGCCTTTTTAGCCCTAGTGTTTGAGATGCGCTAAAAGGCTGCTACTTGGCAGGTACAGAAGTAACATCTTTTTTGTCCTGAAACAATGTTGATGTTTTATATGCCTCGGCAGTTTTTGATATTTATGTTGGGGTCCCTGAACCCTTTGTGATCACGTTTTAGAAATTGTGAACATTTATTCATGTGTATCATGCAATAGCTTGTAATTTGGCATCCAAATTTGATACTTATTTTTAGTTACATGATGTCCTTTTTTGCTGTGGTACATGATGTTCTCTTCATTTTTGTTTTTCGTTTTATTTACTATTGTTGGACTCTTCCATGTAAGCGGTAAATCAGTTGGAATTTTTGAATTGTGCAGGATCGGGTTAGCTCGGATCAGCAATAGCAAATAGAGCCAAAGCTTTCAACTGCTCTATGAGTTACCACTGGAGATCTAAGAAACCAAATACAAACACCAAATAATACTCAAATACACAGAAAGTCTAGATAAGCAGAAGGTTAGTTAATCTTTTACTCTTTTTTTTCGTTTTTCAAATTACTATTCTTGTTTATCCTTCGATTATTTTTTAATTGATCATTAATGGATCATGCTTTTAACTTATGTTGTTTATCCTTAGATTATTTTTTAAATTTGCTTATGTTGTTTATCCTCAGAGACTTGTTATGGATTTAATATTTTTATAATTTGTGATTTAATATTTCTATATTTCTATCACGATTTTTATTAAATTTAATTATTAATATCATATGTCTCATCTCCTATACAAATATTTAATAAAATATTTTATATTTTTTATAATTAAATTTAAATTATTATTCAAATATTCTCGTCCGTTTTATCACAAATATTATCATTCTTTTATCATTTAAGTTAAACTTTTTATTCAAAATAAATCATACATTTTAAGCATAAACTTGCCGTTACCAAAAGAGCAATGTTTAATTAAATTAATAAATGCAAATCAAAAGAAAGCCTTAACAAGTTTAATGTCCTTATTTTAAATATTTTATTTTATTTTTAAATTAACTAATTAAATTAAATTGTATTTAAAGTTTTATTTTAAATATTTTATTTTATTTTATTTTATTTTAATCATGAAAAATATTTTGTCTACTTTTATTTTATTTATAAATTACCTAATTAAATTAAATTATATTTAAAGTTTTATTTTAAATATTTTATTTTATTTTATTTTATTTTAATCACGAACAATATTTTGTCTACTTTTATTTTATTTTTAAATTAACTAATTAAATAAAATTGTATTTAAAGTTTTATTTTAAATATTTATTTTATTTTAATCACGAACAATATTTTGTCTACTTTTATTTTATTTTAAATTACCTAATTAAATTAAATTGTATTTAAAGTTTTATTTTAAATATTTTATTTTATTTTAATCATGAAAAATATTTTGTCTACTTTTATTTTATTTTAAATTACCTAATTAAATTAAATTTTATTTAAAGTTTTATTTTAAATATTTTATTTTATTTTATTTTAATCATGAAAAATATTTTGTCTACTTTTATTTTATTTTTAAATTACCTAATTAAATTAAATTGTTTTTAAAGTTTTACTTTAAATGTTTTATTTTATTTTATTTTAATCATGAAAAATATTTTGTCTACTTTTATTTTATTTTTAAATTATGTAATTAAATTAAATTGTATTTTTAAATATTGTTCAAAAAATTAGCCCATTTATTCTTGAGTTGATTTAGCATTCATGTGACTCAATAAAAAATAACCATAATTTAGCACACATGATGGACTTAATTCAAAATCAATAATTACCTTAAACTTGTAAATTAAATCTAATAACCAATTCTTCACTTCCCTTGTCTTTTCCTATCAACAGAATCACAATCCTATCAACATAAATATATATCATATCTTACATAATTTACATATGATAAACAACTTACATAATTTACATAACTTACATAATACATAAATATATTTCATATCATAACTTACATAACTTAATTATACTTATAAATAAACAACTTACCTGTGTAAATTATTGTCAACTTTAGATTTCAAAAACTACAAAATGGATAGGAGTTGAATGAATTTGTCAAGGGTAAGCAACGCCTATCAAAATGGAGTACAAACTTTTCTAAATTTTGCATTTCAAAATGCAAGCCAAGAGAATATGATTCTTTGCTCGTGTAAGAAGTGTGACAAAATCAACTGGCATTTTCGTGAAGTTGTTTACGAACATCTAATTGTTAATGGCTTTATTCGGGGATATAAAAAATGGATTTTCCATGGAGAGTGTACATCTAGTGGAACTTCTTCAACAATTAATCCGACTTATCCTAATATGGATTACCACCAGTATGTTAGACAAGATGACGTGAAAGGTATGTTGCAGGATGCATTTAATATGCATAGTCATGGTGAGCAATCATTTCCACTTGACTTTATTGCATCCGATGATTGTAATATTGGTAGAAATGTTTTTTGTGAAACGGGAACAAGTGCACCTGATGAGGAGCCAAATGAAGAAGCGGTGAAGTTCTACAATTTACTTAATAAAATGAACGAAGAACTTTACGAGGGATCAAAATATTCGAAATTGTCATTCTGCATTCGTCTATTTCACTTAAAATGTTTGGGAGGGTGGACCGGAAACTCTTTTACAATGCTGTTAGAGTTTCTGAGAGAGATGTTTCCGTTCACAAAAATCCCCCAGTCTTGTCAAGATATGAAGAGACTAATAAAAGATTTGGGCCTTGGGTATGATAAAATTCATAGTTGCCCAAATGACTACATATTGTATTGGGGTGATCAAAATAACCAACAGTCTTGTCATGTTTGCGGTAAGTCTCGTTGGATGAATCAGAATACAGAAGATGTGAATGTGGATGAAGGTGGGGCACAGTTAAGAAAGAAGCCAGTCAAGGTTTTGAGATATTTTCCCCTAATACCAAGACTTCAAAGGCTTTTCATGTCATCAAAGACGACTGATTCTATGAGGTGGCATAATGATCAACGAACCGATGATGGATTCTTAAGGCATCTTGCTGATTCATTAGCTTGGAAATCGTTTGACAATAAATTTCCAAGCTTTACAAGCGATCCTCGGAATGTGAGGCTTGAGCTAGCAGCTGACGGCTTTAATCCTTTTAAAATCATGAGTACTTCGTATAGTACTTGGCCTGTAGTGCTTGTTCCTTACAATTTGCCTCCATGGATTTGCATGAAGCAATCTTCATTCATTTTATCAATGATTATCCCTGGAGAGAAAGGTCGTGGAAATGATATTGACATCTATTTGCAGCCACTTATTGAAGAGTTAAAATAGTTATGGTCGAGTGTTCAGACATATGATGTATTGAGAAATGAGAACTTTAATTTACGTGCAGCTTTGTTGTAGACAATTAATGATTTCCCGGCTTATGCTAATTTATCGGGTTAGAGTACTAAAGGACGTTATGTCTGTCCTTGTTGTGCTGCGCAAACTTGTTCGAAGTGGTTGTATAATGGGAAGAAGTCCTTTTACATGGGCCATCTCGGTGATTAGATGGAAATCATAAATCTAGATTTCAGAGGACTCTATTTGACGGTACTGAAGAGTACAGAGGAGCTCCTGAGAAGACCATTGGATCTGAAATCTTATTTATGTTAAAAGATATCAACTTTAGTTATGGGAAAATGGATCAACCACCTAACACACAAACAAAGAGAAGATCGAAAGATGAATCTGATGAAGAGGATGATCCTAATGAAGCAGACTTGTGGAAAAAAAGGAGTATTTTTTTAGTTGCCTTATTGGGAGCACAACATTTTACGCCACAATCTTGATGTCATGCATATTGAGAAGAATGTCTGCGAGAACATAATTGGGACAATTTTGAATGTTGATGGAAAATCAAAAGACAATCTTCAGAGTCAACTTGATTTAGTTGACATGAGAATTCTGTGTGATGTTCATCCTTAAGTACTTCCGAATGGGAAATATCGGTTGCCGCCTTCTATTTTTTCAATGTCAAAGAAAGAGAAAGAGGTGTTTTGCATGGTGTTGAAGGATATAAAGGTCCCAGATACGTATACGTCAAATATATCTCAATGTATGAGTCTTAAAGATAGAAGATTATATTCATTAAAATCACATGATTACCACATTTTGATGCAAGATTTACTCCCAGTTGCTTTATGGTGCTGTATGTCAAAAAATGTGACATCTTGTAAATTGAACTATCCAATATAATGAAAGCTATTTGTGGCAAAGTTTTGGATGTTGAAGAACTTGAGAAATTACAGGATCGAGCCGCTTTGACTTTATGAAATTTGGAGAAGATCTTCCCACCTTCCTTCTTCACTATTATGGTGCACTTGGTAATCCATCTCCCTCACGAAGCAATACTTGGTGGACCGATTTTTTATCGATGGATGTATCCTATAGAAAGGTGCTAATTTATTTGTCAATTATTCATTCATTCGCCTCTATACATTTAGTTACAGCTTTTGATAAATATTGTATATCGTGTTTAGGTTCCTAAGCAAATTGAAGTCTTATTGTAGCAAAAAAGCGTTATCCATAAGGATCAAAAGATAAATTTGGTTTTACAATGGTTAATTTCTCTCGCTTGATTCATACTGGACAACAATTGATGGAGTATTTTCTTCTCAAGTGAAATAAGTTTTTTATTCAAAAAGATCCAACTGATGAGGGTTGGTATGTTGTACTCTGGAATACCCCTAGAGACTTGTTTGACATGGGTAATGGAAGTAAAGATGACGTCGTCGAAAGATCAGAAGCATTACCTTTTCCAGAACAAAACTTAGATGAAAATATCCCTAGTACTAGTACACAACATCAATGGGTTCAACATGATGTGGATGAAGATATTTACGAGTAATGATGTAGTAAGATTTTACAATTTTTTAATTATATTTAATATTATAATTTTAATCTTAGTAATGTTATATAATTTAACTATTTTATATGTACTATTGTTGTTGTAATTTGTTACTAAAACTTCAACTATTTTATGTGTATTGCAGGAAAAATGCGTAGAAGAAGATTACGAGATTTAAGTATTGTCCAGAATACTCCATATTCGGAAAAAGTAAATAGTGAACAACAGACAGTTGTTGGATCTTCGAATTTTCCGGAGACACTTGACGAGCCTACAGAATTTCAAAGTAATGTTAAGTTCATTTTACATGTGTTGACTTTTATTATTGATTTATTTGTCAATTTTAATATAATAATTACCATTTTTCAGCTGAAAGTGGTGGGACGCGCAGAAGTCGAGGACGTACGTTGCTTAAAGATTTATACGACTTAAATCCTGTCGAGCATGTCAAAGTAAGTAGAAACAGTCATAGTCAGCTTGTTGGATCTGAAGCTCGACTTTTAGCAGGCTATTTGGGCATTATATCACGAAATGCCAATATGTTGCCCATCAACTATGAATCATGGCATCACATGCCTGGTAGCAACAAAAATCAAGCTCTCAATAATATTAAGGTAACAAAACATGAATGTTATTTATAATACTTTGGTTTCAGTTTCATTTATATTTACATTCTAAACTTGTGTTTTTTTAGGAGAGATTTTCTTTAGAGGTCTCCGATGACTATATCAAGAAGGCATTGGGTAATAAATGGAGAGACTATAAAAGCACTTTGAAAAATCTATATTTTAAGAAAGATGTAAGCCTCGATGAAAAATTGAGAAATGTCCCGCCGGGAATGCTGAGGTACCAATGGGAAGATGCGGTTAGATTCTGGAATTCAAAAAAAGGAGAGGTATTATGTATTTCCAAACTTATATAAAGTGTTTACTATATACGCAATAATAAATTCATTATGTAGGACCGTGAGCGAGTTGGAACAAGCAGAAGGCAAAAACAAAATTTCACGCACATGGCAGGGTCGAGAAGTTTTGCTTCTGTAGTTGAGGCCGAGGTATTATGAATTTATTAATTCTATCAAATATTAATGACTTTCTACTATTAAATAATATTTTTACTACTTTATTGTAGGAAGTCTCATCCGGTCAAAAAGTTGGACGCCTTCAGCTTTTTGAGATTATGCATAGGAAGAAAGATGGATCTCCTATGACATTCGAAGCTGGAGAAATTATGGTATATTTACTTAATAAAATTTGATTTATTATAAATATTTATAATGTTTAATTATAATTGTTTAATTCGTCATTAGTAGTTTTAAATAATGTTAAGTTATGTTGCATTCCTTTTTATTATATATTTTGTTTCTATCTCTTTAATTGATTTTTTAGGAGAAACTAAAGGAGAAAAAGGCAGAGTATGAAGCAGTTGCTTCGACTGATAGTTCTGTTACTCTTGAGAACATTGATAACATAATTATCACTGAAGTTTTGGGTCCTGAAAGGTACGGTCGGGTTTGATTTCAAGGATCTGGTGTTACCCTGACCCAATATTTTGGATCTGGCTCCTAGCAATACATGCATTCTGAGAGTCAAGCTCAAGCTGAAGTTCAGATGTTAAGAGACCAGATAGCTCAGATGCAAGCGAACACGGTTGAGCAAATTGCCGAGGTTCAAGGAAAATATGAACAAACTCCAACAACAACTTAGAGCGGAGGCAGCAGAGAGGGAGGCAGCGGCAGCAGCGAAGGAGGCAGCGGCAATAGCAAAGGAGGTAGAGGCAATAGCGATGGCAGCAGAGCAGAGCAAAAAGTACGATGAGTTCCAGCTACAGCTTCAGCAAATGATGCAAATGTTTTAGCAGTCGCAAAACCCGCCATCTTAGACATTAGTTTTCTCCTCGTAAGAATGTTTTTAACATTGTGACATTTAACATTATTGTAAGAATATTACTTAATTTATTAATTATACCATAGATCTTTCATTGAATTTGAAGTATCATTTAGATTTAATGTTTTTTATTGTATTTTTTAATGCTACATTTGCTGTTTTTGGTTGGATTTCATTAGATATTTGCTATTTTTTGTTGGATTTAATGCAGGAAGGGATGGATATTGGTGAAAAATGTACATTTCAAATCTTCCAAAATTAGTGGCGCTTTTTTCACAAACGCCGCTAAAAGTCTTGATCTTTTGTTGTAACACCCCAAACCCGGCCTAGACGTTATGGCTGAATCTGGTGTGTTACATCAAAGTATTTTTCAAAAATTGATCTTTTTGGTAAGAATCCGTTACTGGATCTAAATCCTTTTATTATTATTTAACAAAAGTTCTCGTCAAAATGTTTACCAATTTGTTTGCCTTTGGCATATTACTTCAATTTAAATCGTGGAAACATTTTAAAAACTTTGTTGTTGAAAGCTCGTGTTCTTTAAAAAATCGTGCTATTTTGAAAACTCGTGTTTTCCTAGACTAGCAGTTTAGTATAAGAAATCAAAATCCAAATTAAAACTTAAAACCCACCAACGGCTTTATTACATAAATTAAAACCCAAAATGAAATCTAATTGCAAATAAAAGAAACAGAAGCAGTAGTGTGGCCATCTTCGAGTCCCTTGCAGCTCCAAACCATCTAAGCTTAGGGATTACCTATACAGATAGAAACAGGGTGAGTTTACGAAAACTCAGTGTGTAATCCCAATAACATACAACTAGTGAATAACACAATATCAGTACAGTCTGGGCCTTAGCCCTTTTTCAGTAGCAATGTGGGCCTAAGCCCAATAAGTATTAGTATATAACGCAACCCATCCCATACCAGCCATCACACCACCCGTACCAACTAACACACCTGTAGGGATATCAATCGACCCACCCAACCAGCACACCAATATTGCAGCAAAGCTGCCAGTAATAATGATAATGCAGCATAGCTACCAGTAACAGTAAGTGTGGCAAGCCACCAGTAATAGCATATGTGACATAGTCACCAGTACAGTACTTCCTCCATATCATAACCCACCTCATGCAGATGTCATTTCATAAATAATACGTGTATTCAGTATACCATACTTATAATCAAACATGTAAATGTCATTAACACATTAAATAACCCACCGCTAGCATTATAAAGGTCATACCAACAGTTAGGGGTAAATCAATAATTTTTACCCCTCAAGGATATTTCAGTCATTTAACTGATTTTAGGATCTCAGTATAGATAACGACCCTTCAAATGGTCTACAGTCGTCACGAGTGACTTAGGCAACCCATGTGGCTAAAATAGTGTAAATGGGCATAAGGCCCATTACTCGACCTAAGTGGGCCCATAGACTCGCGTGGCCCCTTATAGCCTAAATCTAGCCATGGCTATACAAATTTCATAGCCCAGTCCAATGTTTATCATCTTTTGTGAATTTTTACAATGCGTGGGCCCTCGAGCCCATCAGCCCATACGGCCCATATCGGCTCTATAGTCTGTCGCCCAAAGTTTGTGGCTCGATTCACTTTGCGAGTGTCCGCACTCTCGCGTGATCGCAAATGCTGAAATTTTGGCTTTCCGGCTTTTTGCCGGTCTACCACGCCTTGGTGTGGTTACACACCTACGCTTGTCGCTGGTTACAAAGTATGATTGGGTGAACGGCTACACACCTGCTTGGAGAAGATCAACGCAGTCCACACGCCCAACCTACACAACCAACGTTCCACAACAGTCTTAGTCGTTTGTGTTAACCAAACAAAGACATCCTTTCAAACACTACATACCACGTTGCTTACCTTGATAGTACAAATCGGCTCCAACCACCACTTCCTCTACAACCCATTTGTCTACGATCTGCATTAATAACTACATCCATTAAATCACCCAACTTGATTTCAAACAACTTATCCTTGAGAACCACTTACCAAAATAGAGACTCAGAGAAAGTAGTGGAAATATTCGGTCTAATGCAGGAACCACCACTGTTAAATGCCCGACGCCAAGTACGCCTTCCTAGCGCATACCAATAGAGTAGAAGGTTCGGCTTTGCTAGAGATTAAGCACACCAAGAACAACTTATCTTAAACCAGCAGGGGAAGTTTCAGTTAGCAGAGAGAGTACTCGCCTAAGACTCCAAGAAGGAAAATTTGCAACCAAAAGCAAGCAGAAGATGAGTAGAGATCAAGAAGATGTTCGGCTAACCCCAAAAGAATGGATGAGTAAGAAGTAGAGTTAAGTAGTCAAAATGAAGAGTACCAGACAAAGTGGAAAGAAGAAGTATTTGGGAAAATGATAATCGGTTCAGGCTTGAAAAGAGAAGGAAGATTCGGCATAAGAAAAGATTTTACCCCAAAAAGCCCCAAAAAGAAAACCCAAAAGTGGAAAAGGGAGAATTCGGCTCTTACAACAAGACCAAAATGCCGAAATGGCAAAGGAGTTCCCCTAGCCAATTTTGCTCCTACAAGTTGCCCAATTCAGCTACAACACTCCTCCCCCCACTCACTCCTTGAAAATCTCCCCATATCACTCCATAATCTTCTCCCAACATGTAACACCCCGAATTTGGGCCTAGAAGTATTGGGCCTTGAGTGTGGTTAATGGCACAATTAAATGTCTGCTTTGGTGGTTAATGGCCCTGAGAAGTGTTAGAGAAATCTTGGGTTCAAACTTGGGCTTTAGCAAAAATTTTGGTATTAAGAGAAAAAAAAACCTGGATGCTTGGATGAGGGCTTTTAAATTATTGTGTTAAATAAATGACACAAGGAAGCTTGTAGTCTAGTGGTTGTGGCGTCATTAAGGTTGTATGGGAGCCTGGGTTCAAGCCTTGGCTCTTGCAATTTATTTTGGTTTTTTTAAGGGAACCTGGACTTTGGCCTTTAGACCTTATAATTAATTGGGGATAAAATATGATACAAAAAGCCTTGTAGCTTAGTGGCAAGTAGCGTGTAGAGCATTTGAGGGGAGGCATGGGTTCGAATCCCGTGGCAAGCAAGGAGCATTTATTTTGCTAACAGGGGGCGGCAAGAGTTGGTGTTGAATTTAAACTCTGATGTTGGAGGGATCCCACATCAGGAAGCTAACATAAGAGTGGATGCGAAGCTGGCTTTAAATAGAGAGAACCATGAGCAGAGTAAAGGTACCTTTCTTGGCTGATCCCTTTCGCTGTATGGCGTGCTCGTTTGGGTTGGGCGTCGGCTAAGAGTGCTCAGAGCGTGGATTAACTCCAGTCTCCTATCAGGTGTGTATTTCTCAATACTCTAGCTGTAGGATGGCTACTTCGGGCCGCGATGGGCCGAAAGGGGCCATGTGGGCCCAATGGGCCTACGAGCCCAATTGGATAAGTTGTTTGATTTTGTAGTAAATATTGGACTAGGCTAGGTGAATCTCATATTTGTGGCTAGATTTGGGCTAAAAAGGCCATACGAGCGTGTGGGCCTATTTGGGCTGAGAATAGGCTTTAGGGGCATTAGTATTGTTATCCATGTTTAGAATACTTTAGTTTACCAAATTACTGAAATACCCTCGACTTGTAAAATTAACAAAGTACCCTCGATTTATAGAATTATCGTTTTACCCTCGATTTACAAAATTACCATTTTACCCTCAGTTTATAAAATTACCGTTTTACCCTCGATTGTGAAATTACTGAAATATCCCTGTAGGATAGAATTATCAAAATACCACTGGTTTTAGAAATTACCGAAATACCCTCAATTTGTAAAATTACCAAAATACCCCTAATTTACAAAATTATAGAAATACCCTTTGACTTTTTAAAAAATTATAGGAATACCATTGGTTTACAAAATTACTAAAATACCCTTGGTTTGTAGATTTACCAAAACATCCTTGTAGGATGAAATGACTAAAATACCCCTAATAGGTAAAAAGACCGTAAAGCCCCTATAGGGTAAAGTGACCGTAATACCCTTGTATGGTAAAATGACGAATATGCCCTTATGTTCCGTATGACTGATGTGCTTAGGATTTACATATATTGATATTGGATTAGTTAAGTTTGAGTGACAGGTGGTGGTTATCGTAGGTGATTGATTATGGAAACGTTTCAACTTCAACCCATAACAGGTGTGTACTAACCCTCGTAATAGCTTAAATTAATATTTGCTGAGAAGCCGAAATGCTAAAATACTGGTATTTTGGGAACTTGTGATTTTTCCTTTGCTTAAAGATGCGATAGATACGATATGATCGGTGTTTGGATCGATGAAGCAGGTAAGAGCGCAATATTGTGCATGATGGTAAGTTGGGCCTCAATGGGCTGGAATCGGGCCCAATGGGCTTTCAGGCCCATTTGGGTAAAACTGATAGAAAATGGAATCTGGAAAAGTTGCATGTTAACACGGTTAGTACTGTTGTAAAATTTGGATTAAGCAGGCTTAGTGGGCTAAATCAGCATTAGTAGGGCCCATTAGGAGTTTTGGACCCAAAAGTCTGAATTTGATAAAGTGGGTCAAAGATCATTGTTTAAACACTCGAAAATATCGATAATTGTTAATGAACATGGAAAACCTTGATATTTGGTAAAATTACGAAATTACCCTTATAATATGAAAAATGACTGTTTTGCCCTTGTGGGCAAGTGACTGACTTAGACTGTGTGGTTGATGGATTTGATTGTGAATATATGTTGGTGATATGAATGACTTGACTATGATTGTTTAATTCAAATATGGGCATGACATTCTACATATATGACATGTTGCATGGGTTGGGTTTTATAAATGGAGGAAGTGCTAAATGAGCTATGCCCCAGTTTACTGAAAAGGGCTTTGCCCCAGTTTATGGAAAAGGGCTTTGCCCCAGTTATTAAAAGAGGCTAGGCCTCTAGTTATATGATAAAGCAGCTATGCTGCCAGTGGAGAGTTTGGTTGGGTGAGTTGAGTTATTCCCCACATGGTGTGTTGGTTGGTATGGGTGGAGAGTAGCGGATGATGGGTCGAGTAGTCTCCCCAAATGGGCTTGCATACATTCATTGGTATTTCATGTGATATTGAAATGGGCTTGCATACATCCATTGACATTACATGTGATATTGAAATGGGCCTAAGGGCCATATCGTTTACAGTAAAGGCTTTGGCCCAGTGATATGATTTATGAAAAGGCTTCGGCCCAGTAACTGTTAAACGAAAGGCTTCCGCCCAGTATATTTCAAGACTAAATAGGGCTTTGGCCCAGATTGTACTGATACTTTGTTTTCACTGTTTGTTTGTTATTGGGATTACACACTGAGTTTTCGTAAACTCACCCCGTTTCTAACTATGCAGGTAATCCCTAAGCTTAGATGGTTTGGAGCTGCGAGGGACGCGGAGATGGCCACACTACTGTTTCTGTTTCTTTTAATTGCAATAAGTAGCCGATTTATTTCTTTATAAGTTTTATCTTATTAATATTATTATTTGGTTTTGGGTTGTAATAAGGCCATTTTAATTATTTTTCTGGGATTATGTTATTTTATACCCTATATTTTTCTAATAACAATATGAGTTAGACCTAGGGCGCGTTTCCAAAATGATAATTATTTTCAAAATAACCCAACGATACAAATAATCGGTTTATCAACAATATCGACTTAAATGAATTGCAACGCATTTTTTCCAAAATTTAAACTCGTTATAACCAAGTGTGGAAATGGTTGTGGGCATGTCTAGGATTGGATCCAATCGAAGAGCTTGGTACTTAAGCAGCCTTCATGGCTCACCTCCTCTGTCACGGATTCCTACCTAGTGCCCAGCTTCCGTTCACTTTGTTAGCTTAACAAAAGTTAGTTTTTAAACACTTAAACGAATTATGGGTTTTTAGACTTCTATGTGGCACGTCAGATTCAGCCATAACGTTTGGGCCGGGTTTAGGGTGTTACACAACAACCGAAGACCAATTCAAATTCCCACACGGTAGAGTTTCAATTCGCCACAAACTCTTGCCACCCCCATGCAGCAAAATGGCGTCTTCTGCAGCTCATGGGATTCGAACCCCAGTCCTTCCTAAAGCTAAAGCATGACTCATGCCACCAAGCCATAAGGCTTCTTGTGGTAACAAGCGACCACAAATATTCATAAAGCCTAAGTGCCAAGGCTCAGGTTCATTTTTAAGAGAAAAATAAAATTACTGCAAAAGCCGAAGCTTGAACCTAGGACTAATCAGACACCCCCTGACGCACTTAAATCAACTAATCACTCAAGAAAACAAAGAAATTATGCTAAGCCAAACAAAATTACAGACCCCATACTTTTGGGGCGTTACAATTCTACCCCCTTAAAGAAATTTCAGCCTCGAAATTTACCTGATCAGAATAAATGAGGGTACTGATGTCGCATCGCCTCTTCTGGTTCCCATGTAGCCTCCTCTACGCCGTGATTGTGCCAAAGCACCTTGACCAGTGGAACAGACTTCTTTCTCAATACCTTAACATCATGCTCCAAGATCTGCACTGGTTCCTCCTCAATAGTTAAATCGGGCCTACTTCAATTCCTTCGACTAGCACGACGTGTGAGGGATCAGAACAGTACTGCCTAAGCATGGAAATGTGAAACACGTCATGAATTCTTTCCAACTCCGGAGGCAACTCAAGTTGATACGCAACCAGTCCTACCCGCCTAAGTACCTAATAAGGCCAAATAAATCTTCGTCCAAACCTCATAATTTTCTTCCATGGTGATACCTTAAGGAAAACATAATCCCCCATAGGGTACTCAATCTCTTTACGTTTCAAGTTTGTATAGGACTTCTGCCTATCAAATGCTTCTTTCAATCGACCTCGAATCAACTTTACCTTGTCTTCTGTATCAACGATTAGCTCCGGCCCCAGAATTCGTGCTCACCAATTTCAGTCCAACAAGTAGGAGTTCGACATCTACGACTATATAACACTTCGTACAGTGCCATTCGAATACTGGACTGGTAGCTGTTGTTATATGCAAACTCCACCAATGGCAAATAATCCTCCCAGCTGCCCTTAAAATCCAATACACAACTTCTTAACATGTCTTCCAATATCTGAATTACTCTCTCAGATTGTCCATCCGTCTAAGGATGACGCGCAGTACTGAAATCCAGTCGTGTACCCAAAGCCTCATGTAATTTCTTCCAGAACCTAGACGTAAACCGAGGATCTCTATTAGATATGATCGAAACCGGTACACCATGCAATCTTACAATCTCAGCCACATACAACTTGGCCAACTTCTGTAATGAATAATCAGTGTGGACAGGTATAAAATGGGCTAACATAGTCAGTCAGTCTACAATCACCCAAACCGAATCCTTCTTAGAAGGCGTCAAGGGTAACCCACTCACAAAATCCATAGTTACCCTCTCCCACTTCCAGAGTGGAATCCTAACTTGCTGCAGTAATCCAGAAGGTAACTGGTGCTCAGCTTTAACCTGCTGGCACGTCAGGCACTTACTTACATAATTGGTAACTTCACGTTTTAACCCAGGTCACCAATACAACTCACGGAGAACTTGATATAACTTGTTCCCACCAGGATGCATGGTATAAAGACTGCCATGCGCGTCACATAGAATAGACTGCCTCAGACCAGGATCACTCGGTATACACACTCTGCCATGAAAACATAACACCTCTTCCCCATTCAGTCCAAAATCTGAAGTCTCACCTTTTTCCACCTGCTGAAAACGAGGAACTAATGACTCATCCAACAACTGTTTCTCTTTAATTTGATCAGTCCAAGTCAGTCTCACTTGCAGTTCAGCTAACAAACTACCATCCCCGAATAGGCTAAGGCGAGCAAACATTGCTCTTAAGTCAGAGATAACTCTACAGCTCAGTGCATCAGCTACCACATTAGCTTTGCCTGGATGGTACTCAATTGAGCAGTCGTAATCTTTAAGCAACTCAATCCACCTCCGTTGCCTAAGGTTCAACTCCTTCTAAGTAAGGAGATACTTGAGGCTTTTATGATCCGTATAAATAATCGTTCTTTCCCCATACAGATAATGCCACCAAATTTTAGTGCAAACACCATTGCTGCTAACTCCAAATCATGAGTGGGATAATTCGCCTCGTGAGGTTTAAGCTGTCGCGACGCATAAGCAACCACCTTCCCTTCTTGCATCAACACACACCCCAATTCAACGTGTGACGCATCACTGTAAATAGTAAATTCCTTCCTAGACTTCGACTGTATCAAAATAGGAGCCTCAGTTAAGACTTTCTTTAATTTATCAAAACTCTCTTGCTATTTATCAGTCCAGACAAACGTCACCCCTTTGCACAGTAACTTAGTCAAAGGTGTAGCTACCACTGAAAACCCTTCCACAAAACGTCTGTAATACCCCGCTAAACCCCGAAAACTTTGAATTTCAGATACAGTCCTTGGTGGTTTCCATTTTAACACGGCTTCAATCTTTCGAGGGTCGACCCTAATCCCCTCGGCAGGCACCACGTGACCCAAAAATGTCACCTCTCACAACCAAAACTCGCACTTACTGAACTTTGCATACAACTACTTCTGCCTCAGAATTTGAAGAACAATCTGCAAATGTTCAACATGCTCCTCCTCGGTTTTTGAATACACTAAAATATTCTTTATGAACACTACTATGAATCGATCTAGATAGGGTTGAAATACTCGATTCAACATGTCCATGAAAGCATCCGGTGCATTCGTTAACCCAAACGGCATTACTAGGAACTCGTAATGACCATAACGAGTCTGAAATGCTGTCTTATACACATCAGCTTCCTTAACCCTTAGCTGATGGTACCCAGATCAAAGATCTATTTTAGAGAACACGACAGCTCCTAGAAACTGGTCAAACAGCTCATCAATCCTCGGTAAAGGGTACTTGTTCTTGATTGTCAGCTTATTCAGTTGACGATGTCAATGCACATGCGCATGGACCCATCCTCCTTCTTCACAAACAATACTGGTGCTCCCCACGGAGACATACTAGGTCGAATGAATCCTCGATCCAATAGCTCTTGAATTTGGGCCTTCAACTCCACTAGCTCATTTGGTGCCATCCTATACGGGGCGATAGATACTGGAGCTGTTCCAGGTAGGAGCTCAATTCCAAATTCGACCTCACGATCTAGAGGAAAGCCCGGAAGCTCTTTCGGAAAAACATCCAAAAACTCCTTAATAGTTCTAACATCCTCAACAGAAAGATTTTCAGTCTTAGAATTACTAATATAAGCCAGGAAAGTCTCACAACCCTTGCGAACCAGCTTCTTAGCTCTTAATGACGATATCATATTAGACAAAAAATCTCTTCGTTCCCCTATTACTGTCACCTCCCCATCCTCCGCAGTCCTCAACACCAACCGCTTAGCAGCACAATCCAGCTTCGCACTATGCTTCACTAGCTAATCCATGCCTAAAATAATATCAAATTCCCCGAATGGCAGTTCCATCAAATTTGCAGGAAAAACGACCCCTTGAACTTCCAAAGGCACGTCCTTAAATAACTTATCCACCCTAACTGATTGCCCTATCAGACTCACCACCGTCATTTCACTAGCAATGCTCTCAAACTGAATACTCAACATCCCGGACACAGTACACACAACATACGAATGCGTAGATCCAACATCAATTAAAGCAACAAATGGTGAATTATGGATCAAGAACATACCAATTATAACATCAGGGGTATCACTTTTCTCTCGGCGACGAGCAGCATAAACCAAGGGTGGTTGTCTCGCCTCAGTGTTACCTGTGCCTCTACCCGGTGCTCTACGACCCTATCCAAACCTATTTCCACCTCTGGCCTGTCCATGACCTCTCGGTGGCTGACCACCTCTCACAGGCTGAACATAACCCTGTCCGGTTGCTTGCATCTGAGTAGGCTTCTAAGGGCAATTTCTTACCTGATGATCTATAGACCCACATCTCAAGCATGCTCCAATCTTTTTCCAACACTCGCCCAAATGTGATCTCCCACATTCAGCATAGGGCTGCAGTCTTGCAGCAACAACAGGATCTCCAGCTCGGACTGGCCCATCAAATCTGGCCCTCTTAATAGGCCTACCCACAGAACCAGAGGGCCCAAAGTCCCTTTTACCTTTGGCCCTATCTTTCTCACGATTCTGGCGCTCCAAGCGCTTCACATCCTCAGCAATATTTGCTTTCTCCACTAAAGCAGCAAAGTCTCGCGCCCTTTGTGGAGCTATTAAAACTCTCATCTCATCACGAAGACTGTCCTCGAAACGTACACAGCATTCGTACTCAGTTGCTACTATCCCACGAGCATAACGACTCAACCGCAGAAACTCTGCCTTATATGCCGCCACAGTCCTATTCCCCTGGGTCAAACTCAGAAATTCCTTCCTTTGGGCGTCCACATAACTTGCGCCCACATACTTCCCTTGAAAGAACGCCTTAAAGAAATCCCATGTTAGACGGTCAGCTTGTGTACCTTCTCTCACAGTGAGCCACCATTGATAAGCCTTATCTCGTAGTAATGACACTGCCCCTTTCAATTTCTGTTCCATAGTATAGTCAAGATCATCCATTATTCACTCCGTAGCCTCTAGCCAATATTCTGCCACATTCGGAGCCACACCAGAAATGCCTCTAAAAATCTCTACCCCATTGGATCGGAGTCGCTCAGAAATTGACCCCCGGGCCACTGATCCCGAACTCGCTCCAGCGACCCTTTCAAGAACTCGCAGCATCGCCTGAGAGAAGGCATCATCCCCAATTGCCTGATCATGAGACCCAGTCTCAGTTACTGATGAAGCTGGTGTCTCCCTAGCAGGCATGTGTCCCGAAGCTAAAGACCCAGCCCCAGCACCACCCTGGCCTCTACCACGACCTCGCGTACCCCTTCCACGAGTACCTCTAGTGCTCATATCGATATTCACTTTATCTGTATTTAAAAGTTTTATGCCATCAGTCTATAATTTCAGTTTATTATTAAAAGATATTTTATGCAGATCAACATTTAGAGTTTTGCTTCCGCAGATCGAGGTCCCACTACTAATATTAATCTTCTACAGTCTTAGTTTACTCTAACCAGAAATTTAATGCTACCATCTATAACAGTTTTCCAGCATCACTTCACAACTTAAATCAGTAAAACTTAGTAGAGAACTTATAGATTTGGCGCTGGAGACTCGGTGTGGCACACTTTCAGTAACATCATCCAAAAAACATTTTAAGTTCCATTGAAAAAAAATTCAAAACCAAAAGTTCAAAACCAATTTTAAATACCCACACCATAGCCGAGTTTTGTAACCTAGCACTAATACCGCTAAATGTAACACCCCAAACCTGGCACCGAAGACCAATTCAAATTCCCACACAGGCAGAGTTTGAATTCACCACAAACTCTTGCCACCCCCATACAACAAAATGGCGTCTTTTGCGGCTCATTGGATTCAAACCCCAGTCCTTCCTAAAGCTAAAGCACACCTCACGCCACCAAGCCATAAGGCTTCTTGTGGTAACAAGCGACCACAAATATTCATAAAGCCTAAGCGCCAAGGCTCAGGTTTCATTTTTAAGAGAAAAACAAAATTACTGCAAAAACCGAAGCTTGAACCTAGGACTACTTAGACACCCCCTAACTCACTTAAATCAACTAATCACTCAAGCAAACATAGAAATTATGCTAAGCCAAGCAAAATTACAGACCCCATACTTTTGGGGCGTTACATTTGTGGCATTTTTTTCCAGATAAACGCCGCAAAATTTGGCAGCGTTTCCTATAGCGGCATTTTTTACAGTGCTTGGGAAAATGCCGCTAATAGTTTTTACGACGCTTAAAAGTACCGGTAAAGGCTAAAAGAACGCCGCTAAAAGTTTTCTTTCTTGTAGTGATGGAATGGTTTTGATGAAATTATTAAAGTTTTTAAAAGTTAAAATGGTAATTAAGTAAATTAAGGTTAAACTAAATAAAACAAAATTGTTAATCTTCTTCTTTCATCAAACCTAAACCAATTTTAGCCATTAAAGGAGATGATGATTCGACTAAGCTTGCTTCTTTGCATGGTATGATTTTGATTTCTGTTTTTAATGATATCTATGTTTCTGATGTCATTTTAGCTTAACCTAGCTAGTCCAGGGATCAGTTTGTAAAATTTTTAGAGGTTGAGGGTTATGCATAAATGCTTTTAAATGATTCTTGATGTTTAATGGTAGATTATGAGTCCTTGGTGATAAATAAACAAGTTTTGTAAAGTGACTTTTGAAGAAATTTGCATTTAGGGATTGATTTGTAAAAATAGTAAAAGTTCGTGATAAATTTATGAAATGATGACTTGTTTGGCTTGGATTAAGTCCCTAAGGATTCCAGTTAGCTTGAAAGGGGGATTGAAATGCTTACATTTCAATTTATGAGCTTAAGGACTAAATTATGAAAAGCATGTTAGGGGCAAAATAATAATTTTGCATACATATGAAATGTGGACTAAATTGAATATTAGAAGTATTAGATGGATTTAAATTTGTCTATTTATATTAAGATACACCACATATGGATCTATATCGAGGCAAATTAAAAGCTTTAGAATAGTTCGTTTAAGTTCTACACCCTAGTTGTCGAAGTAAGTTCGTATGGATGGTTATTAAATTAATGTTGTTAATTTGAATGTTTACTATGTTATTTTAATGTAAATGGATCCATGTATAATCGTAGCAAAGTAATGATGATTTGACGGATGTTAAGTCCCAGTTGAACCTTAGGAATTCGTAGGATACAAATGACATGTCATTAAGGATTTCATGTTTTAGGAGTTAGTCTTCAATGTCCTACTGATGGCCGAGGTTCTGCATTTTTTGTGGATTCTCCACAGCTCATGTGAGAAGAATTGTGTAGCTTACATTCCGACCCATAGCTTGTGTAATTAAGCCCATTTCACAGCTTGTGTGAGTAATGATGTAAAGGAAAGGTTACGGTTATATGTTCAAGCATACTTCGTGTGAGCTTTCTGAGATTCCGATAATATTTGTAGATGGTTCAACAGGAAAGAAAATGGATTTAAATGGTAAGATTTCAAATGGAATTATGCATATGCTCATGGAAGGGATGTATGAATCAAATGATGTTTTTACATATGGAAATGGTTTATCATATGGTTAATTCAAATGAGTTATGTATAAATGCACTAACTTGTGTATTGATGACGATGTACAGGCTTCTACCAAGCTTGTGGTTTGGGTTACATTATGCTTATACTTATTGTTCAGTAAATGAAATGACAAGTTATGTTTGATTTTCTACTAACTTACTAAGCATTAGGTGCTTATGCAGTTTCTTTCCTACGTTTTTATAGATTATTTGAATCTTGATCGGTTTGGAAGCTCGTCGAAGATCTATCACACTGTCCATCATAAATATTTGTAGTTTTTGAATGTTTTGGCCAATATTATAATGGCATATATAGGTAGACTTATAATGATGTTTAGTTTAATGTTTAATGGATGGTTTGGTAGGTTTTGAACTAGTAATTAATGATTGAAATGTGGTAAAATATTCATGTTTAGGTAAGTGTTGTTGTGTGTGTTTGAGGTGCCTTTGAATGGCATATTGGTTAGTTGAATTAGGACTTTTGGAATGGAAAAAATATGCATGTTTAGGTATGGTTTGATGCCTTGTAGGTGTGCACAAATTGTCCAAGTGTTTTTGCATGAAATGGCATAGAAAATAACTTGTTTTTAGGCAAATTTATGTCCACACGGCCTGAGACACGGGCGTGTGACTCAACTGTGTGTGACACATAGCCTGGTGACATGATCGTGTATCTCCTGAAGGATATTTTATGAAAGTCAGTGTGTTACACAGCCTAACACATGGGCCTGTGACACAGCCTAGCACAAGGGTGTGTGACATAGCCGTGTGACCTTACTCAAAGAGTTACATGAGTGATGACACGGGCTGGGGCACGACCGTGTGTCTCTAATTCAGAGGTTACACGACCTGAGACATGAGCGTGTGTCTCAGCCACGTGCCATGTGAGTGACAAAGCCGTGTGATCCCTGTATCCAAATTTTTGTAACTTTCTCCTAGATTTTCCAAATTATCTCAACTTAGTCCTGAATTGTTTTAAAGGTATTTCTAAGACCTCGAGGGCTTGATTTAGGGATGGAATGTGCATGTATGATTGATATATGATATGTTTATGTTAGTGAGTGAAAAATTTCTTAAATGATTTTGATTATATGGTAATGCTTCGTAACCCTAATCTGACGATGGAAACAGGTTAAGGGTCTTACATTAAACGCCATTTTTGGCTGAGAATAAGTGTAGTGTAGAGTAGTGTAAGGAAAGCTTTTTAGTTCAGAGTTTCTTTCATCTTTTAGTTTATATCTAGTGTAGTTTTTTCTCCATAGCTTAGAGTTTAATTTTCCTATACATTTTCTTGTCTTCCTTGGTTCCATAATTGGTAGTTATGTTATTACTGTAGAGAGGTTTTATTTACTTAGTTAATCCTTCAAACTCTTTTATATTTACATTTTAATCCTAGTGCAATGTTATTCAATTTCTTTGATTTCCTCTGTTAAAAACCACTCCTTTTATGTTCTTGTTTACTTTTCTTGCTACCATTGTTGTTGCATCTGAGCTTTTGCAATAAAGCTTGGGCTTTTATTGATTTTTTTAGGGTTTAATTTAATGTTATTTTCCTTTGGTTTCTTGATGATTATGAGTTTCAATATGAGTATGAGTGGCTAAAAATTTAGGGGTTGGTTGGTGAAAATTTTGGGTAATTTATTTTCGGGTTTAGGGACGAAATTGTAAAATTGGACAAAATTGAATAGACTTAAAAACTTAGGATTCTCACCCCTAATTGAAAACAAAGATAAGTGAGATCGAGAGGAGATATTATTAGGCACCAATTTGTTAAGTTTTGGGTTAGTTAGTGAGGTTGAGAGATAAACCAAACTAATTTATCAAACTTGATAAAGTTGATCTCGTAAGGTAAAATGGAGTGAATTTAGGTGTAATGACAATTTAGAACCCTAAATCGAAAGTTAACCGACCACATGGAAATCAACCAACTACTCCCTATTATCGTATTTTCTTGTATTTGATTGTTGTGTAGTTTGTTTTCTCTACAATTTAGTTCTTTGCTTTAGTTAGTAAGCCTATATAATTAGACTATTTATTAGCTTTCCGTAGTATTGTATCTAGCGAGTAGTTATAGAATCTTTAACTGCATGTTTGTAGTTAGAATTCACTTAATTGCCTACTCATTTGGGTTCGATCCTTGCAATACTCTGGTGTTCAATTGTAACACTATAAATATTACAACTGGCCTGTCGCACTTGTAGACACCACACTTAACTTAGTATTTGATTGATTGTTGTTATTAGTGTTGATTCTCGCTCAATCATGGTGCTCGTTGAACGCCTCTCCCTCGATCTCGGGAATGAATGGAGAGATATGAATTAACAATGGGATTAAAAACTAATATAAATATTGTGACTTTACTGTAAGTGTGACTAGTTGTAACATTTATTGTGCTACAATTGAACACTGGAGTATTCTAAGGATTGAACCAAAAAGAATCATGGATTGAACAATTTCTAAGTAACGTGCATGAAAAGTAAAGAGTCTAACCAACTAGTTGCAAAAGAGTATATTATGGCAAATCATAAAGTCAAGAGGAATTAAACTAACCTATGAATTAGCTAACAAGGACCAAATTGTAAAACATGCAGAATTACAAAATTAACAATTAAATAACTAATACTGGTTGGTTGATTTTGATGTGGTTCACTAGTCTTAGAATTAGGGTTCCAAATCGCCTAAACTCCCAAAAAGGCTCCATTTGACCTCTCGATCTCAATTTTATCAAGTTAGACCAATTAATTTGAATTATCTCTCTATCTTACCAGTTAACCTAGGACTAATGAATTGGTGTCCAATAAGATCTCCTCTCAGTCCCACTTGCCTAAATATTCTTTTAGGGTCTTCAATCCTAAGTTTTTAGGTTCATTCAAATTAGTCCAATTTATTACGGTTTACTCCTTCATCCAAAAATCAGCTTACTACATCTCCATTAACCAAACCTTTTTAAAAGTTTAGTTACTCATGCTGAAAATAAAGCTAATGAACATTGAAATAAAGAACCTGGAAGCCATTAAAGAAAAGCTTAAGAAAAAGTCAAAAGTTAGGATTTTTATGCAACGAAACTTAAAGGGCATGTATAGAGAAGTATTCAACAAGAAAATATAAAGCAATAAAAATGAAAAGAATAAACTTTCAAAGGTGAGAAATAAAACTAAAATACATTAAACTAAAGCTAAAAATGTCTTACAACCAAGGTACAAGATTGAAACATGTAACATATCGAATTAGGGTCTAGTCAAAATAGTGGTTTCGAGACCACAAATCTGAGATAGAAATGATTATTTTATGATTATTTGATGGTCCATGATATGATTGCATGCTTGTATGAAATTTACATGAATAAATTCTATGCCTAAGATGTCTAATTTGATTTTAGGCACTAAATTGAATAAGTTGTAAAACTTGTGTTCTAGAAGCTTTAAGGATGAAATTGCATTGGGTTATTAATTAGAGGTCCTTAAGTAGAAATTAGACCAAGTTCTAAAAATTTGGACAAAAATGGGCATGAATAGGAAAATTTTGAAAGAAAGGCCTTAAGGGCATTTTTGTCATTTGGTAAATAAAAGAATAAAAAGGGAAAATGAAGTGAAAATCTTGCCCATCTTCTTTAAGCCATAGCCAAATTTTATAAGGGTTCCATAGCTAGGGTTTTCAACTTTTCAATCTTAATTATCAAGAAAAACGTGATTCGGGTCTTGATCGGGGAAAGAACAAGGTTTACGAGGATTAGGCTCGTTTCCATCATTTTTGTATCGAGATAAGTTCATTTGCAAATAATGCAACATATACCATGCTTTAAATGTTTTAATATTGCATGTATGGTAACTACATACATATTTAATGTAATGTTGTAGCATGTGTTTACTGCCCAAATTGTATCATGAATTATGCTTTGATTTCTCCATGAATATGTGATTTGGTGCTATGAACATTGAAATCGACATTACGAGAAAGTTCGACCAAAATGTGGTGTTGAAGAATCCCGTTTGAATCTTAGGAATAGTTTAGGATGTAAGTGACATGTCACTAGGAATTATGTAATCTGAACTCATTGACTTGTGTCTGAGTTCATGATATACGTGACATTCGAACTCATTGAGTTGTGATCTAAGTTTGTGATATGTATGATAAATGTTTTGGTGTCCAGATACTGGTCTCGTATATGCTATTAATGGTAAGGCAGTTCGACATGTGTTGCGGATACCTGATGGCTTGTATGAGCAGTCCCATGAGTAGCTCGTAAGTGAGCAACATGTGGTCTGAGATATGGAGTAGCATTGGCTACATATGAGGCACTTAGGTGCAAGTTTTTCAATGTATCCGATAGTATTTCGAGTGTTCAACGGGTAGTTCAAGAGAAGCTCAATGAGAGATATTAATGATTGCATCAAGACAAGAAAGTAAGTTATTATGTGCAAGTGGCATAGGTATGTACATCGAACTCATGTGAATGACATGACATATGATGAGCATGTGGTAAGAACATGTACATATATATATATGAGAAATAAGTTCATGAGATTTGATAAAATGCAAGGTTATGTTCGTTATGTTATATGCATGATTTATGTTTGTTTAAGTTGCATTTCATTTGTATGTGAACTTACTAAGCTTGAAGCTTACTCCCTTTGATCACGTGGCTTCGTGATACGTTTTAAATATTTATAATTACTCGTTCTTAAACAAACTACTATCGCGATGTAGGCAAGTGTACCTATCGAATAGTAGTATAGTTTTAGCAAGACCGGATTGTCGAACCCAAAGGAACTAAAAGTACTAGTAATGACTGTCTTTTTATTATCTAGCCTAAGAATAATGGGGTTTTGTTTTAATTGACTAATTATCTAAACTAAGAACTCACAGAGAAAAGAATTGGAGAATTGCTTTTGGGAAAAACCGATTGACTTAAGACAATACCTAAGGACAAATCCACCTAGACTTTACTTGTTATTCTGGCTCCGAATCGGATGATTTATTCATTCAACTTGTTCCGTAGAGATCCCTAAGTTATGTTATTATCCCTATTCAAGACTAATAACGTCTAATCCCTAGATTAAATAGCCGAGACTTTTCTCTATTTAACACTCTAGGGTTGTATTAACTCGATCTATGGACCCCCTTATTAGGTGTCACCCTTATCTGGAAAAATCTTGTCACCCTATGTCTAGGCACGTAATCAACTCCGCTTAATTATGATAAATGTACTCTTAGCCAGGGTCTATTCCTCCTCTGAATAAGAGCTTATCTTGAATCAGTATCTTGGGATATCAAAACAAGAATTAAGAACACATAATTAAGAACAAGTTAAATATTTATCATACGATTCAGAAAATAATAACAAGATTCGTCTTAGGTTTCATTCCCCTTAGGTATTTAGGGGTTTTAGTTCATAACTAAATAAGAAAACATCTCAAAAAAATAAAGAATACAAAACATAAAGAAAACCCAAAACTCCTGAAGGGGAATTGAGGAGAGATCTTCAGTCTTGATGATGAATCCAGCTTCTGAGATGAATCAATCGACTTCCTTGGAGTAATTCCTTACTCCCAATTATGTGTGTCCTTTTTCTTCTTCCTCTAGGGTGTACTTATAGGCTTTGGAATGCCTAGAAGCCCTCAAAATTAGCCATTTTCGAATTGGACTCAACTTGGGCCCTATAGGGACATGCCCGTGGCACACACCCGTGTTCGATTACTTCAGGCCGTGCTCGAGCCTGCCAAATTGACACGACCGTGTGGTCTGCCCGTGTGAGGAGGTCCAGGCCATGTTGATTTCGCACTTTGGCCCATTTTCTCCGTTTTTGGCCCGTTTCTCGTTCTTTTCGCTCTTTTATGCTCTCCTAAGTATAAAACATGAAATTAAAGCATTAGGAGCATCGAATTCACCAATTTTAATGAGAAATCATCCATAAAATGTGTTAAACATGGGGTAAAACTATGTATAAATTACGGTTTATCAAATACCCCCACACTTAAGCATTTGCTTGTCCTCAAGCAAAATCCTCAACTCATAATCAAAATAAATTCTCCTCAACTTATAATTCTTATCGATAATATCTTAAAATAATCCATTGGTAATCATACATTGAGAATTCAACTAAAAGAACATAAAAGTTTCAAACATTCCAAGTTGAGTATTTAATCATGCAAACATAGGTGTCTCTCTGCATCTAAGTAATTACCTTTGATTCAGAATATCACAGTGTTTCACATCCTCACTAAAGATTCACTCAAATCACTCGAGGTGTTTAAGGAATATAAATTAAGCACTCAATAGTCAATAATGAAAAGTAATTACCATAGGCTTGCATGAAAATCAAATCTCTACCACTATAATTTAAGATGATACATCAATCAAAAGGTCTTTAGAGGGTTGTAGTGAGGCTTGGATAGGGGGATGTGGTCACAAGCTGAAAGAAAGGGTTAGAATCGATATTGAATTGAAAAATTTCTTAACTAGAAAAAGAGTTAATCTTTACTTGTGTACAACAGAGCTTCTCTCAGAATATGAAATTACAGATATATATACATAGTGTTTTTTTTTAAAAAACAAGTTAAATATTCATAGACTAACTTATTACAAAAAAGACATAGCTAAGCAATTTCTTCAACTCAAATCTCGACAAAAATAGGGATCAAATTTGGGGGATTTCAACAATAATAGGTTAAGGGTCAATATTGAGGTTAATACAAAGAATGGCTTGTTAGGCTCAAAGGGGTTTACTAAGGGTTAATCGTGGAGATAGGCTTTTCATGGCATGAGTGGGTTAATCCTAAGTGCCTTAATCATTTTGACATATCAAATCAAATGGTGTGGTCTCGACATGCATAATCTAGCAAGTTCTAGAATAACAGTTCAATACTGACGCACTCAAAGCAATAATAAAAGTGAGCATGAAAGAATTAATAGATGCTCAAAAGGCTCAAAAATCTCACAAAAATTATGGCTTTTTGATGTTTAGACTCGTGAATTCCAGTTCAAAGTAATACCTAGACTTGGGGAAACAGCCTATAATTTTAAATTCTTAAAAATCAACTTATCATGTTTGATTCTCTAATGTCTTAAAGTTTAAATAATCAATGCATAAATCTATATTTTTTAATTCAAGATATATCAATCAAAATCATAAATCAATTAAATTTTATCCTAAATATGATATGAGAGCTTTTTAAGAGAATAAGGTAATTATTCAGGGATTTTTCTGATAATGAAATAAATACCCCCCACACACTAAAGATGTACATTGCCCTCAATGTACAAAGATACATATTAGAGTATAAAAATAAGATAGGGAGAGAAGTGAAACTTCTTGTATCATGAAATCCTCGAACTGGAGTTCTGGAGAGGAATCGGCTCGAGAGTGGAGGAGGATACTCCGACAGTCGTAGAGGTTCATTAGGCCATAAGTCCTGCGCCAAGAGAATATTATATCTAATGGTAGCTATGGTCGTGGTCGATCAGGAGATGGCAGTCGTGGAGAACCTTTCCCTGTGGAGTTTTAGTTCCTATGTGACGATGAGATTAAGAGCTCTATATAACTGTGATAAAATCAGGAACTTTTTAGGGGTATTAGGAAGAATAATTACTCAAAAAGAAATAACACAAAGGCGTGTGATTCAATTGTGTGTCCCCTGCACCCTAATTAGGTGATACAGAATGCTCAGCTGTAAATACACAGGCAGAGACACAACCGTGTGACTCAACCGTGACACAGCCTCAGGACATGGCCATGTGCCCAGGCCTTGAAAAGTCTGCACTTAATTTTGGAATTTAATTTGCCACACAGCCTAAGCACACAAGCATGTGACTTAGCCGTGTGATCTTATTTGGGTGCTGACGTCATAGTCAGAGAGTTACACAGGCTTAGGACACGGGCATGTCCCAAGCCACACGAGCATGTGTGGCCACACGGCCTACCCATACGGGGTGTGACTTTCTAAAGTAGGAAAATTTTCTAAGATTTCCCAAAGTTTTCTAAAGTTCACGGTTTAGTCCTGAACCACTCCCGGTGTATATTTTGGGCCTCGTAGACCCATATAAAAGGGACAATTACATATGTATGAATGAATTTTATTTGAATGAAATTTTATGGCTTGATTTTGTATATTTGTTTACGTTTAAGTCCGGTAATGCCTTGAACCCTGTCCCGGCGTTAGATACGGGTAAGGGGTGTTACAAACATTGATTAGCTTTGAATTATTTTTAGAGCTTTCATAAGCTCAATTTAAGCCCGATCTTGCATGAATAACATATTTTATTTGAATGATTGAAATTTAATGAATGTTTTTAAAAAATTGATTCGAAATAGCATGTTTCTGTTATTATTTATTGTAGCATTCCATAACCCTATTCTGGTGATAGAGATGGGTGAGGGGTGTTACATTCAGTCCTTGTACCTTGGTTATAATGACATTTTTAGCTTTAGTTTGTTCCTTCTATGTTTCTTGCTTTAGATTTTCTTATTGAATGCTTATCTTTACATGTTTCTTGCATAAAAATCCAAACTTTTACAATTTTCTTAAGATTTTCTTTAATGGCTTCCATGATTTTCATTTCCATGTTCATTAGCATTATTTTTAATATGAGTAACTAAACGGTAACCTCCCAAACCAGACCTAGACGTTATGGCTATAATGAGAAGGCTACATTAGCCACCGAAATGGCTAAGCTAACTTACATTACTTTTTAAGACTTTTAAAAAAACTCATTTTAGAGAAAACCCTAGTTGTACTTTGAGTTCGCTTAAAAGCATTCATTCATTAGGTCTGTATGCTTAGGATTCATTTTATTATTGACAGTGATGTTTTAGAAAAACTGTTTGCTTGTCACTCTTCTTTAAAAAAAACTCGAAGTTAAACTAATGCAGCGGAAAAACCTTTTTTTCAAGACATTTTGGAAAATTAGTTGCCTTATTGATTTGTTTTTCAAAAACAATTCCCTTGTAGTGTAGTGGAAACTAGGGAACAATATCAAATTTTATTTAAGCCCAATATCATGCATTATCTAGTTATTACGCTTGAGTAATTCATGTATGCAAAAATCCCAGAAGAAAAGTTAGCAAGCCATAGACCAGAAGTAACTAAAAATTACAAACCAAAATCAATATAAACTAATTAATACTTATTAAAAATAGTTTGAGGTCCAATGTGATTCTCTAAATGCCAAGTCCGGTCCTAATTTTCAGGTTTACCTGAAAATTTAAACACTATTGGGGGGTGAGCTTATGAGAAGCACAGTGTGAGTCGAATAATTTGTAACACCGCTTACCGATGTCCAACACCGGGACAGGGTACAAGGCATTATCGAACTTAAACATAACCAATCATACAAAATCGGGCCATAAAATTTCATTCAATTTAAAACATTCATAAACATGCATATCGTCCCTTATACGAGCCCACAAGACCCAAAACATGCATTGGAAGTCGTCGTAACACCACTTACTCGAGACCTCGCTGGAGTCGAGCATGAGGCGTTACCGGACTTAACTTACTAATTCGGGGCATAAAAATTTGCTTTTAAAATTAATTTAATTTCATTAATTCAATATGTCCCTAAAAAGGGTCCTCGAGACCCTAAACATGAAATTGAAACGGTTCAAGAACAAACTGGAATCAATAAAAATTTTCCGATCACTTAATCAAATCAAAACAATTTATTTCATCTTTCATAAATAAACTGTCCATCTGCGTCATAGTCACTAAATAAATCATAACTCGAGTTACGAAACTCGAAATTCAAACTCGTAAATTTTATCAGAAACTAGACTCATATATATTCTTACTAAATTTATTTTAGAATTTTTGGTCTAGCCAATTAGTATAGTTTATTAGTTAAAGTTTCCCCTATTTCAGTGTCTGGCTGCTCTGACCTCTGTTCACGACGAATTAATTTTCTCCCTGTATAGAATTCAAATAACCATGTCATTTATTTCTCTTAAAAAGGAATCTATACATATAAAGTATAACTCCTAATTGTTTTTGTACAATTTTTAGTGAATTTCTAAAGTCAGAACAGGGGATTCAGAAATCACTCTGACCCTGTCTCACCAAAATTTAAATATCTCATAAAATACAACTCCTTTATTTACTTTGTTTCTTTCATATGAAAATAGACTCAATAATATTTAATTCTATATCCTATTCACTATCTAAATCCATTTCTACTATTTTTAGTGATTTTTCAAATTCACATCATTACTGTTGTTCGATACTATTTTAAAGCTAATTTCACCTTTTTCATGATTTCCATGGAATAACTAGCATTTAAGCATACATAACACCAAACATGCCCTTGATTAGCAATTCCAATATTTAATCATTATCAAACATTTACATACCATTCATTATCCATATCATAAGATCATACACACAAAATGGCTACGATGCTATACATGCCATACTCAAAATGAAACGTCTAGCTATACCAAAATAATTCTTGTGATAGTGTGCCCGAACCTCCGACGTACTTTACAATCCCCGAGTTAGCTTGACAAAACTATAAAAAGAAGGAAAATAAAGGGGGTAAGCATTAAGCTTAGTAAGTTTGCATGCAAATAAATAACAACATTCATAAGAATTATCTTACTACTTGGCATGATACTACTTAATGCAACTTCATTAATTGTCATAGACATATTTTAAACTTCTTCACTTACTCACTTACTTAAATACTTACTTACTTAATCAAATTTATTAATACATTTTACTTACCTTTTTCCTTATCAAGCAGACATGAACATTATATACTTACCTTTGCTCTTCTAGCATGAACTTGTCTTACATTTTTAGTATAACTCATCTTACCTTACCTTACCTTGATATTCTCTTTAAATTTTCCTGTTGAACCACTTGGAATACTAAGGATACATGGGTACCTTAACATTGCCATGACTTGTCATGGTCTTACGTGGTATCCTTTTGAAACTTACCATTGCCATGTCTCGACATGGTCTTACATGGTATCCTTGCCTTATGAACTCACCAATGCCATGCCTTGGCATGGTCTTACATAGGACCTATGCCTTATAGTAACTTATCAATGTCATGTCTTGACATGGTCTTACATGGTATCCTTGCCTTAGAAACCTTACCAATTTCCATGCCTTGGCATGGTCTTACATGGTATCCTTAAACCCTAATGTCATGACATTTGTATCCTACACATTCCTAAGGTTCAACCGGGACTTTCTGAAATTACTTCTCCGTCAATTCATGCTTGAGTCTTCTTTGAATAATTTCATAAAATAAATATACACATGCTAGAAATTAACAAAATTAACATAAAATAATAGAATATTTCATTTATTTATCGCAAACTTACCTTAAAACAAAATACGATCAACTATATCGATTTAGTCCACTATCTTTTTCTTTCCCCGGTCTAACTCTGGATTTTGTTCTTCTTGATCTATAATAACAAATTTAGCTTATTTAATACTCACATTTATTAAAACAGTCCTTGACTCAAACTTTGGAAAAATTACACTTTTACCCCTAAACTTTTACATATTTACACTTTTTCCCCAAGGATCGAAATTTAACTTCATCCTATTTTATTATGTTTTATGACATGCTGAACATTTTTCCCTTCAATGGCAACATCAAATTCTCACTCTAACATGTACTTATGAACATTAGGTATTTTTACCTATTATGTCGTTTTACTCGTTTTCATGTAAAATCGCTTAGCAAAAGTTGTTTAACACAATTTTAAGTTTCATATTCTACCATAAACATCAAAATAAACACATTTCACCTATGGGTATTTTTCGAAATATAAACCCTAGGTTAAATTATTGCTAGAATAAGCTTAATCAAGTTACAGGGACTCCAAAAACATAAAGAACATTAAAAACGGGTCTTGGAATCACTTACTATGGAGCTTGGAAGCTTGAAACAAACCCTAGCTATGGAGAACCCTTGAAATTTTGCCTAAGGAAGAAGATGAACACATTTTTTCCATATTTTTCCCTTTTTAATTCTTTTATTTGACACTTTACTAAAATGCCCTTCATTAAAAATTTTAGTTATTTCTACCTATGTATATCCATTTTTGTCCATGAAAATATAATGGTCTAATTACCATTTAAGGACATCTACTTCAATTATGCAACTTCAATTTAATCCCTTAGCATTTAGAACTCATATATATCAACTTTTGCAATTAAGCCCTAATATGCAAATCAGACATGCAATCATTGAAATTTCTTATCGGTATTCTAACACATGCATCTAATCACTCGGTAAATCATAAAATTAATCACAATAAACTTTTCTATCTCAGATTCATGTTTTCACAACCACTTTTCTAGATGTTACAACGGTTCAGGACTAAACCGGAAACTTTGGAAAACTCAGAAAATTTTTCATCAAAGCAGGGGTCACACGCCCGTGTGGCTTGGGACATGCCCGTATGGGTAGGCCGTGTGGTCACACACTCTCTGTCCTCAGCCCATGTAAATCTCTGTTTATGATGTCATGAACAATTTGGGGTCACACGGCCAAGTCACATGCTCGTGTCCCGGGCCGTACCCTTCACACGGCTGAGACACACGGTTGTGTCTCTGCCCGTGTGACCAAGAAAATGGATATTTACTGAGCCATTTGCCACCCTCATTTGCACACTCGCATACACACTTTCAATGGCACAATTAAGCTACCAACACAACCATAATCAAGGCTTAAACATATCAAAACAATTATTTACTGTTCATAATAAAATTGTCCACATGAGTCATAGTAACTAAATTATTTATATCCTGAGCTACAGAATTCTAAATTAAGATCTGCTTGATTTTTCTGAAACTAGACTCAAATATCTTCCTTCAATAAAATTTTTAGAATTTATGGCTTAGCCAATAAGTACAGTTAATTCTTCAAATTCATCCCTGTTCTGTTGTTTGACAGTTTCTACCTTTTTTCACTAAAAATTAATTATCTCTTAGTACGAGATTCGGATGATGTTCCTGTTTGTTTCTCTTGAAAATAGACTCAATGAGAATTTAAACATATAAATTTTAACCCCCAAGTATTTTTATAAAATTTTTAATGATTTCCCAAATTCAAATATCTCATAAAATGAAATTCTCTTGCTTACAACATTTATTCTATTAAAACTAGACTCAATAGGCTTTAATTTCATATTTAATTAAAGTAATAATTTTATTTCCATAATTTTTGGTGATTTTTCAAAGTTATACTATTGCTGCTATCCAAAACTGTTTTAATACTAATTTTTCTCTTTCATGATTTCTTTGTATTAACTTTCATTTAGTCATACAAAACACCAAAGCATAACCATAAGTAGCCATTCCAGTAGCTAGTCATTATCGAATATTTACATGTCATTCATTGGCCAATTTAACCTATACATCAACATTAAAGACTTAAACATATCATTTTCTTACCTTCATATACATGCCCATAACATCATACTTTATCAAGTCCACAAATACCCAATCATCTTCAACATAACAACTTCCCACATGTATCATCTAGTCTAATTTCATTAATATATCATTATAAACCACATCACATAATGACATTGGCATAGGCATAGGCATATGAGTAATTAATATGCTTGCAACTCATTAGCCAATATAATCCAATTTATGTGGCTACATACCAAATCAAATCCTTAATCATTACAAGCCAATACATTTGGCCATATTATAATGACACATACACAAAAATGACTAATTCCTTATACATGCCATAAACTCAAGGGTTTGCGTTCATTTACCCAACATGATAGCTTGATAGTGTGATAGCATCTCCGGCGATCTCCAACTCGAGCTAGCATACAACCTTATAAGATATGGAAAAGAAAGGGGCGTAAGCTATAAAGCTTAGTAAGTTCGTATGCAAATAATAAGTAACAATATTCATACATTTGTCATACAACAAACATAACATAACACAACATAAATGTCATTAAATCTTTATAGGCATAACTTATTCAATCACAATGCTTACCCCCTCAATTTATAGGCATAATTTAATACATCTTAACATTTTCCAAATGATTGTAACCTCTCCAATATAACATACCATAATAATCATCAACAAATCATTTCAAGCCTCATAGTAACATGCACATTAATTATGCATATTCATATTTTCAAGCCCAACTCTTAACATCTTTCAATGATTTAAACTCTTAACTTCACAGACTTTCATAACCATTTTAATAGGCAATTATGCAAATCTTTCATTTTTCACACGTATCCAATGAATCACAAATCAAGTGAACTAAACATCTTATCTTTCAATTTGATATCGCTCAAAAGCCTAACATATGATTCTCAACTGAATTTACACATCATCAACATAAATACTTATTCACAAGATTAACTTAAGGTCACTTTCATAGTGATCATGAACTCATAATATTATGAAGCCAATGCTTATAAACTTTATGTACATACCTGCACGAACTCATAACACAATCATATCTTTTCACATCTTTGACATAATCTTTGAATTACTCGTTGAACCACTTGGAATACTAAAGGATACCCTGTAAACCTCATACACATAGTTAAATGCCAATGCCATATCCCAGATATGGTTTTACATGGGATCACATATCGATCTCGATAGCCCAGCTATGGTTTTACACGATGTCTCATTTAGATGCCATGTCCAAAAAATGGTCTTACATGAAATCACATAATGATGTCATATCCCAAATATGGTCTTACACGAAATCACACATAACCCTAATGTCATGACATTTGTATCCTATCTATTCCTAAGGTCCAACCGGGACTTCTTCGTTATCTTGGCATTATCGAACTTGTTCATGATATCAATCATATAAATCATATAAATTAGAGCAATTTAAAACATAAATATAGCATTGCATTATTCACATACAAACTTACCTCAATGCCAAAAATGGTAAAAATGACCTAACCGTCAAATACTTGTTTTTCCTTCGTTCTAGGCCCGAATCTCGTCTTTCTTGATAATCGAGCTTGGAAGCTTGAAAAACCCTAGCCATGGCTTCCCTTTGTGAAATTCGGCCATGGGGTTGAAGATGGACAAAAATTGGCTTTTAATTCATTTTAATTACTAAATAACCAAAATGCCCCTAACTTTAAAATATTCTATTTCACCTATTTCATGTCCATTTTTGTCCAAAAAATTAACCAATGGTCTAACTATCATTTAAGGACCTCCAATTTAAAATTTCATAGCAATTAGACACCTCTAGCTTCTAGAACTCAAGTTTTGCACTTTTTACGATTTAGTCCTTTTGACTAAATTGCGTGCCCAAACCTCAAATTTTTCAAATGAAATGTTCACAAAATCATTCTGTGAAACCGTAGACCATAAAAATATAATATAAAAAAGTTTTATTGTGTCAGATTTGTGGTCTCGAAACCACTGCTCTAACTAGACCCAAAATCGGACTATTACATAATTATTTCAATGGGCAAAAACATCAAATACAGTGAAACACATTAGCATTAACAGAAGAAAATAGAACCATTATAGGAATTTCATGTCATTACATAGCCATTATTAAATTTATGTCAAATGGTGTATGACCATAGGTTGTCATTCATTCGATTAACTATCATTAATTTCTATACCATTCAATACAACAAAGTAAAATACGTAGCATAAATCAATAACAGTCGAATATGCCGTGCACATGATGCAATGTGAAAAGGTTCCTACCCATGCTATCCGCTACACATCACGAGTTCCCCAGAACCCGTTTGCCAAAATCCAAAACATTATAAGAATAGCTCGATGTGGTAAAACCACCGAATAATCAATAATGCAGAAAATCTGTAGGATATCAAATAGTGCGATACAATCGCCAATAACATATAATATGCGATTAAATCGCCAATCCCCTTGGTACTCTAAGTGCAGTGCACTGACTACGAATAATACGGACTTAATATGCCACCGGCACTCTACGGAACTCCTCCATCAACCACAAAATCCCAACCCAATGCATATGCAATATGTTACACAATCTCATGCATAATCATATCTCAATACTTTTCAAATCCATTTGACATGTTCAGCATGTTCTTAATAATCACATACTTTTCGTAAATGAAAACAGTGTTCCAATATTTCAAACTACCATTCTGTTGGTATCAATCAATATCGTTCAATTTCACATACTTTACGGATTTTCATTATGCATAAATAGCACCCTTTTCAGTACACAATATAACAAATATTTGCATTTAAATCATACATAAGCTTAATATCTCAACTGTAACACCTTTTACCCGTATTCGACGCCGGAATAGGGTACGAGGCATTACCGAACTTATACACAATCAATCATACAAAATCAAGATGTAAATTTCCATCCAAATTTAAAACTTTTCAAATACATTCAGATCTTCCTAAAACGAGTCGACGAGGCCCAAAACATGCATTGGAAGTGGTTCGGGACCAAACCGAGAACTTTAGAAAAATTTCACAACACTTAGAAAAATTTTCATGTTTTAAGAGCCACACGTCCGTGTGGCTTAGGACAAGCCTGTATGGGCAGGTTGTATGGTTACACACGCCCGTGCCCCTAACCCGTGTAACTCTCTATTTGTCACCCAAGAACAAATTGAAGACACACGATCAAGTCACATGCCTATATGCTAGGCCATGTGGTCGATTTAAATTTTTTTTTATTTTTCATAAAATAGGAGCAGACTTCATATGCCCAGGGCACACGCTCGTGCATGAGGTTGTGTCATCCACACGACTGAGACACATGCACATGTCTCTGCCCGTGTGCTCAATTCTGAGCATTTTATTTTGCAACAATTAAGGTGCAGGGGACACACAGTCATAACACACGCCTATGGGGCAAGCCATGTGTCACACACGGCCTAGACACACGCCCGTGTGTCTACCCGTGTGGACAAAAACAAGGTTATTTTACCAAGCCATTTTGTCACCCTTTTATGCACACACATACACAACAAAACATAACACCAATCCAAGCAATTACATTCAACCAATTCAGCCGCAACCAAGACATCCACACATCATTCACATGTTACCATATACTATATACAACATCACCTACTTATTAACTTCAATCATGCAAACTTCCACATCCATGAAAACATCATCATATGGATATATACTTAAACCAATATTAGCCAATTTCATATGGCCATTTACAAAATGAATTATCAACTAATATAGGCCAACACATTAGGCCAATTCAATTATGACACGTTACAAAATAACCAAGTCCCTATACATGCCATAACTCAAAATGTCAAATTATTGGTACCCTAAAATAATCAGTTGATAGTGTAAGTGGATCTCCGACAGTCTCTGATCTCCGATCTAGCTTGGTGACATTATAAGACAAGAGAAAGAAAAGGGGAGTAAGCTATATAGCTTAGTAAGTTCCTATGCAAATAATAGTCATCATAAACACATTTTAACATACAATTAACATGATGATAATTGGCATAAATATTAATAAGATCTTATAATCATAACTTACTCAATCATAACCTTATCGAGGGTTCATCACATAATGAGCTTATCACGTATGAGTTTTTCGTACCTACATGAGTCATTTTAAATTGGATTTACACACAATTCACTTTTGACATACTATAACGCCTTGAATTTGGGCCTAGATGTATTAGGTCTTGAGCATGGGAACAGTTAGGAGACAGCACAAAAATGTTTAGTTGTGCAAGAAAGTGACACAATTATGTATCTACCTTAGGGGTTATGTGTTCTGGGAAGTGTCTGAGAAGTCTTGGGTTCAAGCCTTGACTTGTGCAAAAATTTTGTTTCTTACTTGAATTAACCCTGTCTTTAGTCAGTAGGTACCTTAAATAAATATGGTATTTTATGTCAGAATGGGTCTACTAATCTAGGGGGTAAGTGGCGTGTTACTTATGCTAGAGGGTTGAGGTTTGAATCCTGGTGAAGGCAGTGGAGTATTTTATTTTGCTGAGTACTTGGGAGTGCCCTAGGTTGACCGAAACTCTGAGGAGTTTGAAAGGGATTCAAATTGGATGGTTGAGAGATTAGAGGAGAGATTTGAGGAGGCAATCAAGGGATTGGTGGATAGTTTAAGTGGTTTGGAGGATAATTCAGGTTTTGGGGAGGAGTGGGAGAGTTGTGTCGTTTGTAAGCTTCTGCTTCCCAAGAATTCGACTAGGCAATTGTTTTCTCTCTATTTCCAGTGTTGTGATCACTTTTGGTTCTTTTCTAAACTTCTTGATTGTCGAATTCTGCTAGGAGATGATACAGGTACTTTTTATTTTGCCCATTTCGTATTTTTGTCCTTCATTTTTGGTACCCTACTGACTGATTTCACTCTTCTCCCTTTACTTCTTTAGTAACCGTTTTCCCTTATTGCTATTGAGTCAAATTTTGGCTTTGGTTTTACTGCTTCTCCACCTTTCGTTTTTCTCTCTTTTTGGGACTGATATTTGCTTAGAGACCATTGCAGTATTTCTCATTTTGTTATTTCGACTTTATTTTTCCATACAACCTTACTCTGCTTTGATTTTCTTTCTTCCTTTACTCCTCTAATTGACATTCTTTCCCTTTTCTCTTTGGCTGAATGTCCTATTATCCTTCTCTCTCAATTCTGTTAGTTTAACATATCCCACTCTTTTAATCCTATTATGATAGCCAAATACTCCTTTCTCCCTCTCTTTGCTTTTATTTTTAGTTTGACAATTGTTCTTTGAGCAATTGGTAGGTGCACATGGTTTCTTATGTTTTATCTCTACCATAGTGATCTTTCTTCTAATATTTTCCCTTGCTGCCATATTGTGCTAGGGGTGTGGTTGTACTAGCGTTGCTTATGTCGAATCATATATTTTTGACTTTTGTTGGGGGTGTAGGCCGATTGTTTCTTCTCCTAATCTTGACTCTGCATTTTCGGTAAGTGACTTTTTGTCTAGTTCAAACTGTTCTTTTGTTGATGGTTGATAAGGTTTGGTTGAAGTGCAGATATCCTCCTAAGGCCTAGTGATTAGTCTCTTGCAAACAGATTAAATGGGCAGCCACAATTGACTGATTTAAGCAAGTGTTAGCTAATCCTTTGATCAAGTAATTTGGTGGGGGTTTTCACAATTCGATTAGGATGCGATTAACTGGAACTTGTGATTGAATGTAGGTTGGAGTACTTGTGGACTATTCGCACGTTTTCGTGAGCAAGGTGTGTAAACACTGCCCAATTGCAAATCGGAAAAAGCCGGCAAATGTGACTGTTATTGCTACACGAGCGTACGCTCGCTCGTGTGGTAATCCGAACGCATAAAATACAGGCTCTTGATCGTAGAGGCCACCATGAGCGATATCATGGGCTTAGGCCGTTCTGGGTCACGTTGGGCCGAAATGAAACGTACGGGCCCCACGGGCTCGTGGGCCCCACACGGGTAAACCACACGGATGTGCAGAGATTATTGGGCCACGTTGTATAGCTCACACAGCCAAGGCAATTTTTCAGCTTCGTGGGCCACACAGGCGTATGGGCCTACATGGGTCGTATAGTGGGCTTTGGGCCCATTTTCACTATATGACTATTAAGGTTGCACGGGTCGCCCAAGACAACTATGAACCTACTGCTGGGTCAGTAAGTGTACCTAGACCCCCTTTGTGGTTAAATGACTATATTGCCCCTGTGTGGCAAAATGACTGTAATAGCCCATTTTTGCCCGGCCCATTTTAGTATTTAAAATAATAAACCCCCAAAAAATAAAAATAAAACAAAGTCCAAGTCCAGTACAAAATTACAAACATATAATTTGGCCGAATCTGAATGGCCCATTACTTGAAAAGATTTAAGGTCCATCTATAAAATTGACTCATATGGAAATATAATCTTTAAGGATATGCAATCTTAGATATGATATGCAATCTTAGATATGATACAATCTTAGATATGATATGCAATCTTATATATGATATGCAATCTTGAAGATATGATCTTGTAATCTTGGAGATTTAATTTGTAGATATCTTTTAATCTTAACCGCTGATGTTATGATCTTGTAATCTTGGAGATTTAATTTGTAGATATCTTTTAATATTAACCGTTGATGTAATTGATCTGTACCGTTGGATTTGGGGAGGCTCAACTATAAATAGAGGCCTCTCCCTTCATTGTAACACACTTGAGTTTTGGGAAGCAATAAGAATTCTTGAGAGCATTCACTCAAATTTCTCTCCCTCTTGCGTTCTTACTCTCTGTGGTTTGTTCTTATTTTATTCTTTGTCTATCTTAGTTTTTCAACCTTTTTTACTTTAATTTCTTCATTTTTAAAATATGTATATTTATTCCTATCTTTTATACATTTGATTATGCATTTTATATATTATAATATTTAACCTTTTTATATAGTTTATTTTCAAATATATATTTTCTATGCATGTATATATATTATATTATCATTTCAGTATATTGAACTATTTCATTATATTTTTATAATTTGTAAATGTTCTATTTATTCATTTTTTTGTGTAATGCATTTATCTTATTTGTGCATAGTTTCATTTTTTATATGCTATGTTTAATTATTTCTTTTATGTGCTATTTTATGATATATATTGTTGTATAATTTTTGCATGTATTATGTTTTTCTTTTAGTTTACTCATGTTTTTATTTGTTTATTATCTTATATTTACCCTAGTATAATTTTTTTTCATTAAACGTATGTTCATGTTATTTAGTTTTGTCTTAATGATATTATTTATGTTTGTATGGAAATGTTAGAATATTTTGTACATCTATGCTTCATGATGCATTAATATGTCATCCTAAAACGTCATTTAAAATAATATTCCAAGGTTTTTTTTAAAAAATAAAAGGCAATACTTGATGTTTGGAAACTTCGAGAAAGGTAGCGCCCTAACTTACTGGGTTGCGACTTTTCTCGTTGAATTCGAATAGTCAAGCACCCTTCTAAGTGATTTTGAGTTTTCAAAACTTAAACAATTATTTCGAGATTTCAAAATATAGTGTCCTAACTTACTGGATATGGCGTTTTGTTGTTTCGAGATAGAAATTTTCAAAAGACGAGCTTAGTTTCGAAGGTTTTAAAATGTTGCGTCCTAACTTACTGGATGTGATGTTTTGACTCGTTTGAAATAAGTGAGCCTTAATTTTCAAAATTGAGACATTCTAATTAAAAGAGGTTTGCATCTTAAAACTTTCAAATTTCCGACATTAAAGACACTTGATAATCAATTAGGTACCAATTTTTGGGTGTTACGAGGGTGCTAACCCTTCCTCGTACGTAACCGACTCCCGAATCCATTTTCTCGACTTTCGTAGACCAAAATTAATGTTTTAAAACAAAACATTTTATAAGGTGATCCAATCACACCTAAAAAGATTGGTGGCGACTCCCATTTTCGTTTTTCTTAAAGTCGATTCCCATTTTCCAAAACTCGATTTAAAAATGGTCCTGACAGCTTGGCGACTCCACTGGGAACTAATAAGAGAGTCAAGCCGTGTAATTGATTATCTCTTGTCTTAATGTCAAAAATTAAAAATTTTAAAATTTAATCCTCTTTGCATTACATGTGTTTGTATTATTACATGTGTTGCTATATTCTGATATGCATTGCATTTGCATGACCGTTGTGGTCACACCCTTAAGTGGGAGTGAGAAGCTACGCCTTCGTGAGGTTTTCACCTCCGTGTAGGATAGTGGATCACTTTCGGAATACATCCGTACCTATGGTTTCGTGAGATTTTCATCTCTGTGTAGCCATAGGGAAATGTATTCCCCTGAACTGAACTCGATTCAAATGAGCCTATAATGGGTGAGGATCGAGGAATCTGCTGGTTCTGGTACCTCAAACTTTAGAAACAAACCACATATAGAAAAACCGTAAGAGCTCAATATAGATAAAATTATACATAGGTTATCTTTGTGTTTATTAATATCATATGATACTGACTGTTTTTTTTCTTTTGTACATGTCATTTTGCACTTAAAAGGTATCGATTCACGGTCAGTTTCTAAGTTAGAAAGTCTTATTATGGATAACAGACTTCTTGATAGAATGGAGGGCAGCGCTAACGTCCATAAATGGTCAAAGGAAACGCTGAAGGATACACATCAAAATTATGGGGTTACACTCGCATCAGCGTGGCGCAAAATAATCTCCAGGAGTTAAAGGAAATATGGGATCAATGGAGTAATGAAGCCAAGCAGTTGTTCTACAATAACTAAGGGGACTTGCAGTATTTGCTTGATAGGAGGAGAGATGAGCAATTCAAAGTGAGTGTGGGAGTATTGATGGACACTTCTACCATTATAGCATTTCTCTTTCATATGAAGACAGTTGCCATGCGGATGGTAAGGGTATTGGAAGGAAAGTGATTGATAGAGTGCATGAGACCTACAAAAATGAGTTGGATGGAAAGAATTTTGCCTATGATAGTAAAAAGCTCGTTTACTATAGGACCGCTACCAAACAACAAGCTTGAGTTTACTGTTGTACTTATCAGAAACAATGGAAATGCAAGCCCCGATGGCCTGGATAGCTCAAGTAAGCATGAAAGAAAATGATTAAAGAAGACCGTATCATACAAAGACCTTTAGAGATTAGCTATGCTGTGAAGGTACTGAGGCAGGATGCTCTGCATGGGTAGAAATCTGAAAGCTTTCAAGAAACATTGAGGATATAGGATATTATTTTAAGGTAGCACATTGCAGAACGGGATACCTACCTGTTCGCTAATCTATCTCAAAATAATCAGAACAACTTCATAGGTATCGGAAGAGGTACCCTTAGCTGCACGGATTACCCCACAGGTGAGTACCTAGCTCAAACTCAGGAGGCAGCTGATTATTTACAGACATTGGCAGCACAGGCTGACATATTGAGCACCAATATGAGCTACAATCTGATCGTGGCCAAGAGTTTGTTTTGTTGTTAAAACTTTAGGCATTAGGGCGAAAGCGTATTTGTAATCCATTTATATATAAAGATATTCTTTGTCTAAATAAAGTTTTCTAAATGAGATTGAATTGAGATCGATACCTTTTGCATTCATTTGCATCTTATAGCATTTCATTGTATCATTTGCATTCAAAATTATAAAAAGACCCTAATTAGATAAAGTTATTAAAAAGAGAAAGAAAAAGAGAGAGAGAGAAGAGGGTCACGGTTGAGTGAAAAAGAAGTTGAATGGGAATTAACGATGTTCCTTTACATATCCCTGACTTTTGTGTCAGAAGGGATATCTTACCCGGAGAAGGGGGTGTTTGGAAATGAAAATCATCCCATAAATGTCATACATGAGGAAGGGACTGAACAAAGAAACCTTGAGGGCATTCGCCCTTACGAACCGGGAAGTTCTTTAAACAATTGGACTGCAGAAGAACTCCTGTAATCTTTAGGAATTTTACGGAGTAATATTCAGAACACTCTTGTTGCTCTAAAGCTTAGGAGTAATGAGATTTCTTTTGAGAAGTGGGCTCATGTTCAGACATTTTTATTTTCAATAAAACATACTTTTATTATTTATCAGAGTAAATATTCTTTCATTCTGATTCTTTTGACCTTTATCATTCTTTATAAATTTTCATTTCATGTAAATAGTCATTCTTGAATTCATTTATTCCTTGTATATTCTTTTGTGTGCCTATCATAGATCCCTAGATATCAATGACACGGGTAATGATACTACAGATTCAGAGTTCCTTTTGAGTGCGATATGTGTTTAGAGGAATCTCAGTATTTTGAAGGTGACAGAAATTGTGACTTGTTTCTGAATTTGTTGAAAATGGTTTTTACCCCATGAAGTGGTGGTAGGAAATATAGCCTTAGAGGAAGGAAAGATTGCGAAATTGGAATTAGCTGAGAAGACAAAACAAGACCTTGTTGAGACTATTATGGGAATTCAAAAATGTGGTCCAAAGACGCATACAGGAGGATTTGCAATTGCCAGGATAAACATGAGGTTTTGGGGCACTGTTGGTCCACCATGGAAAGGGATCGCATCAGTTGTACAATGAATGCCAAATTTAAAGGAGTCAAGACTTATGGGGCATGTATGTTATGGGCCCGAGCTCGTCAAAAATTTCAAGCTGACAATGACTCATCTTTGAGGACATCAACTACTCCATTAAGAGGGGGAGATAGCTTCATATGCCAATATTACAAAGTCAAAAGTCATCCATTTAAAAAAAGATTATATAACTGCACAATGCCAAAAGTTTGCAGTCTTTTCAAAGATAATGCGCCATACCACAGTACAACAAAGGTTGCCAAAAGAAAAGAAAAAGAAGAAAAAAAATTATAGAAGATGACCGAGACTGGTAAAAATTGGCATAAGAAACTACCGCCTACTCTCTATGCTTACGCTGGGGCAAACACCTTCAATTCTAGTTGTTTCAAAGGTTCCAACCATCATCCTTGGAATGGGTGCATTGTTTGGCTTTCCTGAGCAGTCTGATGTGCCGTTAATGGTTAGCTCCAGGCGGTGGCCATTGATTTCCAGCTATGGGGCATCAGGCTATACACAGTCTCTGAAGCTTAAAATGATAGATTCTTTCATCAAAACCAGTTTCTAACAAAGTGGATGATGGTATCATGAAGGAAGCTCTCTTAGACTTCTATACAAGTTTAGGGAAGAGGAAACCTGATCAAATCATTATTTTTAGGGATGGGGTTAGCGAGTTTCAATTCAATCAAGTTTTGATCAAGTTGTTGAGGCTTGCAAGTTCCTTGACAAGAAGTGGAGCCCTAAAGATTGTGGTTATTGTTGTACGAAAAACCATCATACCAAGTTTTTTTAGCAGGGATCTCCTACAATGTGCTACATGGTATTGTCATTGACAACAAAGTATGCCATCGAAAGAACAATGATTTTTACCTTGGTACCCATGCTGGAAAATTAGAATCACGAGGCAGACCCACTATCATGTTCTCTTAGACCAGGCTGGGTTTTCGGCTGATGATCTACAAGAGTTTGTTCATTCTCTATCCTACATGTATCACCACAACCATATTTGTTGTGGCTCCTATTTGCTACGCTCATTTGGCAGCTTCACAGTTGGGGGCAATTTATGAAGACTAGGGATGCTTCAGAAACATCATCGAGTCATGGTGGGATGTATGCTCCGAGAGTAATCTCTGTACCTCAGCTTTCCAGGTTGAAGGATAAAGTCAGAACTTCATTCTTGTCTGCTGAGAATCATTGAACCATCTTTTTGTAGGGTTTGACAAACAACAGCCAGGACTGCTGCTGGGGCAATCCCTTTCTCATGGGTTTATGAATCAAGATTTTTCCTCCAAGCTTTTATGGAGTCAAGAATTGAATACCTCTAGTAAACTTAACTTGAAAGTATTCATCCTAAGCAAATGTACCAAGAATGGATGACACAGACTTATGACAAAAAAGGTTCGTCCAAAAGAATTTCATAAAGGAAACCTTGTACTGAAAGGGATCCTTCCCATGCAAAAGGATGCCGAATTGGGAAGGGTCATATGTTGCGAAGAGGGCTTTCTCTAGAGGTGCACTGATTTTGACAAGAAATGGATAGGAAGAATTTATCTGATCCAGTGAATTCGGACTCGGTTAAGGAGTACTTTGTCTGAAGGAGAAGGGAAGCCAAGGTGAAAACCCGCAAAGGGCACTTTGAGACTTCTATTTCAAAAAAAGGAAAAAAAAAAAAAAAAGAAAAAAATGGAGAGGCCGAGGTGAAAACCCGCAAAGGGCGCCTTAAGACCAAAGGGGTTTGGAGTTGAAAACCCGAAAGGGCAGCTCAAATTTGGAAAGTCATGCAGTGATCTTGCTATACTGGATTCGACGAGAAGTGAAGTATGTTACATATCGAGGCATCAACGAATTACTTTGGATCTTTTAAACTCATGTTGAACTCAAGAAAGTCTTCATGGAGCTGGTGTATAGACGCTCAAGCGGCGATATCTGGGGCATCTGATTGCTATCCTATTTACTATCTTTGGATTCTTTTTCTTTCCAAAGATATGTTCTCAGGTTAATCTTTTTGTATTCCTTCCAATAATTTGTCCAAATCTAATTATCCTCGGGATCAATTTATTTGTCTCCCATTATTCATAAAGCATGTTGCATTGAAATAATGATAGATGAACTAAAATATCTTCACAAACGAAGTTTTGCATATTACTCTGGAAATTTCTAGATAATACAAGAAACTGAAACAAGACAATTGTTTAAGGAATTCCCATATGTATGTGTTGGAGATACTCGAGAGATTTTCTTCTTCAGTCTAAAAGGTGGTTGGACGTTTTAAGCAATATTTATCTTAAGAAAGGATCATTTCATAAACATCTTCAGTGGGTCGTAACATTCGGGGAATGGTACGGTAAACCAAATTGATGGAGAATATTCGAGGCATACGAGCAGAGTATGATTGATATGTCAAGAAGAACGAGGTGGAAAGCTCGATAGATGAATGAGTGATGACGTCTGAAATAGTAGTTATTTTAATAAACATTTTGCATCATAATATGTCTAATTAGGAGCATTTGGCTCATTTCGATCATGGCATCTTAATTATTTGGCATAAGCATAAATTCCAGGAAATCAATTCTACAGGTGGATTCCCCAGTGGACAATGTAGCAAGATTGATTGAAAATTACAAAATTCAGCGCCTTAATCCCCTAAGCAGTAGGATAACAGGTTAAATTTACAGATATTATCTCCCTAAGCAGTAGTGGAGCAGATCGAAGATTCACCTTAATCCCCTAAGCAGTAGGGTAACAGGTTAAATTTGTAGATCTTATCTCCCTAAGCAGTAGTGGAGCAGATCGAAGACTTGCCTTAATCCCTTAAGCGGTAGGGTAACAGGTTAAATTTGCAGATCTTATCTCCCTAAGCAGTAGTGGAGCAGATCGAAGACTCACCTTAATCCCCTAAGCAGTAGGGTAACGGCTTAAATTTGCAGATCTTATCTCCCTAAGCAGTAGGGGAGCAGATCGAAGACCCGCCTTAATCCCTAAGCGATAGGGTAATGGGTTAAATTTGCAGATCTTATCTCCCTAAGCAGTAGTGGAGCAGATCGAAGACTCGCATTAATCCCCTAAGCAGTAGGGTAACAGGTTCGCAGATCTTATCTCCCTAAACAGTAGCGAAGCAGATCAACGACGACTCGCCTTAATCCCCTAAGCAGTAGGGTAACAGGTTAAATTTACAGATCTTATCTCCCTAAGCAGTAGTGGAACAGATCGAAGATACGCCTTAACCCCCTAAGCAGTAGGGTAACGGGTTAAAGTATAGCAGATCTGACCTTCAAGTGTTTACACTGAAACAGATCTAAGATGATTTGACATCTCTGTATTGTCAGAGAACAAATTGAAGAAACAGATTTGGCATATCCATATTCGACGGAGAGCAGATCGAAGACATAGCAGATCTGACCTTCGGATATTTTCACATTGAAACAGATCCAAGATGATTTAGCATCCTTGTGTTTACAAGGAGCAAATCGAAGACATAGCAAATCTGACCTTCAGGTGTTTATGCTGAAGTAGATCCAAGATGATTTGGCATCCCTGTGTTTACAGGGAACATATTGAATACATAGCAAATCTGACATTCCTGTGCTTACAGCGAAGCAGATCGAAGATTTCAACATGGCATCCCTATGTTTATAGGGAACAAGTTGAAGATAGTAGATTTGGCATCTTCATATTCGACGGCGAGCAAATTAAAGACATAATAGATCTGACCTTTATATGTTTACATCGAAGCAGATACAAGAGGATTTGGCATCTTGGTATTAACAGGGAACAAATCGAAAAAGTTAATTTGGCATCTCTGTGTTCGATGGAGAGCAGATCGAAGACATCAACATGACAATCCTGAGTTTGCAAGGAGCAGATTGAGGACCATGAAGTCTGAAGCTGATGAGACCAGGCAAAATGGGTCTTTTTATAGTCTTTTTTCTCTATTCTCGTTACAGGACAATGAGCAAATAGGGGCAGCTGTAATAGCCCATTTTTGCCCGGCCCATTTTAGTATTTAAAATAATAAACCCCCAAAAAATAAAAATAAAAATAAAACAAAGTCCAAGTCCAGTACAAAATTACAAACATATAATTTGGCCCAATCGGAATGGCCCATTACTTGAAAAGATTTAAGGTCCCTCTATAAGCTTGACTCATATGGAAATATAATCTTTAAGGATATGCAATCTTAGATATGATATGCAATCTTAGATATGATATGCAATCTTAGATATGATATACAATCTTGAAGATATGATCTTGTAATCTTGGAGATTTAATTTGTAGATATCCTTTAATCTTAACCGTTGATGTAATTGATTTGTACCGTTGGATTTGGGGAGGCTCAACTATAAATAGAGGCCTCTCCCTTCATTCTAACACACTTGAGTTTTGGGAAGCAATAAGAATTCTTGAGAGCATTCACTCAAATTTCTCTCCCTCTTGCGTTCTTACTCTCTGTGGTTTGTTCTTATTTTATTCTTTGTCTATCTTAGTTTTTCAACCTTTTTTATTTTAATTTCTTCATTTTTAAAATATGTATATTTATTCCTATCTTTTCTACATTTGATTATGCATTTTATATATTATAATATTTAACCTTTTTATATAGTTTATTTTCAAATATATATTTTCTATGCATGTATATATATTATATTATCATTTCAGTATTTTGAACTATTTCATTATATTTTTATAATTTGTAAATGTTCTATTTATTCATTTTTTTTTGTGTAATGCATTTATCTTATTTGTGCATAGTTTCATTTTTTTATATGCTATGTTTAATTATTTCTTTTATGTGCTATTTTATGATATATATTGTTGTATAATTTTTGCATGTACTATGTTTTTCTTTTAGTTTACTCATGTTTTTATTTGTTTATTATCTTATATTTACCCTAGTATAATTTTTTTTCATTAAACGTATGTTCATGTTATTTAGTTTTGTCTTAATGATATTATTTATGTTTGTATGGAAATGTTAGAATATTTTGTACATCTATGCTTCATGAGGCATTAATATGTCATCCTAAAACGTCATTTAAAATAATATTCCAAGGTTTTTTTAAAAAAAATAAAAGGCAATGCTTGATGTTTGGAAACTTCGAGAAAGGTAGCGCCCTAACTTACTGGGTTGCGACTTTTCTCGTTGAATTTGAATAGTTAAGCACCCTTCTAAGTGATTTTGAGTTTTCAAAACTTAAACAATTATTTCGAGATTTCAAAATATAGTGTCCTAACTTACTGGATATGGCGTTTTGTTGTTTCGAGATAGAAATTTTCGAAAGACGAGCTTAGTTTCGAAGGTTTTAAAATGTTGCGTCCTAACTTACTGGATGTGATGTTTTGACTCGTTTGAAATAAGTGAGCCTTAATTTTCAAAATTGAGACATTCTAATTAAAAGAGGTTTGCATCTTAAAACTTTCAAATTTCTGACATTAAAGACACTTGATAATCAATTAGGTACCAATTTTTGGGCGTTACGAGGGTGCTAACCCTTTCTCGTACGTAACCGACTCCCGAATCTATTTTCTTGGCTTTCGTAGACCAAAATTAATGTTTTAAAACAAAACATTTTATAAGGTGATCCAATCACACCTAAAAAGATTGGTGGCGACTCCCGTTTTCGTTTTTCTTAAAGTCGATTCCCATTTTCCAAAACTCGATCTAAAAATGGTCTCAGCAATGACTATTTTTCCCTTATATGCTAATATGACTATTTTGCCCCCATGTGATGTATGTTTATATTTTAGCAGGCTATTTGTAACTGTATTGAGTACATGTATAATATTATGATATGGCATGACAGGTTGCATGATGCATTGCATGGGGATGGGTTTATATATGATTGGAAGAAGTCTACTATACTAGTAGCTCTGCTGCAAATATTGTTTAGTGTCGCAACTGGTGCTATATTTTTGGTGTGTAGGATGGGTGGGTTGATTTTATCCCCATATGGTGTGTAGGGCTGGACAGAGATGGAGTGTAGAGGCTGGATGGGTAGGACTTGCATACTGTTTACTGTTACTGCAAAGGGCCAAGGCCCAAACATATGAGTGTTTCTTTATTGAGATGGGCTAAAGCCCAAACAGATATTGCTAGTGTTACTAAAATGGAGCTTAGGCTTAGACTATATTTGCTCACTGTATGTTTGACTGTCTGTTTATTAAAGGATTACACAGTGAGTTTTCATAAACTCACTCTTCTGTTTATCTGCGTAGGTAATCCTTAGGTGGACTAGCGGCGTGAGGAACTCGAAAGTGGCCACACAACCGCGCATGTTTCTATTTTTGACTTTTAAATTCTAAGTTTCATTTTAATTTGGGTATTTTCTGTAATAAGGCCTTTTTAAATTTTTAACGGTTATTTGGGGTTTTATTTATATTAATTTATAACTATTAGTAGTAGGTCACGGGTTTTCAAAAGATAAATGTTTTTCAAAAATACCATGAATACACAAACAGTTTTAAGAGCTATCGCAGGAAAACAAAGTTTTACAAGTAAACGCTAGTACGCAACTGTTTTAAAAAGCTTCCGCTACAAACGATATTTTGAAATTAATAACGTTGTAAAATAAATACTTTGATAGCGACGTAAGTTTAAAAATCATCTTTTAGATCACACAAAGAAACTTAATGAAGATTGGGCTTTGCAAACAATATCATGCCTTACGAAAAACACTTCAATGTGACATCATCAGATCCGGCCATAGCGTCCAGGCTGGGTTTGGGGTGTTACACATACTCATTAAATTACCCGCTGAACAACTTGGGATACTAAAGGATACTCGGGAGTTTCGTACACATGGTACCATACCAATGCCATATCCTAGATATGGTGTAACACCCCTTACCCATATCCGATACCGGAACAGGGTACGAGGCATTATCGGACTTAAACTCAAACAAACATACAAAACTGAGACATGAATTTCCACTCAAATTTAAAACTTTTCATATACATTCATATCGTCCCTTAAACAAGCCTACGAAGCCCAAAACATGCATTGGAAGTGGTTCGGAACTAAATCGAGAACTATAGAAAATTTTACTACACTTAGAAATTTTTTGCTAAAACAGGGGTCACACACCCGTGTAGGTAGGTCGTGTGGTCACACACGCCCGTGTCCCTAACCTGTGTAACTCTCTGTTTATGACGTCATCAACAAATTGAAGTCACACAGCCAAGTCACACGCCCGTGTGCTTAGGCCGTGTGGGTGATTTAATATTCATAATTTTTCATAAAATAGGTGTAGACTTCACACACCCATGTCCCTGGGCCGTGTCCTTCTCACGGCTGAGACACATGGCCGTGTCTCTGCCCGTTTAGGAAAAAATAAGGCTATCTACCAAGCCATTTTGTCACCTTCACTTGCACCAACCTACCCAACAACAAGCAACACCAATCCAAGCATATCCATACAACCAATTCAGCCACCAACAAGATATCAATATATCATTTACATGCAACCATCTACCATCTACCACATACCAACATCACCTACTTATCAACTTAATCCATGCATATTCTCACATCCATGAAAACATCATCATATGCATATATACTTAACCAATATTAGCCAATTTCAATGGCCATTACAAAATGAATTATCAATCATTATAAGCCAACACATTTGGTGTAATGCCCCGTACCCGAGACCATCGCCGGAGTCGAACACGAGGTGTTAATAGACTTAATTCATTACTTAAACAGCTCAAACAATTTATTTTTAAAATTTTCAGTCAAGCTAACAATCTGCATCATAGTTGCTTAAAAATTCATATCTCGAGTTACAAAACTCGAAATCTAATTCCGTAAATTTTTCCGGAAACTAGACTCATATATCTATTTACTAATTTTTTTATAGAATTTTTGGTCAAGAAAATTAGTACAGTTTATTAGTTAAAGTCTCCCCTATTTCAGAGTTTGACTGCTCTGACCTCTGTGTATTGCAAATCAAATATCTCCCTGTACAGAGTTTCAATGACTATAACGTTTGCTTCTAATAAAACTAGACTCAATAAGGAATCTGTACATATAAATTATGACTTCTAATTATCTTTGAAAAATTTATGGTGAATTTTAAAATTCAGAACAGGGGATCCAGAAATTGCTCTGGCCCTGTTTCACAAAATTTAAACATCTCATAAAATATAACTCATATACCTGTTTTGTTCCATCCATATGAAAATAGACTCATAATTATTCAATTCCATATATTATTCATCATCTAATTGTATCTCTACTATTTTTAGTGATTTTTCAAACTCACGTCACTGCTGCTGTCTGAATCTATTTTATGGTAAATTTACCTATTTCATGGTTTCCATGGATTAGCTAGCAATTTAGCATACATAACACCAAATATGATCATGATTAGCCATTCCAATGGCTAATCATTACCAAGCATTTCCATTCCACTCAATAACCATATCATAAGACCATATACACAAAATGATTATAATGCTATACATGCCATACTCAAAATATACAAGCCATTATGCCAAGATGGTATATGGATAGTGTGAGCATGCCTCCGATCGTTCCCGATTTCCGAGCTAGCTTGTCAACACTACAAGGAATGAAAAGGAGGAAGTAAGTATAAATTCTTAGTAAGCTCGCATGCAAATAGCAAGTAACACAACTATATAAGCAAACATAAAACATCATTTGCATAATCATCACCGAGACATTCATATCACATTTTCATTTATCATCTTACCATATTGTTGTTATATCGAGTTTTCAACCTGAGGGTTAAGTACATACCTGTTCAAAGTATTCATTTCACAACACTTACCAATACGTCCCTTTCATCTCGAGTATTCCTCCGCTTGAGTAGAATTTTACCCGTTGAACACATCGGAATATAATTCAGATACAAGGAAAGTTTGCACAAAAGTGCTACATATGTAGCCAAGCTACCATGTAACCTGCCCATAAGTAAACTCAAACTCAACTCAACGAGCTCGGGAGTTCGCATCCATAAGTAAACTCGGACTCAACTCAACGAGCTCGGATGCCTAGTTACATCTCTCAAACTCGGACTCAACTCAACGAGTTCGAACATTTGCATCCATAAGTGAACTCAGACTCAACTCAACGAGTTCGGATGCCCAAACATCCTAGTGACATGTCACTTGTATCCTAATCTTTTCCTAAGGTTCAAATGGGCATTTTCCTCATCACACATCTTTGCCATCTTCCACGGAATATCAAAATTGATACTTCGGTGATAGTTCATACTCATCAAGTAATTCACATAATTACATATTATTCAACAATAACCACAAAGCATAATATTTCATGATAATAATCAGCATCATATCATATAAACAACATTAAATTGCTTAAAATGACAATTATGTTACTACATTTACACATTAACTTACCTCGTATGCGAAAAAGGCCACTTTTACCATTTCGTCCACAACTTGGTATTTTCCCCATTTTAGCCCGAATTTTAGTTTTCCTTACTCTATCATTTAAAATATAGTCTAATTAGGACTCACATTATTCAAATTGACCTAAAATCATATTTTGGCAAATTTACAGTTTTGCCCCTAAACTTTTGCATATTTACACTTTTTCCCCAAAGCTCGTAAATTAAACTTCAGCCTATTTTCTTATGTTTTATGACATGCTGGTCATTTTTCCCTTCTATGGCAACATCAAATTCTCACTCTAATATGTACTTATGACTATTAGGTATTTTTACCGATTAAGCCATTTTGTTAGTTTTAGCTTAAAATCGAGTAGCACAAGTTGTCTAACATAATTTAAAACCTCATATTCTATCATAAAACACCAAAATACACAAATTTCACCTATGGGTATTTTTCCAAATAAGAACCCTAGGTTGAATTATTGCTAGCATAAGCTTAATCGAGCTACCAAGACTCCAAAAACGTAAAAATCATTAAAAACGAGGCTAGAACGGACTTAAAATCGAGCTTGGAAGCTTGAAAACCCTAGCCATGGTTTCTCCTTGCTATATTCGGCCATGGGGTTGAAGATGAGCAAAATTGGCTTTTAATTTTGAATTTTAATTCATTTTACCCCTAAATGACCAAAATGCCCTTACTACTAAACTTTCCAAAAATTCCATCCATGTCCAATTTTTGTCCATAGACTTAGAAATTGGTAAAATTTCTATTTAAGACCTCCTAATTAATATTTCAAAACAATTTCATACTAGAAACTTCTAGAATGCAAGTTTTACAAATTATTCGATTTAGTCCCTAATTTCAATTTAAGCACTTTATGCATAAAATTTCTTCACAAAATTTTCACACAATCATGCAATCATATCATAAACCTCAAAATAATCATAAAATAATTATTTCTATCTCGAATTTTGTGGTCACAAAACCACTATTCTGACTAGGCCCAGAATCAGGATATTACATTTGGCCAAATCAAATATGACACATAACAAAATGACCAAGTCCCTATACATTCCATACTCAAAATAATGAAATCATAAGTGCCCAAAATGATAATTTGATAGTGTGAATGGATCTCCGACCGTCTTCGATCCCTGAGCTAGGTTGGTGACACTATAAGACAAGGGAAAAAGAAAGGAGGTAAGCTTTAAAGCTTAGTAAGTTCCTATGCCAATAATAGGCATCATAAACACATTTTAACATATTCTTAACATGAAGTAAATCAACATAGGTATCATTGTAAATCTCATAATCAAACTTGGCATAGATGGTATTAAAACCTTAACATCGTAATTTTATGGTCACGAAACCACTATTCCGACTAGGCCCAAAATCAGGATATTACAACTCTCTCCCCCTTTAGGGATTTTCGTCCTTGAAAATCTTACCAGAAAAGTGGTCTTCACTTTTAATCTCATATTCGGTGCTGAAGAACTTTCACTTAGGTTGTACCTCCAATACATCTCTTTAATTTCTCATATGATCTAAAAGCTTACAGTGTCAACTCTCAACTATTCTTAAATTTTCAACCCTTCTCAGTTTCCCATGATATCATGACATAAAACCCAGATCTCAACTTGATTTAATGGAGACCGGAATTCCAAGAAATCCGCAATTAAAGAGACCTGAAATTCCATGAATCTGATGAGTAGGAATTCATTCAATACATATATGATTTATAGATCTCGCCAAACATTTAACAATAAGATACATCACATTTTCCTCTTTTCGCCATGGAAATATTTCTGATATGGCCTCAAGAATAATCCTTCTCATTTCCATCCCAATATCAACACTGACAAGGATAATTTTGATAGATCCCAATGTTCGACTTTAACCCCTTTAACAACTCCGATTTTATGTAACATCGAATGCTCTAAACTATCACATTACCTCACTGTCTTGAAACACATCACAATTCATACAACAGTACATTACTGAAAGTCAGGAAGTCTTTACTCAATGTAGACTAGTCTAGTTCAGACGCTTTGGTTACCAATATTCTCATCTATCCAAACTTTGTCAACATGTAATAAACTTTTCAGCTTTCACAAGACGAAAACCTTATCATTCGTAGTGATTTTAACTAATATCCAACTCTTTCTAATAAATATACACTTCTCGTTCAGACTATTTACTCTTTTATCCGCACAAAAATGAAATTATATTATCAGACTTGAAAAAAAATAATCCTGACATAATTGTCACATGAAATCTTTCAAATAAATAATTCACCATACCGATTGAAACTCGCGCTTTTATCACCTATGCCTCTACTGATGTCAAATCCTTATATAGAAATTAGAAAAAAAATCCCAATACTAAAATCACCACATTACCAAGATCAAATTAGAAGTATAGTCATATTTGACATGATTATCACGAGCTGAAGAACGTACTTCGAGCATGAGTCATAATTGACAAATTATGGAACAAAGATAACAAGAAAACCGAATAAAGAAATCCACAATAAAGAGATCCAGGATAAAGAAACCCAAGATACGATACTATGCCGAAGAATCGAAAACCAAACTCATAGAGAAAATACAGAATACCCCGATAATTCTTCAAAGAAAGAAAGTCCAAAAGAAAACATCATTTAATCCCACTGGAATCAAATATAACAAGAACAATATATCGTCCCATACATATATATCAGATGAAGCATCAAGTAGAAGAAACAGAATCATAATATCATATGTATTCTCTCATCAATTCTTATCAGACGAAATGAAATAGAATACCCGATGAAATAGAGCAATATAAATTATAAACCAGTCAGACTATCAATGCTTTCATCCAACACCAGAATTAGAAGACATTCCTATATAACAAGAATTTCTTCAGAAGATCAATAGCCATAAAAATATTTCTGAGAACGGGTAAACACATAGAACATCTCAAAAAAGACTGCTAAATCTATCCAGTCATAACTATCAGACTCAGATAGTTCACATTTCAAATATCATTTCCCCAACTAGTCCTGCCGTCACAAATTTCATATTAAACCATTCACTAAAGAAGGCCAGTTCTGAATAAATTTCGATTTACACTTTTCTCGACCTTACACTTGACTAATTCGATTTACCAAAGAGAATTCCTTCTCTAATTGGGATGTGCATAACTCCAATAATCTTTACGTCAATCCAATACTTTACTAGCTCTGACTTTACTTATCAGCTCATTTTCAATCTCTGATCATACTTATAATTATTCTATCACTAAACTCTTTGGGTTCTCAACCGGAAACTTATTCAATACAAATCTCATGAAATTCCATTATAAGTACCACTTCGGTAAGGGGGAGGGGTTGTAGGACCTCTGACTCGACTTTCTTATACATACACATATGACATAACTCCCATCATTATAGCAACATCATCAAAATCATGTCATTCATTCAGGCAATGCAACATTCATGTTGGCTTACACAAATTTTCCTATTGTCCATTTAGACAATATACTTATGCATACATTCTATGTTTTCTAGATAGCTTTACTTATCCATTCATTTAATTAAATTAAGTCATGCTCATGACATCATATAAGACCAAACAAACATAGATATTTGCATCACAATCACAACTTTCATTTCGTGCATCATCATGTACATATCATTACAATCATATAATTCAGTCCAACAATTTAACATAGATAAGTTCATTTCATTATAATCCTTTATCTCATAAAAATTATATATCATTAGCATTCATCAACATTCGACATCCAAATCAAGACAAGGACATTTTCATTTGTATCATAATATTATGACTTTTATTCATACCTCTACTACTTTCTATTTATTTCGTTCATTTTATCAAGTAAGCCATATACACTACATCATATGAGAATGAAGCAAATATGGATATTTATCACATATGTATCATAAACTTTTAATCATACTTTTCTGAACCGAGACCTATCATAATCATAATTTTACTCAAAAACCTTCACATAATATTGAACATGGTCGGCGCAGCTCGGTTGGAGAGTACCCTGTCTAAATAAGACGCTCATACGCGTCGGAAGACATCACACTATCACAGATCAGTGGCATGTATAGCTAAACTTTTACATATGCTAGGCTAGTCCGAGAATCGACTAAACCTGCTTTGATACCACCAAATGTAACGCCCCGTACCTAAGACCGTCGCCGGAGTCGAACACGAGGTGTTAATAGACTTAATTCATTACTTAAACAGCTCAAACAATTTATTTTTAAAATTTTCAGTCGAGCTAACAATCTGCGTCATAGTCGCCTAAAAATTCATATCTCGAGTTACGAAACTTGAAATCCAATTCCGTAAATTTTCCCTGAAAATAGACTCATATATCTATTTACTAATTTTTTTTATAGAATTGTTGGTCAAGGAAATTAGTACAGTTTATTAGTTAAATTCTCCCCTGTTTCAGAGTTTGACTGCTCTGACCTCTGTGTATTACGAATCAAATATCTCCCTGTACAGAGTTTCAATGACTATACCGTTTGCTTCTAATAAAACTAGACTCAATAAGAAATCTGTACATATAAATTATGACTTCTAATTATCTTTGAAAAATTTATGGTGAATTTACAAAGTCAGAAAAGGGGATCCAGAAATTGCTCTGGCCCTGTTTCACAAAAATTTAAACATCTCATAAACTCTAACTCATATACCTATTTTGTTCCATCCATATGAAAATAGACTCATAATTCTTCAATTCCATATATTATTTATCATCTAATTGTATCTATACTATTTTTAGTGATTTTTCAAACTCACGTCACTGCTGCTATCTGAATCTATTTTATGGTAAAATTTACCTATTTCATGGTTTCCATGGATTAGCTAGCAATTTAGCATACATAACACCAAATATGATCATGATTAGCCATTCCAATGGCTAATCATTACCAAGGATTTCCATACCAATCAAAACCCATATCATAAGACCATATACACAAAATGATTATAATGCTATACATGCCATACTCAAAATATACAAGCCATTATGCCAAGATGGTATACGGATAGTGTGAGCATGCCTCCGATCGTTCCCGATTTCCGAGCTAGCTTGTCAACACTACAAGGAATGAAAAGGAGGAAGTAAGCATATCTTAGTAAGCTCACATTCAAATAGCAAGTAACACAACTATATAAGCAAACATAAAACATCATTTGCATAATCATCACCGAGACATTCATATCACATTTTCATTTATCATCTTACCATATTGTTGTTATATCGAGTTTTCAACCCGAGGGTTAAGTACATACATATTCAACGTATTCATTTCACAACACTTACCAATACGTCCCTTTCATCTCGAGTATTCCTCCGCTTGAGTAGAATTTTACCCGTTGAACACATCAGAATATAATTCAGATACATGGAAAGTTTGCACATAAGTGCTACATATGTAGCCAAGCTACCATGTAACCTGCCCATAAGTGAACTCAGACTCAACTCAATGAGCTCGGGCGTTCACATCCATAAGTAAACTCGGACTCAACTCAACGAGCTCGGATGCCTAGTTACATCTCTCGAACTCGGACTAAACTCAACGAGTTCGGACATTTGCATCTATAAGTGAACTCGGACTCAACTCAACGAGTTCGGATGCCCAAACATCCTAGTGACATGTCACTTGTATCCTAATCTATTCCTAAGGTTCAAACGGGCGTTTTCCTTGATCACACATCTTTGCCATCTTCCACGGAATATCGAAATTGATACTTCGGTGAAAGTTCATACTCATCAAGTAATTCACATAATTACATATTATTCAACAATAACCACAAAGCATAATATTTCATGATAATAATCAGCATCATATCATATAAACAACATTAAATTGCTTAAAATGACAATTATGTTACTACATTTACACATGAACTTACCTCGTATGCGAAAATGGCTACTTTTACCATTTCGTCCACAACTTGGTATTTTCCCCATTTTAGCCCAAATTTTAGTTTTCCTTGCCTATCATTTAAAATTTAGTCTAATTAGGACTCAAATTATTCAAATTGACCCAAAAACATATTTTGGCAAAATTACAGTTTTGCCCTTTAACTTTTGCATATTTACACTTTTGCCCCAAAGCTCGTAAATTAAAATTCAGCCAATTTTCTTATGTTTTATGACATGCTGATCATTTTTCCCTTCTATGTAAATATCAAATTCTCACTCGAACATGTACTTATGACTATTAGGTATTTTTACCGATTAAGCCCTTCTGCTAGTTTTAGCTTAAAACCGAGTAGCACAAGTTGTCTAACATAATTTAAAACCTCATATTCTATCATAAAACACCAAAATACACAAATTTCACCTATGGGTATTTTTCCAAATATGAACCCTAGGTTGAATTATTGCTAGCATAAGCTTAATCGAGCTACCGGGACTCCAAAACCATAAAAATCATTAAAAACGAGGCTAGAACGGACTTACAATCGAGCTTGGAAGCTTGAAAAACCCTAGCCATGGTTTCTCCTTGCTATATTCGGCCATGGGGTTGAAGATGAGCAAAATTGGCTTTTAATTTTGTATTTTAATTCATTTTACCCCTAAATGACCAAATGCCCTTACTACTAAACTTTCCAAAAATTCCATCCATGTCCAATTTTTGTCCATAGACTTAGAAATTGGTAAAATTTCTATTTAAGACCTCCTAATTAATATTTCAAAACAATTTCATACTAGAAACTTCTAGAATGCAAGTTTTACAAATTATTCGATTTAGTCCCTAATTTCAATTTAAGCACTTTATGCATAAAATTTCTTCACGAAATTTTCACACAATCATGCAATCATATCATAAACCTCAAAATAATCATAAAATAATTATTTCTATCTCGAATTTTGTGGTCACAAAACCACTATTCTGACTAGGCCCAAAATCAGGATATTACATTTGGCCAAATCAAATATGACACATAACAAAATGACCAAGTCCCTATACATTCCATACTCAGAATAATGAAATCATAAGTGCCCAAAATGATAATTTGATAGTGTGAATGGATCTCCGACCGTCTTCGATCCCTGAGCTAGGTTGGTGACACTATAAGACAAGGGAAAAAGAAAGGAGGTAAGCTTTAAAGCTTAGTAAGTTCCTATGCCAATAATAGGCATCATAAACACATTTTAACATATTCTTAACATGAAGTAAATCAACATAGGTATCATTGTAAATCTCATAATCAAACTTGGCATAGATGGTATTAAAACCTTAACATCGTAATTTATTCAATCTCGAGCTCATTAAGCATGAGTTTTGTGTACATACCTGTACCAACTTGCAACATAGCATTGTCTTCCACAACATACCATAATCTTTCATAACTTTAACATGGTTGTTAATTTACCCGTTGAGCCACTTGGAATACTAAAGGATACTCGGGAAATCTCACACACATAGTACCATACCAATGCCATATCCCAGATATAGTCTTACATGAGATCTCATATCGATGCCAATAACCCAGCTATGGTCTTACACAAAATCTCATATCGATGTCATATCCCAGATATGGTCTTACACGAAATCTCAACTAACCCAGGATATTTCTCACTCGTCATCCATTGTCGATTTCATCCCAAGAGTCAATCATAAATTCATACTATATTAAAGTATTTAAAACATAAATAAACAATGCATTATTTACATACGAACTTACCTCGGTGTCAAAAATAGGAGAAATGGATTTAATCGTCAAACACCTTATTCTTTCCCCGATCAAGGTCCGAACTTCATTTCTCTTGATCTATAATAAAAAATTTAGCTTATTTAATATTCACATTACTCAAAATTATTCCAAACATCACATTATGGTAAAATTACCCTTTTACCCTAATGTTTCACATTTTTACAATTTAGTCTTTAAGCTCGTAAAATGAAATTCACTCAATTTATTTGTTACCCAAGCCTAGCAGAATCATAAACATGTTCATATCAGCCTACATTTTTCATCAAATCAGATTTTTACTACCCATTTAATAACTTTTACAAATAGGTCCTTCTTAGGTATTCTCCTGAAAAATCACTTAGTAAAAGTTGTTTATTACACATCAAAATTTCATTTTCTACCATTAAACATCAAAACACATGCATGTCACACATGGGTAAATTTTTAAACATGAACCCTACTTCAAAACAATAATAGAAATGGTAAATCGGGTTACGAGGATTTCAAAAATGTAAAGACACTAAAAATGGGGCTAAGATGTACTTACAATCAAGCTTGGAAGATGAAAAAAACCCTAGCTATGGAAAGTTTGAAAATTTCAACCAAGGTTGAAGAAGATGGACACAAATTTGGCTTTATTTTCCCTTTTTATTCTTTTATTTACCAAATGACCAAAATGCCCTTTTTGCCAAACTTAAAATTTATATCTCACCATGTCCATTTTTGTCCACTAATTGAAACATGGTCTAATTATCATATAAGGACCTCTAATTTAAAATTTCATAGCAATTGGACGCCTTTAACACGTAGAACTCAACTTTTGCACTTTTTATAATTTAGTCATTTTGACTAAACTGAATACCAAACGTCAAAATTTTCGAACAAAATTTTCACAAAATCATTCCGTGAAATTTTAGACCATAAAAATCCAATAAAATCAAATTTTACTACGTCGAATTCATAGTCTTGAAACCACTGTTCTGATTAGCCCCAAAATCGGGCTATTACATTTGGTCTTACATGTAATCTCGTATTGATACCAATAGCCCAGCTATGGTCTTACATGAAATCTCATATCAATTCCATATCCCAGATATGGTCTTACACGAAATCTCATATTGATACCATATCCCAGATATGATCTTACACATAGACTTAGTAACCCTAATGTCATGACATTTGTATCCTATCTAGTCCTAAGGTTCAACTGGGATTTCACTCTTGTCGGAACTTTGTCAAATACGTCCATGAGTCAGTCACAATTCACACAATAATAAAGCATTTAAAACATAATTACAACAATGGATTATTTACATAAGAACTTGCCTCGGTGCAAAAATAGTAGAAATGGCACCTAATCGTCAAACACTTTGTTTTTCCTCCGATCTAGGTTCGAACCTTGTTTCTCTTGATCTATAATAGACAATTTCACTCATTTATTATTCACACTACTCAAATCACTTCAAAATTCACATTATGGAAAATTACATTTTTGACCCTAAACTTTGACATTTTTACACTTTGGTCCCTAGGCTCGTAAATTGAAATAGACTCAATTTCTTTGATTCCCAAGCCTAGCCAAACCACTTTTATGCTTATAACAGCCCACATATTTCATTTAATCGCACTTTTACACATATTTTATAACCTTTTTACAAATTGGTCCTTTTGAAATTTTCATCAAAAATCACCTAGCAAAAGTTGTTTATCATACACCAACACACATTTTCTATCCTTAGACATCAAAATAAACACATATCTAACATGGTTCAAACCCTAGACCTTAATCATTTCTCAAATTAAAGGTAGAAATAGATAAATCAAGCTACAAAGATCTCAAAAACATGAAAATCATTAAAAACGGGCTAGAACGGACTTACAATCGAGCTTGGAAGTCGCCAAACCCTAGCTATGGATTCCCCTTGAATAATTTGGCTATGGTGAGAAAGATGGACAAGATTTTGGCTTGATTTTTTCTTTTTAATTCATTTAATTACTAAATGACCAAAATGCCATTTTCTTAAAACACTAAAATTCTCTTACCTCATGTTTATTTTTATCCAATTTAAAGTAAAATGTTCTAATTACCATATAAGGACGTTTAATTTAAAATTTCATAACAATTAGACATCTTTAGCATGTAGAATTAAACTTTTGTACTTTTTACAATTTAGTCCTTTTGACCAAATTGAGTGCCCAAACGTCAAAATCATCGAACGAAATTTTCATGGAATCATTCCATAAAACTGTAGACCATGAAAATATAATAAAAACAAAATTAACTATGTTAGATTGTGGTCCCAAAACCACTGTTTCGACAAGGCCAAAAAATCAAGTTGTTACATCAACACATTGTATCGTTCAGTCAAACATTCTCATATCCTTTAACTCAAATATGCAATTACAAACTCAATCAAACATTCATAATATCAAACTAGCAATTTTGCCAACATGTCAGTCTTTTAAGGCTCAAAACATACCTGGTTCGGCCACTCACAAAATCAATAATTTGACTATTAAGCCAATCCAACCAGCAAGCTAATTTATCAAATATAACATGATATTTAACATTTTCAAAAATATTTATGAGTTTAGGACCCACACCTTATTTTTCGCTTCTCGCAGCACACTAGCAAATCTTCCAATTTTCCTTAAAAATTCCTTAAATGAACCTAAACCAAAATTCAGTATAAATTAAATCAATTTACAATTAAACCAGCCCCCAAACACCCACTTATTAGTTCAAACCAATCACTGAAATTATAACTATTTTATGCATCCAAACTGGTTAGATTCCTTACACTGTATCGATGCAAACCATACGTACAATCGTTCTTCACCTTCACGGATGATTTGAGAAGTTTGGGTCAGAATATAATTCAATAATATACTGGAAAATAAGTAGCTAATTAATGATTAAATTCTTCCATTTAATCAAATCATAACCTTTACCCAACAACTATGTCGAAATAACAAACTATTTACCCTTAATTGCACTTACGTTTCGCGATTTGTGGGATCCGAATGGCCAATCGATCAAGAACGTTTTTCCTTAATTGAAATGGGTTTAAAATCTGATTAGGTGGGTTCAAGAACTCAAATTAATTTTGGAAAAATATAGGTAAGAGCCAAGAAAAAAAACAATCCCTTTTCTTGCCCATAGGAGCACACACCACCACTCGCGATGGCCAAAATTGGGGCTGAATTTTAAAATAGTTTGAGATCTCATTAAAATCTGGAAAATAACCTTTGAAATAATTTAAAATCCCCCAAATTCCAGATCTGGAAATTTTTGTTTTTAATGGACAAGATTAATTAAGAAATTGAAGAGAGAAGAGACCTTACCCAAGCTAGTCAAGAGAAACGACAATGGCAATTTATTGGCAATGTTCGGGATTGATCTTGGAGTTCAAGGTTTCAGATTTGAGGCTGATTTAAATGTGGGAAAATGAAAGCAATATGGTGGAGAATATGTTAACAAATCTTGTGGCAAAAATAAAAAGAAGAAAGAGATGGTAAAACTAGGTGTAGGCGATGACAACAATGAGAGAAAGAAAGAAAATTGAAGAGAAAAGAGGAGAGGAAGAAGGTGAACGGCTTGGGTAGGTAAAATTTGAATTAAAGGTTGAAAAATAAAATAAAAATTTATATTTATACCTAGGTTTCAGGGGTATAGATGGCACACACATTAAAAAAATAAGGGATTTTGCAAATTTTAATTATTTCGCAAGGGAAGGGATTCGAACTTGGGACCTCATTTAATTTCCATGCTTTCTCATATTTCTTTTAACCATTAGGATTTTTCCTCCTTCTTGAAATAATTTTGCAATATTTATTTTAAAAACAAGGCATGTTGCATACTAGGGTTTAAGGAAAAATTTACAAAATAATAAAAACAGTGAGAGAGAAGGGATTTGAACTTGGATTTCAAGGAATATTTCACTAACACTTAACCAACAAACCAATACATCATTTATTTACTAAAAATTCATAGATAAATTTCAAAAATTAAGGCATGACCACTCTCTCTCGATTCACAAACCCAATTCTACTAACCCCTAATTTTTGGGATGTTACATAAACTTTAAAAGGGGTCGGTTGATGGAGATGTGGTGGGTTGATTTTTGGATAAAAGACCAAATCATAATAAATTGGACTAATTTGAATGAACTTAAAAACTTAGGACTAGCAACTCTAAGGGAACATCTAGACAAGTGAGACCAAGAAGTGATCTTGTTGGGCACCAATGCATTAGTCCTAAGTTAACCTGTAAAATTGTCTAACTTGAAAAAATTGAGATCGAGAGGTAAAATGGAGCCATTTTTGGAGTTTAAGTGGTTTGGATCCCTAATTTGAAGATTGGTAAACCAAACCAAGATCAATTGACCACTGTTTGTTAATTAATTGTCAATTTCGTAATTTTGCCCATTTTACAATTTACTCCTTATTAGCTAGATCATGACTAGCAACTCTAAGGGAACATCTAGACAAGTGAGACCAAGAAGTGATCTTGTTGGGCACCAATGCATTAGTCCTAAGTTAACCTGTAAAATTGTCTAACTTGAAAAAATTGAGATCGAGAGGTAAAATGGAGCCATTTTTGGAGTTTAAGTGGTTTGGATCCCTAATTTGAAGATTGGTAAACCAAACCAAGATCAATTGACCACTGCTTGTTAATTAATTGTCAATTTCGTAATTTTGCCCATTTTACAATTTACTCCTTATTAGCTAGATCATAGATTAGTTTAATTCTTCTTTTTTTATAGTTTGTTGTAATATAAATTTCTACGATTGGTTGTTAGACTATTTATTTCGCATGCTAGTTATTTAGAAATTGTTCAATCCTCGATTCTCTTGGCTTCAATCGTTGGAATACTTCAGTGTTTCATTATAACACTACAAATATTACAACTAACCTGTCACACTTGCAATAAGCCGTGATAATTATATTTGTTTTAGTTAGTGTTGGTTTCTCTCTTCATTCACGAGGACGGAGAGAGGCAGTCAGTTTTCACAAGAAGTTGTAGAATAAAGAAAACTTCCTTCTAAATCATTATTGCATGATGTCTGTTCTTTTGTTTTCATTATAGATTTGGTTGTTTCTGAACTTAATATAAATGTTTGATTGTTTTTAGCTAAAGAAACGGGAAAAGGCCCTAGTGCAAAAGGGAAAGAACCTATAGAGTAGATAAAGCTTACCTTGAAGATTTCTGGTGAGTTCTATTTCACTTTTGTATATAATAAGTAAATGGAAAAACTCAACTAAATGTCATCTATCCAAGTAAATTAGTTAAATTTCCAAGTGTTGTTAACCTTGAATATAGTTTATTCTTATGAAGTCTCGTTGAATGAATGTTATATTACATGATAAAATACTTTGGGGTGATGTTACTGATAACTCTTGAAAAGAGTTATATTACAGGAATCTAAACTTGATTAATTTTCTGTACTTAAGTGGTTAGATTTACATTTTTAGGATATTTTATAACATTGCTAATCGGTTGTTTAACATCACATCAATAATGTGCTAGCGTACACTATCGATACAAGTATAGTAGACAGATGTGAGTTTGCCGAATATCGATCCCACAAGGATGGGCGTCTTTTTATCTATTAATGTCGATACAATAACTAGATATAAATGAGATGAATTATGAAGATAGTAGTCGATGCAATAACTTTAAAAACAATAGAATAAAATATGATGATGATAAATTTGGATCCCCAACATGAATCTTAAGCAGAATACTAAGTGCTCATAAGGTATAAAAGTATAGGTGATTAACAATGCAATAAAATTCAATGTATATCTTACTTAGCGTTACTCCTCTATTTAATCTCAGACGTAACGATACATATTAATCTCACCTTTTGATGATGCAGTATGGCACTATTAAGAACAAGTGGACTAAATTCCTCGAATCCTCTCTCAACTTCCGTTGTAATGCTTGTTGGCTCAAATTGTCACAGCAATTTCCAATGCCAGTGACTGCAATAACACTTCTGTGTTAAAAAAATTCAAACCCTGAGATTAAACAATAAAAGAAAGATTAAATAAGATAATATTTCACCAAGAATTCATCAGTACTTCCATACAATTAGAAATCAGAGAGTAATCACTAGCATTTAGAAAGAAATAAGAAAGAATCAAATGGAGAATACTATCCCTAGACAACTCGACTGAATCTCTCTATTCCCTCTTGTCGCGCACTTAGGTCTCCTCGTTAAGAGCTAGTCTGTATTTGGTTTTTACATTGGCTCACCTGTGAGAGGTTTAAGCTACCATGGCCACAAGCTCTAAATTCGGATGATAAAGATGATGATGGAGAGAAAAAAAACTCAAGAAGGCCCATTTTTCTTCTCATGTCCACCTTTTATGTCCTCCCCCACAGTACAAGTGTCCTTTCCCAAAAATTATTTTGTCCTTTTTCGTATAGGCTGGTTATTGATAAGCCATAAAAGTAACATATTTTTAATCCCATTCTTGATGCATTTTTGGATGATTTATTATGTAAATTAGTGAATTTGATGCTCCTAATCCTTTAAATTCATGTTTCTATACTTAGGTGAACATAGAGGAGTGAAAGGAGCGAAAAACAAGCCAAAATATGACAAAAAGAGTTGTTTTCAAGATCCACATAGCCTGGGCCTTTCCATTCGGGTTGGGCACACGCTCGCGTGATCCACACGAGCTGGCCACATGCCCACGTGTCATCCCATGTCAATTTTGCACCTTGCTTCTCTTTTACACGGAAAAACCCAAATTTTAGGGTTTCTAAGCATTCTAAAGTCTATAAATACCTATTAGAAGAAGACCTAAGGAGTCATCAGAGAAGATTGAAGAAAACACTCGAAGAACGTCATCGGAATCTATTCAGAAGTGGATCTCTATCAAGATCGAATATCTCCTTTTAATTTCTTTTGAAGTTTTATTGAGTTTCTTTATGTCTTGTGGTTATCCTAACTTTGAGATGTTTCTATTTAGAATTATGAACTAAATTTTCTAGATACCTAAGGAAGATGAAACTTATGATGAAACTTATTATTTGATTTCTGATTTACGTGATAAATACTTGATTATTGTTCTCAATTATGTATGCGTATTTCTTGTTTTAATATTTCTGGAATATTAATTCAAGTTTAATGTGCTTATTTCAACAGAGTAAAAGCTTCTGTTTAAGAGTAGATCTAGCATAATTGAGTGGAGTTGCATGCAATTCTAGAAATAGGACAACATAAATTTACCAGATTAGAGTCAAATCTAATAAGGGAATCCATAGATCAAGTTAATACGATGATAGGGGTTTTAATTAGAAAGAGATTTTAATTAATCAACCTAGAGTCAGTTGTTCTTAAACTCGAAAGAGATATTAACATAATTTAGGGATTTCTACTAGTCAAGTCATAAGTGAATAAATCATTTAATTCAGATTCATAATAATTGGTGAAGTCTAGGTGGATTCATTCCTGGGTATTGTCTATCTCATTGGTTATCTTCTATTATTTTCTTATTTTTTTTCTCTGTTGCGTTCTAAGTAAATTAGTTTAGTTAATTTTAGGTTAAAAACAATCTCTCCAGTTTTTTGGCTAAATAATAAGAAGAGGGTAATTACTAGTACTTTTAGTCCTCGTGGATACGATATTCCCTACTCACCACAGCTATAATACTGTTTGATAGGTGCACTTGCCTTTGTCGTATTTATAGGTAGTTTAGTGACCGTCATGTTTTTGGTGCTGTTGTCGGGGACCAAAATATTAGTAACATTCAATTTTTATTAATTTAGCCATTTTTATTTTTATTTTTAGTTTAATTTTTGTATTCTAATTTTTATTTTCTTTCAGTGGAGTAAAATTCCATGTTTAATAGTAGATCTAACATAATTGAGTGGAGTTGCTTGAAATCCTAGAAATAGGACGATATAAATCTACCGGATTAGAGTCAAATCTAATACGGGAATCTATATATCGAGTTAATGCGACGATAGGGATTTTAATTAGAAAGAGATTTCAATTAATCAACCTAGAGTCAGTTGTTCTTACTCTCGAAAAAAATATTAACATAATTTAGGGATTTTTACGGATCAAGTCACAAGTGAATAAATCGTTTAATTTAGATTCATAATAATAGGTGAAGTCTAGGTGGATTCTTTCCTGGGTATTGTCTATCTCATTGGTTATCTTTGATTATTTTCCTATTATATTCTCTATTGCATTCTAAGTAAATTAGTTTAGTTAATTTTAGATTAAAAACAATCTCCCCAACTTTTTGGCTAAATAATAAGAAGATGGTAATAACTAGTACATTTAGTCCTCGTGGATATGATATTCCCTACTCACCATATTTATACTATTGTTCTATAGGTGCGCTTGCCTTTGTCGTATTTATAATTAGTTTAGTGACCATCAGTTATACTAGACTGGACAGCTCACGCAATTTTGGTTCTTATCTGGACAGTTGTCAGGTGCGGCGATAATTCTGAACGCAATATGGAATTAACCCATGCAGTGACATTGCGGACATCTGTCAGGTGCGGCAACAATTCTAGACGGAATCTAGAATTAACTCATGCAACAAAATTAATGTAATAAGATAGCAAAATAAATGATAAAATGAGCTAGGATTCACTGAGTTATAAAATGCAATTTACCAAAATTAAAATGCTAAAATGTATGCTAAGGAGAACTAAATGGGAATAATTTAACCAATAAGGGCACGTTTGGTTCATTGGAATGGAATAGGGCTGTAATGGAATAGAGCTGTAATGGAATAGGGTTGTAATAAGTAATTCAATTGTTTGGTTGAATGTAATGGAATAAAACTGTAATAGTATTATTGTGTTTGGTTGAATCGAATAGATATGTAATAGCATAAAGAAAAAAACTAAAATGACTATAATACCCTTAGGAGAATTTTTTTTAGATATGAATATTAAATTTTAATAAGATTATTATTAAATATAATTTAATAAAAATAAAAATAAAAATAAATAATTTAATCACATTTTAATATAATTATTATTAAATATAATTTAATAACAATTCTTAATATAATTTTTTTTATATTAAATTATACTAAAATGTTTTTTATTTTTATATTTAATTATATTAAAACATTTAAAAATTTTATTTACTATATTTTAAAATAGTACACCATTATTTGAATGCATTACTTCTCAATTTATCTCAATTTTATGATTTCAACTAAAATTTCATTTGTTATTTACATAATTTTTATATAAAACTTTTTACCTGTGTTATAATCTAAAATTAATTAATTGTATTAAACACAAAATTTTTATTACAAATAAAAGAAAAAGTCACAAAGCATCCAAAAGAAAAATAGCATCTTTTTCTTTTTCTTTTTTCAACCAAAAGAAACAAAAAATGTTTGTTTATCTACATTATAAGGTGACATTAATGAGAAAGTTTTGTATTAATGATTACTTTAAAGGAAATGATTAAACAAATTATACCAAATGATATAACCCCAAAAGGCTCAAGATTTGGTAATTGAAGTTTCCCTGGAATTGCCAATTTATCTGCTTAGTTACTTTGTCCACCAAATCCCAATGCTCTATAACAATACTCCCTCAACAGCTTTGCCAATCGGTTCAATATCGAAGAGATAAATACAATTTATTCTAATTGTTGAATAAAATAATATAAAATTCATTCAACTCTACACATCATCAGTAATGGTAAGATTATTATACCATAAGAGTACCTTTGAAAAACTCAACACCAAGGTTTTTTACAACAAAATTGAGGTCTCTCAAAACTGTGAACTTGTTCATCTTGTTGAGCCAACAAGCTTTTAGTGTAAGAACTAAGCTACTCCAGGCAAGCCAAAAGTATCTGCAAGGAATATCAATGGGATATTGATAGGCATATAACTTAAGTCTGACACAAAACTAGAATACAAGAAAGTGAAGTTGAAATAAAACTGACACTAGCATAAGGATACTATTCTACTTTACATGAACCATTTCAACTGGTACGATTGAAAACAGGAATGTGAGAGCAGGAAATATGTGCAGTACATTATTAAAGGAAAATGTAGCCTAAAATGAATGTTTGCAAGGAAGGAAATGTAAGGAACTATCCAGTCCAAGAGCTTGACCTTTTAAAGTGTATCAGAATCCAGCGGAAACAAAAGAAATAATTCAAGCAGTCATTCTGCTCGAAATATTTGTGTAGAGGTCTATCTAGTAACTCCACCAGCTGAAAAAAGTAGTACAGTTCAAAATCAGAGACCAAATCTCTGTTCATGATATTGATTTACTTGGTTTAGCCATTTATAAATTCTTTGTCAGAAAATATAGTGTCATGATACCATTTAATCTTCTTTATGCTGTTTATGGGCAAGGGAGAAGTGGGTTAGCTGGTTATAAACTACTTTATGTTGTTTCCTTCCCAGGAATACAAATGACATCCAAAGATCTCCAAGAAGAAACGTTACTTTGATAACTTTTATTCAAGGACTGATGAAACCAAAAGTGGTCATATTATACCAGTTTCTATATCGTAGTTGTTAACTCAAGAAAAGGATGGGAAATATGATGCTCTATTCTCATCAAAACATGTAATCTTTCACAATAAAATAAAAGTTCTGAGGCCAGCTATATCATCATATGGAAGTCTCCTAAAAAACCGCACCACAAACTCTGATTTAGAGTTTGAAGCTTTACAAACTCAAACTGGATCCATATCATATCAATACTACTATTGCTTTTTAACTTTACACCAACGCAAAGGCTAAAATTTCAGGGAGCAGCACAATATGAAGAAGAATAAAAAATTTTAATAATTAAAGAAGTCTCCAAAACAATTGCCAGAATTCTTTGACCAACTAACACACTTACAAAGTTAAACGGTCTTAATTATACAGAAACTTATGGTCAAGAATTCTGAACATAAACATTATTGCCCTTTTCTACAATAGATGAGGAGAAAATTTAACCCCATGCCAAAAGGCACAACAGGGGCAGGAGGTTGTTGGAAGTTATATAAAGCATGAGATTACCATTAAACAGTCATATCCCAAAGTTTAGAATAAGGAAAAAGGTCTTGGTCATTTTGACATAAACCATAATAAATCCATCACTTAAGCATGTTTGTGTGTGTGAGTGTGCGTCTGTGAAAGAGAGAGAGACCTTAGATAATGCAAAAAGCTGAGAATGCATGCCATTTTGATCACGATTAAAATTGGGCCCAAAGCGTTCTATTAGTTCCACAAAACACCAAAATGATTCTGACTCATCCTTCATCACAAACAAAATTGGAGATAGCAGATCGCTCATCCCCTGTAAGAAAGGAAAAGATGAAGCACACAGCCATATAGAAAAAAAGTGCCATAATGTACATAAAACTTTTGAGAAATTTATGCATTAGAAATAAAAACAAGCTATAAGCCTAAACATTTACACACCTGATCAAATGATCTACAACAAAATGTAGAAACTGGAATACGAAAATTGCACTCTGATGTGCGTCTCTACGTGTGTATGTGTCTCTATTTTGTTAGAATCATGTAAAGATAAACAGAATGCATTCAAAACATACAAACAGCTATCTCTTCGACATGGTAAAATTTAACAGGAGAAAAGAAAATATCAGAATAAATCATCATCTAAGGACAAAAGCCTCACAATATTTTGCAACTAAATTATGGCATGTAATGAAGAAAACAAAATTATAACATACATGAGCCATTTCAGTTAATACCTTACCACCGTGTTGTTTTAGCTCAGATATATCATCAAAATATCCTCTATTCAATTCATTAGCACTACCCTAAATTAAATTAAAACAATTATTTATATTAAATTTCATGGAAAAAAGAGCATCTAACAAAATTTCAATAAAGAAACAAAGCTTAAACTTACAGTCATGCTCATTCTTTCTCGACTTGTTCCTTGCTTGCAAGCTGCACACACAAGAAAAAAAGTTAGAAAGAACTATAACTTAAAAAATCAAATATTTTAGAGTTAAAAAGGGGGAGATGGAGGAATTTCCTTGTAAATATCGAAGAAGCGAATGAATGATTTTGAAGACAAATGTTGAGGAGGTGAAGGGGAAATCTTTGGGTCATGACTTAGGAGGTATTGACGATTTAAAATCGAAGCTCGTGCCCAGTTTATCACTCGGTTTACCCTCAACATTTTCAGTTTTCGAGTTAGATTTCAATTCCCCCTCTAAGAACCCTCTTGCTCTTTCCAGCAATCGATGGAATTTTATAGATCAAAAACAAAAAATGGAAGAGAGGAAAAGAAAAACTCTATTGAGAGAAAGAAAAAAAAGCAAAAAAAAGAGGCAGAAAAATTGGAAGAGAGGAATATGGAAGGAACGGAGGGAGAAAGTGAGGAGCGTTTCAGGTGAGAAAATGGGAGAGGGCAAAGTGGGGAGTGTTTTTGTGGTGATGGTCTCCTTAAACACCGAATCATTATTCAGTGGTGAGGAAACAAAATAGAAATCAAGCAATTTTACTGCATAGACCTGTAATGGAATAAGCCCGTATTAGGGCATTCCATTGAACCAAACAGGTGTTTAGGGTGGGCCCATGGAATAGGGTTGTAATAGCTATGCTATTACATTGAACCAAACATGCTGTAAGTAGAGCGGAAACCTATGTTCTTTCTAGTGCTATCAATTGCATTATGAAGCTAGGATGTGTTTTCAATATTACTATATGATCGCGTAATTCATAAGAAGTAATAAATATTTATAATGAAGATCAAACCTAGACTAACTATTATCACGACGAAAAGGCAAGCGCACCTATCGAGCAAAAGTATAGTAATGGCAAGACCGGGATATCGTACCCAAGGGAACCAAAAATACTAGTAATAACTATCTTTTTATTATCTAGCCTGAAAATAAAAGGGGTTTTATTTGTTTTAATTAAATAATTATCTAAACTAAGAATGGACAAAGAAAAGAATTAGGGAATTGCTTTTGGGAAAATCGATTGACTTAAGACAATACCTACGGAAAAATCCACCTAGACTTTACTTGTTATTCTGGCTCCGAACCTGACGATTTATTCATTTAACTTGTTCCGTAGAGATCCCTAAGTTATGTTATTATGCCTATTCAAGACTAATAACGTCTAATCCCTAAATTTAATAACCGAGACTTTTCTCTAATTAACACTCTAGGGTTACATTAACTCACTCTATGGATCCCCTTATTAGGTTTCACCCTAATCCGGCAAAATCTTGTCACCCTATTTCTAGGCGCGCAATCAACTCCGCTTAATTATGACAAAAGTACTCTTAGATAGGGTCTATTCCTACTCTGAATAAGAGCATGTCTTGAATCAGTATCCTGGGATATCAAAACAAGAATTAAGAACAAGTTAAATATTTATCATACGATTCAGAAAATAATAACAAGATTCGTCTTAGGTTTCATTCCCCTTAGGTATTTAGGGGATTTAGTTCATAACTAAATAAGAAAATATCTTAGAAGAATAAAGAATACAAAACATAAAGAAAACCCAAAACTCCTGAAGGGAAATTGAGGAGAGATCTTCAGTCTTGATGATGAATCTGGCTTCTGAGATGGATCAATCGGCTTCCTTGGGGTAATTCCTTACCCCCATTCTCCGTCACCCCTTTCCTCCTCTTCTAGTGTGTATTTATAGGCTTTGGAATGCCTAGAAACCCTCAAAAGTGGCCTTTTTCGAATTGGACTTAACTTGGGCTCGGCAAGGACACTCTCGTGGGACACGGTCGTGTGATGTGATTGCCATGCCATGTTCGATCTGTTAAATTGCACACGGCCGTGTGGGTTAATGGCCAGGCCATATGAATCATGAAAGCCTTGGTTAACACCCTCGAAAGACACGGGCGTGTGAGCTGCCTGTGTGGAAGGCTTAGGCCGTGTCATCTTCTCGATTTGGTCCGTTTTGTCCCTTTTTGGTTCCTTTTGACTCTTGGTGCTCTCCTAAGTAGAAAACATGAAATTAAAGCATTAGGAGCATCGAATTCACCAATTATAATGAGAAATCATCTATAAAATGCATTAAACATGGGGTAAAAATATGTATAATTTACGGTTTATCAAATACCCCCACACTTAAGCATTTTCTTGTCCTCAAGCAAAATCATCAACTCATAATCAAAATAAATTCTCCTCAACTTATAATTCTTATGGATAATATCTCAAAATAATCCATAGGTAATCATACATTGAGAATCCAACTAAAAGAACATAAAAGTTTCAAACATTCCAAGTTGAGTATTTAATCATGCAAACATAGGTGTCTCTTCGCATCTAAGTAATCACCTTTGATTTAGAATATCACAGAGTTTCACATCCTCATTAAAGATTCACTCAAATCACTGGCGGTGTTTAAGGACAATAAATGAAACACTCAATAGTCAATAATGAAAAGTCATTACCATAGGCTTGTATGAAAATCAAATCTCCACCACTGTAATTTAAGATGATACATCAATCAAAAGGTCTTTAGAAGGTTGTAATGAGGCTTGGTTATGGGGTGTGGTCACAAGCTGAAAGAAAGGGTTAGAATCGAGATTGACTTGAAAAGTTGCCTTAACTAGAAAAAAGAGTTAATCTTCACTTGCGTACAACAGAGCTTTTCTCAGAATATGAAATTACAGATATGTATACATATATTTTTTTTAAGAACAAGTTAAATAATATAGACTAAATATCAAGACAAAATATAGCTAGGCAATCCATTCAACTCAAATCTCGACAAAAATAGGGATTAATTTAGGGGATTTCAACAATATTGGGTTAAAGGTTAATATTAAGGGTAATACAAGAATTGGTTTGTTGGGCTCAAGTGGGTTTACTAGGGGTTAATCGTGGAGGTAGATTTTTCATGGAGGTAGGTTTTTCATGGCATGAGTGGGTTAATCCTAAGTGCCTTAATCATTTTGATATATCAAATCAAATGGTGTGGTCTCGACATGCATAATCAAGCAAGTTCTAGAATAACACTCAAAGCAATAATAAAAGTGAGCATGAAAGGATGAATACATGCTCAAAAGGCTAAAAAATCTCACAAAAAATTATGGCTTTTTGATGTTTAGACTCGTGAATTCTAATTCAAAGTAATACTTAGACTTGGGGAAACAACCTATAATTTTAATTTCTTAAAAATCAACTTATCATGCTTGATTCTCTAATGTCTTAAAGTTTAAATAATCAATGCATAAATCCCTATGTTTTAATTCAATATATATCAATCAAAATCATAAATCAATTAAAATTTATCCTAAATATGATATGATAGTTTTTCATGAGAATAAGGTGATTCTTCAAGGATTTTTCTGATAGTGAAATAAATACCCCCCACACTTAAGATGTACATTGCCCTCAATGTACAAAGATAGATGTTAGAAAATAAAAATAAGATAGGGAGAGAAGTGAAATCTCCTGTATGATAAATTCCTAGAACTAGAGTTTCAAAGAGTGATCGGTTTGAGAGTGGAAGAGGATACTCCGGCAGTCGTAGAGGTTCATTAGGCCATAAGTCCTGCGCCAAAAGAATATTATATCTAGTGGTAGCTATGGTCGTGGTCGAGCAGGACATGGCAGTCATGGAGAACCTTCCCCTGTGGAGTTGTAGTTCCTATGTGATGATGAGCTTAGGAGCTCTATATAACTATGATAAAATTAGGAACTTTTTAGGAGATATTAGGAAGAATAAGGACTCGAAAAGAAATAACTGAAATAAAAAAATAAAAATAAAATTCTAAAATCTAACAAAAATAAAAATTAGTTTCGATAAAAATTAAAAACATAAAATATTAAATAAATATTTCTAAACATCTTCATCGCTGGATGGTTCGTGAGGTGGGATTGGCGATGAGATGTGGATGTGCTGACAAATCTGCTGTAAAATAGCATCAATGTTGTCAAATTGTTGAAAGCACTCTTGCTCGAATCAGGTGAGACGCTCAAAGATGTCAGCATATGAAGCCGTCCCATGAACTGGACGAGAGGGTGGCTGGGATAGTGATTAGGAAGTGGAGAAGGGTAGATTTCGGCTAGGGTTTTGAAAAGTGGAAGAAGATGAACAGTTGTTTGCTTATATAGGGGAGGTTCACACGGCCTAGGGCCACGCCCGTGTACTTGAGGGTGAGCCCATGTTTGTCAAATTTTGTGAGTTAGGTCGTGCCCAGCTACTATCCTACGCCTGTGTGTCTTGGGCGTGTGTCGAACATGGCCATGTCGTACGGTCGTGCCTAGCTGTGTTCGCTTCTCCCATGCCTGTGTGTTATGGTAGCACGCCCGTGTATTGTTGTACATGGCTGAATGACTCGGGCGTGTCTCACGCCCGTGTCGAAGAAACAGAATCAAGCTTTGTCCCTGGCACGCCCATGGTTTTCCATTCCCATGCCTGTGGTCACATATGAATTTCATCCACGGCCATGTCGCATGGCTGTGTTTCCCTCTGTGTTGTTCACACGGCCTTAAGCACGGTCGTCTTACCGGCTGTGTGGTGCTGGGAACCTGTGCTTCAAATACTCTTTTAGTGACCTAAATATTTAAAACTTGAATTTAAAATAATTTAAAATCGTTAGTACTCGGGTTGCCTCCCGAGAAGCGCTTGTTTATAGTCTAAGCTCGACTGTTACCTTGTTAGTATACTCAAGGCAGTTTGTGGAGTCGTAGCTCCTCTCCATCAGCTTTAAAATCCTCACCATTATACAGTTTGAGACGGTGTCTGTTTACTTTGAAAGTACCATTTGATGGGTGACTTACCTCTATCGTGCCATATGGATGAACAAATCGAATTATGAAGGGTCCTGACCATCGTGATTTTAGTTTCTCGGGAAACAATTTGAGTCTTGAGTTGTATAGTAAGACGAGATCTCCAACTTCAAATTGTTTCCGTTGCTTTAAATGAATGTCATGGTGCCGCTTTGTTGCTTCCTTGTATAGGCGTGAATTTTCGTATGCATTGGCTCGCCATTCATCTAGCTCGTTCAGCTGCATCAACCTTTTTTTTCCTGCAAGTTCGGGATCAAGGTTTAGAAATTTAATAGCCCAAAAAGCTTTATGCTCTAGTTCAAATGGGAGATGAAAACTTTTTCCATAAACAGTCTGTAAGGTGATGTCCCTATAGGAGTCTTAAAAGCGGTTCTGTAAGCCCATAAGGCATCATCTATTTTTGTTGCCCAGTCTTTTCTGTTTGATTCTACTGTTTTTTCAAGGATCAGTTTGAGTTCTCGGTTTGCTACTTCAACTTGTCCATTAGTTTGAGGATGGTATGGGGTGGCTATTCTATGATAAACTCCGTATTTTGTAAGGGTTTTGTCAAATTAGGTATTACACAAATGAGTGCCCCTGTCACTGATAATTGCTCTAGGTGTTTCGAATCTTGAAAAGAGTTTTTTAAGAAAACGTACTACCACTCTAGCATCATTAGTAGGTAGAGCTTGGGCTTCTACCCATTTGGACATGTAGTCGACTGCTGCTAAGATGTATTTATTTCTGAATGAAATGGGGATTGGGCCCATGAAATTGATACCCCACACGTTAAATATTTTACAAGAAAGCATATAGTTTTGGGGCATTTCATCACATTTAGATATGTTACCTATCCGTTGGCATTTGTCACATAAAGTAACATACCTGATAGAGTCTTTGAATAATGAAGGCCAATAAAAACTTGATTCAAGTATTTTGTGTGCGGTCTTAGTTCCACTATAGTGTCCTCCGGTTGGCCCTGAGTGGCAGTGTTCCAATATTTTTGATATTTCTGATCCTGTAATGCATCTTCTGATGACTTGATCTGCACATCTGCGAAACAGAAATGGATCGTCCCAAAAGTAGTTTTTCACATCATTAAAGAATCGCTTCTTTTGCTAGTGTGTTAACCCTTTTGGGATAATGTTAGCAGCTAAAAAATTCGCGATGTCTACAAACCAAGGTACCTCGGAGTTAGATATAGCAAAAAATTGTTCTTTAGGGAACGAATCATTTATTTCCACATCATCTAGTTCTCTGGTATTGGATTTCTCGAGCCTGGACAGATGATTAGCCGCGAGATTTTTAGCTCTTTTCTTGTCTTGAATTTCCAAGTCAAATTTCCTCAAAAGGAGAATCCATCGAATGAGTCGAGGTTTTGCATTGGTTTTAGTTAAAAGATAGCGAAGGGCGGAATGGTCAGTGTAAACAACAACTTTAGATATGACCGAAATTTATGAAAAGCAAAAACCACAGCTAGCAACTCTTTTTCCATAGTAGTATAGTTTTCTTGTACAGCCGTTAAGGTTTTGCTGGTGAAATAGATAGGTTGAAAATGCTTGTCTCTTCACTGTCCTAGTACTGCACCTACTGCAAAATCACTCGCTTCACACATTAGTTCAAATGGCAAGTTCCAATCAGGTGCAATTATGATTGGAGCATTAATTAATTTATCCTTTAAAGTATTAAATGCTTCTAAACATTCCTGATCAAAGTTAAAAGTTATATCTTTTTCTAGCAATTTAGTTAAAGGCTTAGCTGTTTTAGAAAAATCCTTAATGAATCTTCTATAAAAACCAGCATGTCCTAAAAAGCTTCTAATAGCCTTAACTGAAGTAGAGGGTGGTAATTGTTCGATTTTTTCTATTTTAGATTTATCCACCTCAATCCCTTTACTAGAAATTTTATGCCCTAGTTCATTACTTTCTTGAACCATGAAATGACATTTCTCCCAGTTGAGCACAAGGTTTGTTTCCTCACATCTTATTAAAACTCGTTTTAAATTTTTAAGGTAGAGATGGAAAGAGTTACTGAATACTGAAAAATCATCCATGAAGACTTCCATGATATCTTCCACTAGTTCATCGAATATGGCTATCATATAGTGCTGAAAAGTAGCAGGGGCATTACATAATCCAAAAGGCATTCTACGATAAGCGAACATACCATATGGGCATGTGAATGTCGTCTTTTCTTGATCTTCAAGAGCTATTGGGATTTGGAAGTAACCAGAGAGTCCGTCTAGGAAGCAGTAATACATGTGTCCAGATAATCTTTCTAACATTTGGTCAATGAATGGCAAGGGGAAGTTATCTTTTCTTGTGGCGTCATTCAGTTTCTTGTAGTCTATGCAAACTCTCCATCCTGTAACCGTTCTTGTTGTGATTAATTCATTCTTCTCGTTGGTCACAACCGTCATGCCTCCTTTCTTGGGGACAACCTGCACTGGACTTACCCAAGAATTGTCAGAAATAGGATAAATAATTCCAGCATCTAGAAGTTTAATTACCTCGACTTTTACAACTTCCTTCATGTTGGGGTTCAAACGTCTTTGAGCTTGCACACATGGTTTGTATTCATCTTCCATTAAAATTTTATGGGTGCAAAAAGAAGGATTGATTCCTTTAATGTCAGAAATTTTGCATGCTATGGCCTTCTTATGTTCTTTTAATAGTTGGATTAATTCCTCTTTCTCCTTGGGTTGCAAATTAGAAGCAATAATAACTGGTAATGTAGAATTATTTCCAAGGAATGCATTTTCTAAATGGTTTGGTAATTGTTTAAGTTCCAGTTTGGGAGGCTCTTTAATCGAGGGTTTTTGCTTAAGTTCATCGTTTATCTTAATACCCTCATATTCTACTTGTCTTGACGGATAGTCATTAGGTTCCTCACCTATCTCCTCGTCTTGAGCTGGATATGGTTCTGTCATCTCCTCTTGTACAATTTCCTAAAAAGAGTCTTGAATAATATGATCAATAGAGTCAATGAAATAACATGAATCATCCTATTCCCTAGAGAATCTCATAGCATCATAAATTTTAAAGATCATTTCCTCGTCACCTACTTTTAGTACCAATTTACCGTCACCCACGTCAGTCACGGCTCTAGCAGTGGCTAGGAATGGGCTCCCTAAAATTAAGGGTACTTCTACATCTTCATCCATGTCAAGCACAACAAAATCAATAGGGAATATAAATTTATCTACTTTTACGAGTACATCTTCTATAATACCCTTAGGATATTTAACAAATCTATCGGCTAATTGAATACTCATCCTAGTGGGTTTAGGTTCCCCAAGACCAAGTTGTTTGAACATTTTATAGGGCATCAAATTAATACTAGCACCTAAATCAGCTAGTGCTTTTTCAATATTCAGATTACCAATTAAGCAAGGGATAGTAAAACTTCTTGGATCTTTTTGTAATACCCCAAACCCGGCCCAGACGTTATGGCCGAATTCAGCATGTCACATGGAGAATGTTATCTAAGAAGTTTATGTTTTATCCAAAAATATTTCTTAGGGTTTGAAGAATGTTTTGTTTTAAGTTAAAGTGAATGGAAGCTGTGCACCAGGTAGGAAGCCAGAAAAAGAGGAGGTGAGTCTGTTGGACTGCTTAAGTACCAAGCTCTTCACGGATCCAATCCTAGACATGCACACATCCATTGCCACACTTTAAGCCTGTTACTAATCCACGAATAATTAATTAAGTTTAAGTCGATTTAAAATATTCATTTTCTTTGAAAACATTTACATTGCTGAAGCTTTGCTCGGTTATCGTGTTATTTTGAAAATAAGTAACTTTTATAAACCGTGCCCTAGAGCTAACCAATTTAATAACCCAAAATAATAAAAATAATAAGAAGAGCGGCCTTATTACAACTTAAACCAGAATAAAAATAGTCAAAATAATAAATGCGAAACTTAAAAAAAAACAGAAATTAATCTTCGTGGCCATTCTAAATCCCGCCCAGCTCCAAGTCCACCAACTAGGGTTCACCTGCAAGGATGGAAGAGAAATGGGTGAGTTTGGAAAATTCAGTGTGTAAGGAAAACCCATCCAAAGCCCCAGTCAGCTCAAGCCCATTGGGCCTAAGCCCATTTAGATAACAGTATGGCCCAGAGGCCCATTCCAGAATAGATCAGACATATTCGTGTATGCAAGCCCAACCCAGCCTATAACCAACCACTAAACTCCACCCGTACTAGCCCTACACTCCATGTGGGGAATAGCTCAACCCACCCAGCTCTACACTCCACAGTTGCATCATTGCTGCTCAGTTATCAGTAAGTTGAGGCAAAGCCTCCAGTACATGGACAAGCCACTTTCAGTACTTTCTCCATCAGTATCCCAGTCCCATGCATCAGATAATAATAACATGGCATGCAGTAAATAATAACAGTCAAACATGCATTCAGGTCAACCTTAACCCTAGGGGTATATCAGTAATTTTACTCCTAGGGGTAAATCTATAAAGGTACTTTAGTAATTTTATCAGTTTTAAGGGTTTTCATGCATATTCCCACCTTTCACGTACTAAGAGAAACACTTACCGAGGGTTCTTACCGAATTGGGCCCGTTGGCCCACTATCTCAATTTTGGCCCATAAAACCCAAAAATATCGAAGGCATAGAAATCATACACTCTGCAGTCTAAACATTGTTGTTTACCAAAAACGTTAATCGATTTACCTCACGAGCATTCGCACACTCGCAAGTCTAAAAAATACCGATTTTTCGGTATTTCGGCTTTTCGACTTTTGCCGATCTAGACTATGAAAGGGTGTTAGTTACACACCTGTTTGGATGATATGCTGACGAGATCCACACACGAACTGCCTACAATTGGATTACTAACATGTTAATCTAACTATTAAAACGAACTACATATTAACCCCCTTACCATATTCGGCCAAAAACACCTTAGGCACTAGCGATCCTACCTTTACCGAAATTAGTGACTAGGTTTAGATCCAGTCGTTCCACTTGTCCAAGCCTTCGATCAGCAGCCTCTAGATCACACTATTACCAAAATAAAACAATTATAAAAACCCTTAGAGCTACAAGCCCAAATCGACAGCCTCCCTAACCTTTAGGGGGTTTCGGCTTTTTCTAAAACTTGAAATAAAGATTAGGTTCGAAAACTTACCACCGGTTCATTCGGTCAATGATTCCAATTAAATCCTACTCGATTATGATGCAAATCTAACCCCTCAAATGATAACAAAAGTCGAGCCCTTAGAGATCTCAGAATTCGGCTATGTCCCTAAGTTTATGCGTTTTTGACTTTTTGCAACAGTGAAGAAAACGTGAGGGTTTTGTAGTGGCTTTGTCGACAGAGGTTTGGGGTTCAGAAAAAGAAAGAATTGATCAAAAAGGATGAAGAAAGGTCAGTAGGTTTTGCTAGGAAAATTCGGCACAGACAATATGAACCTTCGAGATTTCGGCTTTTGTGATATTTGGCTATAAGGCTTAAAAATAATAGTAAGGAAGTGGTGTAGGGAAGAGTGGTAGAAGGATTCGGCTATGGAGAAAAGAAGAGGAGAAGGTAGATGGAAAGAAAAAGAAAAGAAAGGAGGAGGAGGAAAGATGGTTAGAAAAACGGCACACTTACCCCTAAATGCCGAATTTATACTTGGCATTTAACCTAGCCAAAATTTGCCCCCTAAGTAAACCCTTAGCCAGCCAACTCTTGCTCCCCAAGAGTCCACCATTCGGCCAATACTGCTCTCCCTAATCAGCTTCTAAACCCTCTCCCTTATCCCCTCCTTACTCAATCCCTTGAGCAATTTAAACTCCTCCTGACAGTCTTTCACTTGAGTTCCATTACTTACCCTTTCCAACCATAAAAAATAATTCCTTAATATACTTTCATTGTGACTTGAACCTTCCATGATTACGCCACAGTACTTTTACCAACGGAACCGACTTCCTTCTTAGAACTTTAACCTCTCTATCCACAATTTGCACAGGCTCTTCCTCAAAGGTCAAATCAGTCTTTACTTCAATCTCCTCCACTGGCACAACATGTGAAGGATCCGATCGATATCGCCTCAACATAGACACATGAAAGACGTCAGGGATTCTGTCCAACTCCGATGGTAACTCTAACTGATACGCTATTGGCCCTACCCGTTTAAAAACCCGATAAGGCCCTATAAACCGCAGACTCAATTTACCTTTCTTGCCGAACCTCAAGATCTTCTTCCAAGGTGAAACCTTCAAGAAAACCATATCCCCAACAACGAACTCAATCTCTTTGCGCTTTAGATCCGCATACGACTTCTTTCTATTAGATACCTCCTTTAATCGATCTCTTATCAACTTAACCTTACTTTCAGTATCTGCCACTAACTCCGGTCCAAGCACTTGTCGTTCACCCAACTCCATCCAACACGTAGGCGTACGACATCTCCGCCCATAAAGTGCCTCATATGGAGCCATCTGAATACTTGTTTGGTAGCTTTTGCTGTATGCAAACTCCATCAATGGCAAGTAATCCTCCCAACTACCACGAAAATCAATGATACAACCTCTTAACATATCCTCCAAAATTTGAATAACCCTTTCCGACTGTCCATCCGTCTGAGGATGAAAAGCAGTACTGAAATCCAATCGTGTACCCAATGCCTCCTACAACTTCTGCCAGAACTGAGATGTAAACCTAGGGTCTCGATCAGAAATAATCGACACTAGCACTCCATGCAGTCGCACTATGTCTGCCACATACAACCTGGCCAATTTTTGCAGTGAGTAATCAGTATGAACTGGTATGAAATGTACAGATTTTGTTAACCTATCCACAACTACCCACACAGAATCTTTCTTGGTAGGTGTCAAAGGTAGCCCACTCACAAAGTCCATAGTTACTCTCTCCCACTTCCATAGTGGAATTTTCACCGGTTGTAGTAATCCAGAAGGTAATTGGTGCTCGGCCTTAACTTGCTGGCACGTCAGAAATTTCCCAACAAATTCAGTCACCTCCCATTTCAGTCCAGGCCACCAGTACACCTCTCGTAGATCTCGATATAACTTATTCCCTTCAGGATGCATGGCACAGGGTCCACCATGAGCCTCCTTTAAAATTAACTGCCTCAATTCAGGGTCTTTCAGAATACAAACTCTTCCACGAAAGCACAGAGCTCCGTCAGTGTTCAGTACAAAATCCTCATTCTCACCATTCTCAACTTGCCAAAACCGAAGAACTAACGAATCATCCTTCAACTATTTTTCTTTAATCTACTCAGTCCAAGTAGGCCTCATTTGCAATTCTGCCAATAGACTCCCATCGTCGAACAGACTTAAACGTACAAACAAGGCTCTCAAATCAGTAACAACCCTTCGACTCAATGCACCAGCCACTACGTTAGCCTTACCTGGGTGGTACTCAATCGAACAGTCGTAGTCCTTAAGCAACTCTACCCATCTTCGTTGCCTAAGGTTTAACTCCTTCTAAGTCAACAGATACTTTAGGCTCTTATGGCCTGTGTATATGATACACTTTTCTTTATATAATTAATGTCTCCAGATTTTCAACGCAAAGATCACTGCTGCTAGCTCTAAATCGTGCGTAGGGTAGTTCGCTTCATGAGGCTTAAGCTGTCGCGAAGCATAAGCGACCACCTTACCCTCTTGCATCAGTACACATCCTAACCCCACATGCGACGCATCGCTATACAAAGTGAAGTCCTTCCCAGACTCCGGTTGAATCAACAATGGTGCTTCAGTCAATACCTTTTTCAAATGGTCAAAAGCTTTTTGCTGTTTCTCAGTCCAGACAAATTCTACCCCTTTCCTTAACAGTTTCGTCAATGGTGCAGTAATCAGAGAAAATCCCTCTACGAACCTTCGGTAATAGCCTGTCAAACCCAAAAAACTTTGAATTTTCGATACTGACTTCGATGGTTTCCATTCCAGAACTGCCTCAATTTTCTGAAGATCCACTCTAATTCTTTCAGCAGAAACCACATGACCCAGAAAAGCCACTTCTGGCAACAAAAATTCACACTTACTAAACTTCGCATACAGTTGCTTCTCTCTCAGCACTTGCATCACAATACGTAGATGTTCCTCATGTTTCTCCTCGATTCCCGAATATACCATAATATCATCGATGAAAACTACCACGAATCAGTCCAAGTAAGGTTGGAATACTCGATTCATCAAATCCATGAAAGCGGCGGGTGCGTTTGTCAACCTAAACGACATAACCAGGAACTTGTAATGACCATATCAAGTTCTGAATGCTGTCTTATGAATATCCACTTCCTTTACCCTTAGCTGATGGCATCCAGATCGAAGGTCAATCTTGGAAAATACTGAAGCTCCTCTAAGTTGGTCAAATAAATCATCAATTCTTGGTAGTGGGTATTTGTTCTTTATCGTTAGTTTGTTCAACTGGCGATAATCGATGCACATGCGCATCGTCCCGTCCTTTTTCTTCACAAATAGGACCAGTGCTCCCTATAGAGACACACTAGGTCTAATGAAGCCTCTATCCAACAACTCTTGGATTTGAGCTTTCAGTTCCATTAACTCCTTCAGTGCCATCCTATAGGGTGCAATGGATACTGGAGCTGTTCCAGGCAGCAAATCGATTCCAAATTCAACTTCCCGATTCAGAGGTAATCCAGGAAGCTCTTCTGGAAAAACATCTCGGAATTCCCTAACAGTTCTGATGGTCTCCACAGTCAGATCCTTAGTTTCAACTTGGCTTACAAAAGCCAAATATGCCTTGCATCCTTTATGCATCAGTTTCTCAGCCCTCAAAGCCGATACCACATTGGACAAGTAATCTCTTCATTCTTCAATAATTATTACCTCTTCATCCTCAACAGTCTTTAACACCATCCTCTTAGCTGCACAATCCAGCGTTGCCCTATGCTTGGTCAACCAATCCATCCCTAGGATCAAATCGAATTCTCCGAACGGTAACTCCATCAAGTCTCCACAGAAAATCCTACCTTGAGTCTCTAAAGGCACCTCCCTAAAGAGTTTCTCTACTTTAACCGAGTGACCTAAAGGACTTATCACAGTTACCCCACACACAGTCTCCTCAAAGTGAACACCCAATGCCCCAGAAATGTCACATGCAACATACGAATGAGTTGACCTCACATCTATCAGAGCAGTATAACGTACGCTAGAGATAAAAAACGTACCAGTTATGACATCAGGTACGTCACCCTCCTCGCGGCGACGAGCAGCATATACAAAAGCTGGCTGACGAGCCTCAGTATTAACAGTACCCTACCAGGTGCCCCACGTTCACGGCCATTGCCACTGCGACCTTGGCCACGACCTCTCGGCAGCGGCAGTCCACCTCGTGCTAGTTGGACAGGTTGCACAGCCCCTTGTTCAGCCACTTGAGTCTGAGCTGGCCTCCTAAGACAATCCCTGATCCTATGCTCCTTTGATCCACAATGAATACAAGCTCCAGAATGCTTCCAGCATTCCCCCAGATGCATTCAACCACAATCTCCATAAGCTTGTAGTCTAACTGTGTTCACCTAAACTACTCGAACTAGTTCCTCCATCCTAGCTCTGTTAACATTTTGGTTTGCAGCACTAGCTGGTCCAGCATCCCTCCTGAATCGGTTTCGATCCCTGTCGCGGTTCTTTCGTTCGGCTTGCTTCACCTCTTCAGCTATCTTAGCCTTCTCTACCAGTGCAGCAAAATTGCGCTCTCTCTGCAGAGCTATGAGCACCCTTAGCTCATCCCTGAGGCCATCCTCAAAACGAACACTGCGCTCATATTCGGTAGAGACAATTCCACTAGTGTACCGGCTCAATCGCAGAAACTCTGCCTCATATTCAGCAACGGTCTTACTACCCTGGGTCAGGTTCAGGAATTCCTTTCTTCGTGCATCCACATAGTTAGCTCCGACATATTTCACCTTGAAGGACTGCTTGAACAACTCCCAAGTTATCCTCTCAGCTGAGGTACCCTCTCTCACAGTGATTGTAACACCCCAAACTCATGGCCGTTACCGGAAATCGAACACGAGGTGTTACCGGCTTACTTCATTTATTTCCCCCTATATTTTTTTTTGTTCCAGGCAAGCTGGCTACTGTATCATGGTTGCTTTAAAAATAATATTTTGAGTTTTGAAACTCGAAATCCAATTCCGTAAATTTTCCCCGAAACTAGACTCATATATATATATGGTGGAATTTTTGTATAATTTTTGGTTTGGCCAATTAGTACAGTTTATTTGTTAAAGTTTCCCCTGTTTCAAGGTTCGACTACACTGACCTCTGTACCTTACGATTTAAATATCTCCCTGTAAAGGGCTTCAATGCCTATGCCGTTTGTCTCTAATGAAACTAGACTCGATAAAGAATCTGTACATATAAGGCACAACCTTTAATTATCTCGATAAATTTATGGTGAATTTTCTAAGTCATAACAGGGGATCTAGAAATCGCTCTGGCACTGTTTCACAAGAATTTAATTATCTCCTAACATAAAGTTTATATAGTCATTTCGTTTCTTCCATATGAAAATAGACTCATCAAGCTTCGATTTCCTAATTTATTCATTATTTAATTCCATTTCTACTATTTTTGGTGATTTTTCAATCTCACAACACTACTGCTGTCAGCATCTGTTACTAAAGCAGACTATGCCTATTTCGTGATTTTTCCTTGATCTAACTAATAATTCATCATACATGTCACAATTTATGACCATGACTAGCCATGCCAAAGACTAATCATCACCGAGCATCTCCCCACTACACTATTACCAAATCATGAATTTAACACCAAAAATAAATTAGCCATGACATATGGTGTAATAATCGAGTAGACCTCAACCAATACTCAACCACAACCGAATTACCAAGACTTGTGACCAAGCATCATAGAACCAAATCCAAACGAACATTTATGCCATTTTCGCATGGCTAAAAGTTTACATACCAAATTTCAAACAAAACATAATAGCCTATACATGCCGAAATGTTCTCCTAGACCAACTAAGAAGAAAGTACCAAAAGTTGCTAGCCGGTGTGATGACTTCGATGACGGTCCCGAGCACGGCAAAAAGACGAGTCCAAGAAACCTAAAATAGGTGACAAGCAAACACCGAATGAGTATATAACTCAGTAAGCCATAAGCATTCCACAACCATCCATTAATAAAATTATCACAACAGGAAACAATGAAATGAGGCTAAGTACTCCATCCATACCGAACTATACCATAGTTCCTTAAACCTTACGGTTGAATCTCATACCAAGTCCTACATTGACCTTTCATACATCATTTTATTTTCGTTACAATCATACAATTAAACGACCTTTCACCTATTCCACGATGAACCTTATGTACGTGACTTCAACTATAATCATCACATAGGTTCAAAACTTACCAAGCTCAACTCCAAATATAAACATAGTGCCTATTAGCCATGAACTCAAGGTACTTACCTTTTCCGCTGTCCAAAATCGACTCGGTAAAGTCGCACCCTTAATGTAAATAATTTATAGAAAATATATAGTGGGTTCGCACACATAGTGCTTAATAATCAACCGCGCACACTTAGTGCCATGTACTTTAAACTCGCACACTTAGTGCCATGCATTTCAAGTTCGCACACCTAGTGCCAATCTCACAACCGTGAACACTTATTCCCCGCACACTTAGTGCCGAAAACCAGCCACTCTATATGCTTCACTTCCTTTTTACATTCGACAATTTCATCTCTACATACATATACATTTGTATACATTTCATCTCATTAAACACAATTGCATAGGTATTACGATCATTTAAATCAATACCAAAGATATGCTTAATGACTTACCTTGTGTTAGGTAAAATAGTTCCAAGTCGGCTACTCGATGACCTTCGATTTTCCCTTGTTGGACGCCTCTCCTTTAGGATCTTGTGCTTAAACAAATAAATTAACTCATTTAACCGCTTTGCTACATATATTGGTATCCACATTTTAATGATTTTATGACATACGAAACGACATGGTAAAATTTTCATCTTGCTACCTTATGTTCTTAGCTATTCGACTAATAACCTTATGCAATTACCATACTATCAATAATCTAATCACACATGCATATGCATACTTGGACATTCGGTAATCACCTTTGCTAATTTTAAACTCAACATCACATAAGCTCCCAAGTGATGGCTGAATATGTATATCTATACTATCGCCTATAATTCATCTAATCACAAAATTTCATCTCATGAACACTTGACCCATTTTTTTTACCCCATATGGCCGAATGCTTCATTTGTTACCCAACTAACCATTCAACAACTTCAACCTCATTACCACCCTTTTATGCCTAATTATCTAAGTCAAGATAAAATCATCAACATGCCTAACTATAGCCGAATGTGCAACATTAATCTATCATTTCCATTTCATTTAACACTTAACATTTACCACATATCGATTCACCAAACTCTTCATCTATTATGCTCTCATATTCGGTCACCCATACCTATACTAACCATATAACTAATTAATCCTAGGGTTAAACACAAGTACAATATTTAAGCACCATGGCCGAACCTTCATGAAGTTGCTAAGACCCATCATTTCTACTCCTCACACACTCTCACATCCAATCCTTTTTATTAAACACTCAAGCTCAATCATCTTCATGCCTCATCACCACAACATCAAAACACCGACCAAGAAAGACAACACCCATGGCCGAATATCATCTCCATCAATATCAAAAATTTAAACCATGGGCTAGGTAGAACTTAAACTAACAACTAAAAACATGCATGAATTTCAAAAAAAATAACATCAAACATACCTCAACCTAGGTACAAGCATGGCCGAACTTCTTCACCTTTCTTTCCCTCACTCACGGCAATTGTAACAAGGAAAAGGATGAACACTCCTTCTTCCTCCCTTATTTTATTCATCTTTTTCCTTTTTAATTCCTTTCTTTAATTTATTTTATCTCCAATAACCCAATTTCTTATTATAATATCTAATTCAAACAAATATATTGCTCATCATCAATCTATCTTGGCCGGCCACTATAAGGGAATTGGGCAATTTGACATGCAAGTCCACCCTTGTGTTGACATGCACTAATAAGCCCTTTAAAATTAGCCTATCATATTTCACCATGTCTCATGTTGATCCCTATTTAATAATTCCTCATGCAATTGGAAAAATTAGGGAATGAAACTTCCACATATGCATGTACACACATAATAAGCATAGAATATAACAATTAATTATTTTTATGACTCGGTTTTGTGGTCCCGAAACCACTTTCTGACTAAGGTCACATTAGGGCTGTCACAACTCTCCCCCATATAAGAAATTTTCGTCCCCGAAAATCTTACCGGTGAACAATTTTGGATATCGATCCTTCATAAAGTCCTCAAGTTCCGAAGTGGCTTCTTCAATTCCGTGTTTATGCCACAACACCTTCACTAATGGGATTTTCTTATTTCGCAACTCTTTTACTTCACGCATCAAAATGCGAATCGGTTCTTCTTCATAACTCAAGTTAGGCTGAATCTCGATCTCAGATGGAGTGATTACGTACGACGGGTCAGACCTATATCGTCGAAGCATCGAGACATGGAAAACGTTGTGAATCTTTTCAAGCTCAGGGGGTAAAATTAACCGGTATGCGACTGGCCCAACTCGTTCGGATACTTCATACGGACCGATGAGCCTCGGACTCAATTTGCCCTTACGGCCAAATCTAAGCACCTTCTTCCAGGGTGAAACTTTGAGAAATATCTTGTCCCCAACCTGATATTCAATGTCTTTTCTCCTTAAATCCGCATACGACTTTTGACGATCTGAAGCGGCTTTCAAACTTTCACGAATTACTCGAACTTTCTGCTCAGCATCCTTAATCAAATCAACCCCAAAGATTTTACTTTCACTAAGTTCAGTCCAAAATAATGGGGTACGGCACTTGCGACCGTATAAAGCCTCGTAAGGTGCCATCTTAATGCTTGATTGAAAGCTATCGTTATAAGCAAATTCAATCAAAGGCAAATATCTTTCCCATGAACCACAAAACTCTAAGACGCAACATCTCAACATATCCTTGAGTATTTGAATTATTCGTTCAGATTGGCCATCAGTCTGGGGATGAAATGCGGTGCTAAAATGCATCTTAGTACCCAACGCTTCTTGTAACTTCTTCCAAAATCGCGATGTAAATCTTGGGTCTCTATCCGACACGATAGAAATAGGTACCCCATGCAATCGAACAATTTGGGAGATGTATAATTCTGCCAATTTATCGAGCGAAAAATCTGTACGGACAGGGATAAAATGAGCAGACTTGGTCAATCTATCAACAATAACCCAGATCGAGTCTTTCTTACTCTGAGTCAAAGGTAACCCAGATACAAAGTCCATTGTCACTCGATCCCATTTCCATTCGGGTATCATGATTGGCTGAAGTAATCCCGATGGCACTTGATGTTCCGCTTTTACTTGTTGACATATCAAACACCTTGAAACAAATTCAGAAATGTCTCGTTTCATACCCGGCCACCAAAATTGACGTTTCAGATCGTTGTACATTTTAGTACTACCCGGGTGGATAGACATTCGGCCACTATGAGCCTCATTCAAAATCATCGAAATAAGTTCTGAATTTCTTGGAACACATAATCGACCCTTGAATGTCAAGCAATCATTGTTGTCAATCCGAAACTCTGATTCCTCATTCGAGGCACATTCAGCTCGTTTAGCGACCAATTCAGCGTCGACTTTCTAGGATTCAAGTATTTGATGAATTAATAATGGTTTGGCCTCTAATTCAACTACTAGCACCTCATCGAGCGAAACGGATAGGTGAGCATCCATCGCTCTCAATGCAAACAGTGCTTTACGACTCAAAGCATCGGCCACCACGTTAGCCTTCCCCGGGTGATAATCAATGACAAGTTCATAGTCTTTCAACAACTCAAGCCAACGTCTTTGTCGCAGATTTAGATCTCTTTGAGTCATCAAATATTTAAAACTCTTGTGGTCCGAATAAATATGACACCTCTCTCCAAACAAGTAATGTCGCCATATTTTTAAGGCGAACACTATGGCTGCTAATTCAAGGTCATGGGTCGGATAGTTTCTCTCATGCGGCTTTAATTGTCTCGACGCGTAAGCCACAACTCGACCTTCTTGCATCAACACACAACCTAGCCCAAGCAAGGATGCATCACTGTAAATAACAAACTCCTTGCCGGACTCCGACTGTACTAGCAATGGGGCCTCGGTTAAACAAGTTTTTAGTCGATCGAAAGTTTCCTGACAGTGTTCTGACCATTCAAACTCAACATCTTTTTGAAGTAGTTTTGTCAACGGTGCAGCTATCATCGAAAAGCTCTTTACAAAACGTCGGTAGTATCCGGCAAGTCCCAAAAAGCTCCTAACTTCAGTAACATTCCTTGGAGGTTTCCAATCGAGTATGGCTGAAATTTTGTTCGGGTCCACTCTAACACCCGATGCGGACACCACGTGTCCTAAAAAGCTAACCTCTCTCAACCAAAATTCACATTTACTGAATTTTGCGTATAACTGCTTGTCTCGTAAAATCTGTAATACTAGTCTCAAATGCTCGGCATGTTCAGCTTCACCTTGTGAATAAACTAAAATATCATCAATAAACACAACCACAAACTGATCCAAGTATGGCTTGAAAACTCGATTCATTAAATCCATAAATACCGCGGGGGCATTAGTGAGCCCAAACGGCATCACTAAGAATTCGTAGTGACCGTACCTCGTTCTAAAAGCAGTTTTGGGTATGTCCGAGTCTCGAACCCTTAACTGATAATAACCAGATCTCAAATCTATCTTTGAAAACACTGAGGCTCCCTTCAATTGATCAAACAAATCATCAATACGTGGCATCGGATATTTATTCTTTATTGTCACTTTATTCAACTGATGATAGTCGATGCACAATCTCATGGTTCCATCCTTCTTTTTCACAAACAGTACTGGTGCGCCCCATGGAGAAAAACTCGGTCGAGCGAATCCTCTATCCGTCAATTCTTGCAATTGAACCTTCAGTTCCTTTAATTCTTTCAATGCCATACGATACGGGGCTATTGAGATTGGCGTGGTACCAGGTACAATTTTGATGCCAAATTCCACCTCTCGAACCGGTGGCAACCCCGGTAACTCTTCAGGAAAAACATTTGAATACTCACAGACCACTGGTACTGATTCAAGTTTCCTTTCCGTCTCTTTTCTATAAATACATACGCAAGGTATGTTTCACACCCCTTTTTCACATATCTTTGAGCGGTCATTGAAGATATTATCGCTGGTACTCCCTTTAAATCAGTAGACTCAACTTGGACTACTTCATTATTTGTACTCCTCAAATCAATGGTTTTCCTTTTACAGTTCACCATTGCATCATGTACGGTCAACCAATCCATACCTAGAATAACATCGAATTCGTCAAACGGTAAAAGCATCAAATCGGCTGGAAAACAGGATTCTCGGATTATTAGAGGGCATCTCTTACACACTTTATCAACAAGTATGTATTGACCCAAAGGGTTTGACACTCGAATTACGAACTCAGTAGACTCGACAGGTAGAGTCTTACTGGATGCTAAGGTTTCACATACAGAGCCAGGGTCAATCAATGCAATCACACTAGTATCAAAGAGAGTGAAAGTACCAGTGATAACATCAGGGGAGGATGCCTCCTCTCGTGCGCGAATGGCATATGCTCTAGCAGGAGTACGGGTCTCGGTTTGAACAGCCGTATCAGAGGCCCCTCTCTGACTACCACCCCTACCTCCTGAAATTCTCGGTGGTCTACCTCTAGCTGTCATTCCACTAGGTCTTGCACCTTGCATCTTATTCTTCTCATCAAGCTCCGTGCAATCTCTAATGAAGTGGTCCTTCGAACCGCATCCGTAACAGGCCCTGTTAGTAGACTTACCCCAACATTCACCTATGTGTCGTCTTCCACATTGGGGGCATTCAGGTTTCTCTTGACGATTATTGCCCACACTAGCTACCGAAGTAGCTCGGGAGTCCATCGATGGTCGTGCTCTAATGGAAATTCCCGCAGTCGTCCTCGATTTATTAGTGTCCTCCCTGAACTTCTTTACAGCCGAGAACGGAGCTTTACCCGTCGATCTTTTACGATAGTCTCTAACTTCAAATTCAGCCTTCTTCTTCTCCTTTCCAAGTTCTTCCGCCTTGCAGGCTCGTTCAACTAGTGTTACGAACTCTTTTATCTCCAAAATACCCACTAGTAGCTTTAAATCTTCATTCAATCCTTCTTCAAATCTCTTGCACATAGCAACCTCATCAGCCACACACTCCCGAGCATACCGACTGAGTCTTACGAACTCATGTTCGTATTCAGATACTGTCATACGGCCTTGCTTGAGTTCCAAGAATTCCTTACGCTTTTGATCGATGAACCGTTGACTAATATATTTCTTTCAAAATTCCGTTTGAAAGAAATCCCAAGTAACTCGTTCGTTTGGGACTATGGAAATCAAAGTCCTCCACCAATAGTAAGCTGAGTCTCGCAACAAGGATATAGCACACTTTAGACATTCATCGGGTGTGCATGATAGTTCATCAAACACCCGAATGGTGTTATCAAGCCAGAACTCGGCCCTTTCGGCATCATCAGTAACTATGGCCTTGAACTCCTCAGCCCCGCGCTTCCTAATCAAGTCTACAGGTGGTTTACTCAGCCTCACAGGATCAGTAACTGATGGCATTATGGGCTCTTGGGGTGGATTATTCAAATTCAGGAATGGTTGGACAGCCGGATTGGTTCGGGCATATTGCGCGACCCACTCATTCATCATGGTGAAGAAGGCTTGTTCTGCCCCCTCATCTTGATTATTTGCAGATGACTAAGGTTCAACAGGCGGTGTCCCTTGCGCAGGAGCAGCCGCTACACTTTCAACGTCATCCGCTAAGGGTCTCTCTACCCCGGGTTCCATTTACTAATCAAAAAAAAAATTTTAACCGTCAGAAGTCATCACATTACTAAGCACTAACATTAAGGCATGTATAGCTAGACTCATACGCGCTATGGTAGTCCTAGAACCGACTAAACCATAGCTCTGATACCAATCAAATGTAACACCCCGAACTCATGGCCGTTACCGGAAATCGAACACGAGGAGTTACCGGCTTACTTCATTTATTTCCCCCTATATTTTTTTTGTTCCAGGAAAGCTGGCTACTGTATCGTGGTCGCTTTAAAAATCATATTTTGAGTTCTGAAACTCGAAATCTAATTTCGTAAATTTTCCCCAAAACTAGACTCATATATCTATATGGTGGAATTTTTTTAGAATTTTTGGTTTGGACAATTAGTACATTTTATTTGTTAAAGTTTCCCCTGTTTCAAGGTTCGACTACACTGACCTCTGTACCTTACGATTTAAATATCTCCCTGTAAAGGGCTTCAATGCCTATGCCGTTTGTCTCTAATGAAACTAGACTCGATAAAGAATCTGTAAATATAAGGCATGACCTCTAATTATCTCGATAAAATTTACGGTGAATTTTCTAAGTCATAATAGGGGATCCAGAAATCGCTCTGGCACTGTTTCACAAGAATTTAAATATCTCCTAACATAAAGTTCATATGGTCTTTTCGTTTCTTCCATATGAAAATAGACTCATCAGGCTTCAATTACCTAATTTATTCATTATTTAATTCCATTTCTACTATTTTTAGTGATTTTTCAATCTCACAACACTGCTGCTGTCAACATCTGTTACTAAAGCAGACTATGCCTATTTCGTGATTTTTCCTTGATCTAACTAATAATTCATAATACATGTCACAATTTATGACCATGACTAGCCATGCCAAAGACTAATCATCACCGAGCATCTCCCCACTACACTATTACCAAATCATGAATTTAACACCGAAAATAAATTAGCCATGACATATGGCGTAATAATCGAGTAGACCTCAACCAATACTCAACCACAACTGAATTACCAAGACTTGTGACCAAGCATCATAGAACCAAATCCAAACGAACATTTATGTCATTTTCGCATGGCTAAAAGTTTACATACCAAATTTCAAACAAAACATAATAGCCTATACATGCCAAAATGTTCTCCTAGACCAACTAAGAAGAAAGTACCAAAAGTTGCTAGCCGGTGTGATGACTTCGATGACGGTCCCGAGCACGGCAAAAAGACGAGTCCAAGAAACCTAAAATAGGTGACAAGCAAACACCGAATGAGTATATAACTCAGTAAGCCATAAGCATTCCACAACCATCCATTAATAAAATTATCACAACAGGAAACAATGAAATGAGGCTAAGTACTCCATCCATACCGAACTATACCATAGTTCCTTAAACCTTACGGTTGAATCTCATACCAAGTCCTACATTGACCTTTCATACATCATTTTATTTTCGTTACAATCATACAATTAAACGACCTTTCACCTATTCCACGATGAACCTTATGTACGTGACTTCAACTATAATCATCAAATAGGTTCAAAACTTACCAAGCTCAACTCCAAATATAAACATAGCGCCTATTAGCCATGAACTCAAGGTACTTACCTTTTCCGCTGTCCAAAATCGACTCGGTAAAGTCGCACCCTTAATGTAAATAATTTATAGAAAATATATAGTGGGTTCGCACACATAGTGCTTAATAATCAACCGCGCACACTTAGTGCCATGTACTTTAAACTCGCACACTTAGTGCCATGCATTTCAAGTTCGCACACCTAGTGCCAATCTCACAACCGTGAACACTTATTGCCCGCACACTTAGTGCCGAAAACCAACCACTCTATATGCTTCACTTCCTTTTTACATTCGACAATTTCATCTCTACATACATATACATTTGTATACATTTCATCTCATTAAACACAATTGCATAGGTATTACGATCATTTAAATCAATACCAAAGATATGCTTAATGACTTACCTTGTGTTAGGTAAAATAGTTCCAAGTCGGCTACTCGATGACCTTCGATTTTCCCTTGTTGGACGCCTCTCCTTTAGGATCTTGTGCTTAAACAAATAAATTAACTCATTTAACCGCTTTGCTACATATATTGGTATCCACATTTTAATGATTTTATGACATACGAAACGACATGGTAAAATTTTCATCTTGCTACCTTATGTTCTTAGCTATTCGGCTAATAACCTTATGCAATTACCATACTATCAATAATCTAATCACACATGCATATGCATACTTGGACATTCGGTAATCACCTTTGCTAATTTTAAACTCAACATCACATAAGCTCCCAAGTGATGGCCGGATATGTATATCTATACTATCACCTATAATTCATCTAATCACAAAATTTCATCTCATGAACACTTGACCCATTTTTTTTTACCCCATATGGCCGAATGCTTCATTTGTTACCCAACTAACCATTCAACAACTTCAACCTCATTACCACCCTTTTATGCCTAATTATCTAAGTCAAGATAATATCATCAACATGCCTAACTATAGCCGAATGTGCAACATTAATCTATCATTTCCATTTCATTTAACACTTAACATTTACCACATATCAATTCACCAAACTCTTCATCTATTATGCTCTCATATTCGGTCACCCATACCTATACTAACCATATAACTAATTAATCCTAGGGTTAAACACAAGTACAATATTTAAGCACCATGGCCGAACCTTCATGAAGTTGCTAAGACCCATCATTTCTACTCCTCACACACTCTCACATCCAATCCTTTTTATTAAACACTCAAGCTCAATCATCTTCATGCCTTATCACCACAACATCAAAACACCAACCAAGAAAGACAACACCCATGGCCGAATATCATCTCCATCAATAGCAAAAATTTAAACCATGGGCTAGGTAAAACTTAAACTAACAACTAAAAACATGCATGAATTTCAAAAAAATAACATCAAACATACCTCAACCTAGGTACAAGCATGGCCGAACTTCTTCACCTTTCTTTCCCTCACTCACGGCAATTGTAACAAGGAAAAGGATGAACACTCCTTCTTCCTCCCTTATTTTATTCATCTTTTTCCTTTTTAATTCCTTTCTTTAATTTATTTTATCTCCAATAACCCAATTTCTTATTATAATATCTAATTCAAACAAATATATTGCCCATCATCAATCTATCTTGGCCGGCCACTATAAGGGAATTGGGCAATTTGACATGCAAGTCCACCCTTGTGTTGACATGCACTAATAAGCCCTTTAAAATTAGCCTATCATATTTCACCATGTCTCATGTTGATCCCTATTTAATAATTCCTCATGCAATTGGCAAAATTAGGGAATGAAACTTCCACATATGCATGTACACACATAATAAGCATAGAATATAACAATTAATTATTTTTATGACTCGGTTTTGTGGTCCCGAAACCACTTTCCGACTAGGGTCACATTAGGGCTGTCACAGTGATCCACCACTAATGCGTCTCGTCCCGCAGAAATGACACCGCCCCTTTTAACTTCTGTTCCACTGAGCAGTCCAGGTCATCCATAATTCGCTCCGTGGCTTCCAGCCAGTACTCAGCCACATTTGGAGCTACTCCAGATATACCCCTAAAAACCTCCACTCTGTTGGCCCAGAGTCGCTCAGAAATGGACCCCCTACTCATGGGCCCTACATTAGCTCCGGCCACCCTTTTTAAAACTCTTAACATGGCCTGGGACAGAGCGTCATCCCCCGCATCCCGATCATACGGCCCATTTTCATCCACCGGTGGTGGTCATGCCACTCCAGCTAGTATGTGTTCAGAAGACGAAGATCCAGCTTGAGTACTACCCCGGCCTCGACCACGGCCTTTTCCCCGAGTAGCTCTCGTACTCATATCGATTTATCTGATTACAAATTTTATACTATTAGTTTACTGTTTCCACTGCTTATTACAGAATATCTTATGAACAGATAAAGTTTCAGAGTTGTTCTTGCGTGACCGCAGTTTAGCTACTGTCTCAATTCCCTAGGGCTTAGTTTACCCTACAGTCTCAGTTTTGTAGCTTAATGCTATATTATCTATAGTACTATCTCTAAGGCTCAATATTATTTACAGTACAGTTCAGTATATAAAACAGAAAGATACTTACAGACTTGGTGCCGGGGATTTAGTGTGCCACCTCATCAGTTTTTAGACAAACTCAAAAGATTTAGGCCTTTTCCAAATCCATTTCTCACACCTTTGGTTTAAAGAAAATAGGTTTGGAAATTATCTCCTTTCAACAAAAAAATTGTTTTCAAAAAATCATATTTTTTTTTAAAAATACCTCCTTTGGGCTCAAAGTTTTGAAAATCTTTTTGGACCCGATCCACAGCCGAGTTGTTGAAACCTGGCTCTGATTCCACTAGATGTAACACCCCAAACTTGGCCCAGATGTTATGGCCGAATTTAGCGTGTCATATGGAGAATGTTACCTAAGAAGTTTATGTTTTATCCAAAAATCTTTCTTAGGGTTTGAAGAATGTTTTGTTTTAAGTTAAAGTGAATAGAAGCTGTGTAATAGGTAGGAAGCCAGAAAAGAGGAGGTGAGTCTTTTGGACTGCTTAAGTACCAAGCTCTTCACGGATCCAATCTTAGACATGCACACATCCATTGCCACACTTTAATCCTGTTACTAATCCATGAATAATTAATTAAGTTTAAGTCTATTTAAAATATTCATTTCCATTGAAAACGTTTACATTGTGGAAGCTTTGTTCGGTTATCGTGTTATTTTGAAAATAAGTAACTTTTATAAACCGCGCCCTAGAGCTAACCAATTTAATAACCCAAAATAATAAAAATAATAAGAAGAGCGGCCTTATTACAACATAAACCAAAATAAAAATAGTCAAAATAATAAATGCGAAACTTAAAAAAAACATAAATTAATCTTCGTGGCCACTCTGAATCCCGCCCAACTCCAAGTCCACCAACTAGGGCTCACCTGCAAGGATGGAAGAGAAAGGGGTGAGTTTGGAAAACTCAGTGTGTAAGGAAAACCCATCCAAAGCCCCAGTCAGCTCAAGCCTATTGGGCCTAAGCCCATTCAGATAATAGTATGGCCCAGAGGCCCATTCCAGAATAGATCAGACATATTCGTGTATGCAAGCCCAACCCAGCCTATAACCAACCGCTAAACTCCACCCGTACCAGCCCTACACTCCATATGGGGAATAGCTCAACCCACCCAGCCCTACACTCCACAGTTGCAGCATTGCTGCTCATTTATCAGTAAGTTGAGGCAAAGCCTCCAGTACGTGGACAAGCCACTTTCAGTACTTCCTCCATCAGTATCCCAGTCCCATGTATCAGATAATAATAAGATGGCATGCAGTAAATAATAACAGTCAAACATGCATTCAGGTCAACCTTAACCCTAGGGGTATACCAGTAATTTTACTCCAAGGGGTAAATCTGTAAATTGTCCACCTATAAAGGTATTTCAGTAATTTTATCAGTTTTAAGGGTTTTCATGCATATTCCCACCTTTCACGTACTAACAGAAACACTTACCGAGGGTTCTTACCGAATTGGGCTTGTTGGCCCACTATCTCAATTTTGGCCCATAAAACCCAAAAATATCGAAGGCATAGAAATCATGCACTCTGCAGGCTAAACATTGTAGTTTACCCAAAACGTTAATCAATTTACCTCACGAGCATTCGCACACTCGTAAGTCCACAAAATACTGGTTTTTCGGCATTTCGGCTTTTCGACTTTTGCCGATCTAGACTATGAAAGGGTGTTAGTTACACACCTGTTGGACGATATGCTGATGAGATCCACACATGAACTACCTACAATTAGATTACTAACATGTTAATCTAACTATTAAAACGAACTACATATTAACCCCCTTACCATATTCGGCCAAAAACACCTTAAGCACTAGCGATCCTACCTTTGCCGAAATTAGTGACTAGGTTTAGATCCAGTCGTTCCACTTGTCCAAGCCTTCAATCAGCAGCCTCTAGATCACACTATTACCAAAATAAAACAATTATAACAACCCTTAGAGCTACAAGCCCAAATCGACAGCCTCCCTAACCTTTAGGGGGTTTCGGCTTTTTCTAAAACCTAAAATAAAAATTAGGTTCGAAAACTTACCATCGGTTCCTTCGGTCAATGATTCCAATTAAATCCTACTCGATTATGATGCAAATCTAACCCCTCAAATGATAACAAAAGTCGAGCCCTTAGAGATCTCAGAATTCGGCTATGTCCCTAAGTTTATGCGTTTTTGACTTTTTGCAACAGTGAAGAAAACGTGAGGGTTTTGTAGTGGCTTTGTCGACAGAGGTTTGGGGTTCAGAAAAAGAAAGAATTGATCAAAAAGGATGAAGAAAGGTCAGTAGGTTTTGCTAGGAGAATTCGGCACAGACAATATGAACCTTCGAGATTTCGGCTTTTGTGATATTTGGCTATAAGGCTTAAAAATAATAGTAAGGAAGTGGTGTAGGGAAGAGTGGTAGAAGGATTCGGCTATGGAGAAAAGAAGAGGAGAAGGTAGATGGAAAGAAAAAGAAAAGAAAGGAGGAGGAGGAAAGATGGTTAGAAAAACGGCACACTTACCCCTAAATGCCGAATTTATACTTGGCATTTAACCTAGCCAAAATTTGCCCCCTAAGTAAACCCTTAGGCAGCCAACTCTTGCTCCCCAAGAGTCCACCATTCGGCCAATACTGCTCTCCCTAATCAGCTCCTAAATCCTCTCCCTTATCCCCTGCTTACTCAATCCCTTGAGCAATTTAAACTCCTCCTGACAGTCTTTCACTTGAGTTCCATTACTTACCCTTTCCAACCATAAAAAATAATTCCCTTAATATGCTTTCATTATGACTTGAACCTTGGTTCTCCCTAGCATCCACACGCCACCTTTATAGCCTCCTCAGTGGCGTCACATGCCACTTTGCCACTTGCTTCCTTGTGTTTAATTTTTACCCAATTAATACTTAAAAGCCCAATTAACCAGAACCTTCTTCCTATGGAATCAAAACTAATTAAAATTATCGATTTTTAACTTAAGCTTGGTCCTTCTAGAGGCCCACTAACCTGATTAAATCTATGCCAAGCAGACAGAACACCAAAAATTTAAAATTTGCCAACATCCACAGAATTCCCAAAAATTGGGGCATTACACTTTTAGTTTGGTTGGCAGCTTATTTTGGAGTATGGCGGAGCATTCCTCGTTGAGTTCTACTGTAGATAAGTCCTCGAACTTCCTTTTATTTGTTAAAAGCTCTTTCAAAAATTTTGCGCATGTAGGCATCTGCGAGATAGCTTCAACAAAAGGTAAGTTGATATGTAATTGCTTAAAAAATTCAAGAAACTTACCAAATTGGGCATCAATGCCATCTTTTTTTAATTTTGCTGGATATGGAACCGGTGGTGTATATTCCTCCGGCACTAGTTTGTCACTATTTTCGGGTTTTTCTTCCCTCCGTTCGCTTTCCACGGCTTCTTGTACTAACTGTAACACCCCTATCCCGTAACCGTTGTCAGAATAGGAAATGGGTATTACCAGACTTGTAACTCATGTCGGAGCAGTAAAATTTTTAACTTTTTCTTGAAATAAAGATCATTCATCTAGATAAATGCTAAATACAGCCAGGGATAAAATTTAACTTCTATAAGTACACATTCAAAAGATGCCATTTTTGCATGGCTTATATACATTAACCAGAATATTATTCCGCTACTAGTTTATTCTATACATGCCATAAAATAATCCAAAACATAGCAGTACCAAACAGTGGATAGTGATAGTGTGACGAGTTGTTGACGATCCCCGAGCAAAGGCCAAATTTGATAATCTATAAAACAGAGAAATGTAACAACAGAGTAAGCTTTCAAGGCTTAGTAAGTCTTAAGTAAAACAATTAACTTTGTTGGATTAAATTCATTTATAACTTACACAAAATCCAAGTGAAGTCTCGATGGGCTTAATAAGCCTACACAAGTACATAATACATACCTGGCCAACTTAATGTTCTGATCATCCGTAATTGTTGATTTATTACTAAGTCGCTTAAGATTAGGCCTTACACAAATCACGTTTTGAAATGTCAAGATATATCACCATTCGGTCAAATAGATTAAACCCTATGTATGCACATGTAATTCATCTATTTCATCCAAATTTAAGAGTATATACCCCTTCTCATTTAAAAACATCCATGCTACTTTTAGTTTAATCAGTCGAACTAAAACATAACACTATAATCACATTCGATTTCCATATTTGGAAGCACATATTCATGTTTTCATCCTACATAAATAATTTGATAGAGTCAATACTCATTGAATATAACTTATAACCATCTCATAAGTGATTCCCCAAGTACATTTGTAATACAAACGAAATCGAGTTCACAGAGCAAGTAAGTATCACTTACCATATACTTAACCTTTGTACACTTACCGTTTCCATAGTTACCAATTACCAATTCAATCTTTCAATACCTCTAACCACTTAATCATATGCACTCATTTCGTGCACATACATAATTGTATATATGTATTTAGGAGCTTAGTTCTTTAGTTCATATTCACATTAATATTTCAAATAATCAAATCATGACAAGTATTAAAGTTTCGTATACGTATATAAAGGACCAAACATATTCCTTATCACATATACATAAATGACCAAACGCAATCCATACCTTGTATTTGTACATCCTGCCGAATACAACTCAAATTAGTAAATTTTTATGAAACTAATTAAATCCTTATCTTAAAGATATACAAATGGTCTTCGGTTTGAAATAATTCAAGGCACTTAGCCATAGCCTGCTAGGTTTTAAAAAAAAATCCGAATCCAGTTACCAGTACTAAGCCTGTGGGACTTTAAGCCCGGATATATCATCATAGTTAATTCACAAAGTTGTATACACATCAATTCACATACCTTCGATTTTTCCAACACGAAAACACATTAATAAGGTATCACTTCATTCGAACTTATTCGTATCTCAATATAGCTAGTCTCATTTCACAAGAGCCATTAGGCCACATCACGTAGTCATTGAGTCTTAATCGGATACTTTCCAAATTCCATGTATATTTAATCACATGTTACCACATTTCACACAAACTATCACCATTGTAATTCATTAACCTCATTCGAATATAAGCATATAGCATGTACCTTATCTTCATGTCATAATATCATTTGACTTTAACACATATTTATATATATATCCCTTTCAATAAACTTCCAACTAAATAATAAAATACACACATGACTTACATTCTTCTCATGACAACCATCCGGCTAAACAACATATAAGTCACCACACCTTCAATTTATAAAACTATCAACACATACTACATATACATTGCTTACGTTTATAAAATAGCCATTCGGATAACTTGCACACATTTAAATTTTAGCCATTTTGGCCTCACCACCTATATATTTATCTTGTACATCAATTCAGCAATAGCTTTAAGCAACTCAATTAGTTTCATCAATGTTTACAACAAAATCATAGATTCACTACAAGCTATTTTCTTGAGCAACAATCATTAAATTATTTGTAACTGGAGCTACGAAACTCCAAATGAAGTACCGTAAATTTTCCCCAAAAATAGACTCATATATCTTCTATCCATAAAATTTTCAGGATTTTTGGTTTGGCCAATAAAAACCATAATTTTCTTAAAGTTTCCCCTTATTTCACTGTTTGACTATACTGACTACTCATCACTACGAATCAATTTTCTCATTGTACAGATTTCAAAATATGTTCTTGTTTATTTCATTTGAAACTAGACTCGTTAAGGAGTCTAAGAATATAAATTTTACCTTATAACAATTTTTTTACTATTTATAATGATTTTCTGAAAACCAAACAGGGGATTTCAGATTCATTCAGAAACTATCACACACAACTTTAAATATCTCTCTATAGGAAATTCATTTGCTTGCACTGTTTATTTTATAAGAAACTAGGCTCATTGATATTTGATTACATATTTTATTCAGTCTCTAATTCCACTCCAAAAATTTATGGTGATTTTCAAAAATCACGCTACTGCTGCTGTCCTAAGCAGATTATTACAATTTGCTCTTAAATTTCCAAGTCCAAACACTTAAGAACTTACCATTTGAGTTTAAAAGTACTTCTTATTATCACATACAAATCATAATTTAAATATCACTTTTCTAATAACCAATCGGCTAAGGCTCATAGAAGTAACTTATTCCTTATCATTTTGCTATAGGTAATTACACCAATTCATAGTCCCATCTTTACCCGTATTCCATATCATTCTTCATTATAACTAAACTTATATGCTAGAAACTTATTTATTTCAATATTTAATTCAAGTAGAACCATTAGGTCACATTTTATTTATTATGTTCATATAAATATATATCATCGTTTATCAAATCTTAAGCTAAGTTCCATTACTCAAAGACTTACCTTAAGTCGGATGAAACGGTTCCAAACGGCTACTCAATACACTTTGTTTTGCCCTTGCTTGATTCTCCTCCTTTGGGTTCTTGAGCTTAAATAAATAAATTAACTAGTTTAATTACCTTGCTAGTTATTTATATCCCATAACATTAATAGTTTCATATCAAAAGAATCATACGGCAACATTTGATTTTTATTCACCTTATGCTTTTACTAACTTTAAGCCATTCGGCTATTGATGACCTAAGATCCAATTACTATAATTAACCCAATAAATATTTCAATAAAACACACATAAATATTATATACACGGCAACCACCCTTGTTAATTACTCATATATATTTTAATAATTTTCGTTTCATCTTACAACCATTCTTGTTCAAAACATTAGAACCTTAACTAAAACTTATAGATTGTCTCAAGGCCGAATGCATTCTTACTTCCAAAGTAACATAGTCTATGATATATTTTATTTTCAACGTACATATTCATAAATCAAATTTAACCATATAAACCAATATCACCCACTTGATCAATTATAGAGAATTAAAGTTAATATCACAATGTGTACCCTATATGGCCCATTATACATAATCAAATTTAACATCATCTATATATTTACTCATATGGCCGAATGTACATACCCCCATATAATATCATTTTCATTTCATTTAAAACTTAATTTCCACCACATAAACACTTGGCCGAATAATCCTAAACTAGCAAAACTCCACATTTGTTCATACCATCTTTTAAATTCACATATATCTATTTAGGTAGCTCATATTTTCCCCTTTCTAATATTTCTATCCAAAACATCAAAACACTATCCTTTTAGCATTTATCCAATAATACCGTATGCATAATTTGTCACCAAAACTAAAGAAAAATCAACATATGGGTTACAATAACAGCTTGACTACTAACTAGATTCTCATAAAAATCAATAGAAATAACATGAACTCCTACCTTATTTAACCTCCAAGATAGCTGAATGCCCTAGACAAATTCATTCCTCTTTCCCTTTTGTTTCGGCTTTGCAAGAAGGTAAGGAAGATGAACACATTCTTACCTTTATTTCTTATTTTATTCATCTTTTTCTTATAAATTTATTACATCATTTTCCAATTAAAATTTTTTTTTAATTTGACTTAATGGAATAGCATCATTTCATGGCCAGCCACTACATGCTTTAAGGGTAAATTGACATGCAAACCCAAGCTTTCTCACCTCATTGTTTTTGGATCCTTACGAATTACCTACCATCTTTTCTAAATTTTTCAAGTAAGTCATTTCAAGAAAAATTTACATTCCTAAGACTAAATTGAAACTTTTAATTTTTCCTACATACACTATCACACATAAATATATACAACAAAAATTAAAATGAATTTTTGTGACTCGGTTTTGTGGTCCCGAAACCACATTCCGACTAGGGTCTAATTAGGGATGTCACACTAACTTCTTTTCAGATTCCGCTGACACTTTCTCACTCCTTAGTGTAACCGCTTTGACACGCTCTCTTAATTTTGTATTACTAAATAAATTTCCTGGTGGTCTTTCCGAGATTAGTTTGGAAAGCTGGCTTATCTGAGTTTTGAGTTCTTGGATCGATGCTTGTTGATTTTTAAGTGTTGTCTCGGTATTTTGGAAACGGGTTTCTAACACTGATATGAATTTTGAGAGCATCTCCTCAAGGTTCGGTTTCTTCTCTTGTTGATAAGGTGGCTATTGAAAACCTTGAGGATTTTGTGACTTTTGATTCCCTTGACCACCCTAGGAGAAATTTGGGTGGTTCTTTCAACCTGTATTATAAGTATTACTGTAAGGGTTATTTTGAGATCTGAAGTTATTGTTACCCTTATAGTTGACTTGTTCTTCTTCAATTGTAGGATTGAAGGATTGGTATTCTATATGCACACCTCCGCCACTTGAGTCACACCTCATTACTGGATGAACCTACGTAGAACCAAGTAAACCGTCAATCTTTTTATTGAGAAGTTCTACCTGATTAGAGAGCATTGTGACTGAATCGATGTTATAAACACTGGCTGTTTTCATTGGCTTTATCCTCATGACTTGCCATTGATAGTTATTCAGTGACATCTCCTCTAAAAATTCATAGGCATCTTCCGGTGTTTTATCGTTGATGGTTCCGCCAGCAGCTGCGTCAACCATTTGCTGAGTCGAGGGATTCAGACCATTGTGGAATGTTTGTACTTGAAGCCAAAATAGTAACCCATTGTGAGGGCACCTTCTCAGTAAGTCCTTATATCTCTCACATGCATCGTAAAGTTTTTCTATATTCATCTGCACAAAAGAAGAGATATCATTACGTAATTTAGCCGTTTTAGCCGGCTGAAAATATTTTAGTAAAAATTTCTCGGTCATTTGTTCCCAAGTAGTGATAGACCCTCGTGGCAATGAGTTCAATCACTGTTTAGCTTTGTTTCTCAGTGAAAAGGGAAACAACCGAAGACGTATGCCATCATCAGAAATGCTATTGGTTTTAAATATATTGCAAAATTCTAGAAAGTTCGCTAAGTGAGCGTTGGGATCTTCATCCTGCAAACCATCAAACTAAACGAATTGTTGTATCATCTGAATAGTGTTAGGTTTTAGTTCAAAAGTATTTGCAGCTACAGCAAGTCTAACTATGCTAGATTCAATTCCTGTTAAAGAAGGTTTAGCATAATCATATATAGTACGTAGAGTAGGATTTTGATTAGCCGCAACTGCGGGAGGTAGCTGATTGCCTTGGTTCTCAGCCATCTCGTCGGTTAGGGGTCGAGTATTGTCTTCTCGCTCGTTCTCTGTGTATCGTAAGCTACGCCTTATTTCTCTTAGATTTCTACGAACTGTGCAACCGATTTCTTCGTCAAAAAGTACGGGTTTCTTCTAGTCATAAACTATAAAAACCTGCCAAGAGAAAAAAAAGTAAATTAATAAATAATAATAATAAACTAAATTTAAATTGAGAGAAAAATAAATGGCTAAAATAATAAAAATTTAGCGTTCTTAATATTTTGAATCCCCGAAAATTGTGCCAAAAACTTGATCGCGTGATTCGTAATAAGTAATAAATATTTATAATGAAGATTAAACCTAAACTAACTATTATCACGACCAAAAGGTAAGCGCACCTATCGAACAATAGTATAGTAATGGCAAGACCGGGATATCGTACCCAAGGGAACCAAAAGTACTAGTAATAACTATCTTTTTATTATCTAGCCTGAAAATAAAAGGGGCTTTATTTGTTTTAATTAACTAATTATCTAAACTAAGAATGCACAAAGAAAAGAATTGGGGAATTGCTTTTGGGAAAATCGATTGACTTGAGACAATACCTAAGGAAAAATCCACCTAGACTTTACTTGTTATTCTGGCTCCGAATCGGACGATTTATTCATTTAACTTGTTCCGTAGAGATCCCTAAGTTATGTTATTTCCCTATTCAAGATTAATAACGTCTAATTCCTAAATTGAATAACTAAGACTTTTTCTAATTAACACTCTAGGGTTGCATTAACTCACTCTATGGATCCCCTTATTAGGTTTCACCCTAATCCGGCAAAATCTTGTCACCCTATTTTTAGGCCCGCAATCAACTCCACTTAATTATGACAAAAGTACTCTTAGACAAGGTCTATTCCTCCTCTGAATAAGAGCATGTCTTGAATAAGTATCCTGGGATATCAAAACAAGAATTAAGAAAACATCATTAAGAACAAGTTAAATATTTATCATACGATTTAGAAAATAATAACAAGATTCGTCTTAGGTTTCATTCCCTTTAGGTATTTAGGGGATTTAGTTCATAACTAAATAAGAAAACATCTCAGAAGAATAAAGAATACAAAACATAAAGAAAACCCAAAACTCCTGAAGGGAAATTGAGGAGAGATCTTCTGTAACACCCCGAACCCGAGACCGACACCGGAGTCGGACACGAGATGTTAACAAACATTGAAAAATTTTTCCAGACACTGCCCAGTCTGAGTACTAGTCGCTTCAAAAATCATATCTTGAGTTTCACAACTCGAAAATCAGTTTTGTGATTTTTCCCTGAAACTAAACTCATGTCCCCACCTATGTATTTTTTTCTAGAATTTTTGGTCGGGCCAATTAGTACAGTTTATTAGTCAAAGTCTCCCTTGTTACAGGGGTCGACTACACTGACCTTTTCCCATTACGACTTGGAAATCTCTCTGTACAGAGCTTCAATACTGATGTCGTTTGTTTCTATGGAAACTAGACTCAGAGAGGAATCCATACATATATGGTATGACTCCTAATTATCTCTGGTCAATTTATAGTGAATTTCCAAAGTCGGAACAGGGAATCCAGAAACTGTTCTGGCCCTGTTCCACAAGAACCTGAATATCTCTTACTGTACTGTTCATATGATTGTTTCGTTACTTTCATATGAAAGTAGATTCATCAAGGTTCGATTACACAATTTATTCACTATTTAATTCCACTCCTACGAATTCTTGTGATTTTTCCAATCCACACCACTGCTGCTGTCAGCCTCTGTTTTCAAAGTAAACCTTACCTATTTTCGGGGTTTCATGGACCAACTAGGGCCTTGTCATACATATGCCCACATATGATCATACTTAGCCATTCCAATGGCTGATCATTTGCTCAACACTTCCATTCCAACTATAGTTACATCATGAAACCATCTATACATTCATAAACACGAATGGTCTAATGCCAGACTCCACTTCTACAAGCCATTTTCGCATGGCTGTACACTTATACATTTCATAAAGTACTCGAAAAACAACAATGGGTAGTCCTATACATGCCATATCAAAATTCAACCAAAATAGTACCCAAAAGAGCCTTTGATAGTGTGGGCGACTTCGACTTCAAGATCCCGAGTCCGATAGCTGGAGAACCAAAAATCTATAAAACAGAGGAGCAGTGTAACGAGTAAGCAATTTATGCTTAGTAAGTTTTGAGCAAGGAATTCCAGCATAAACAAAGAATAACACACAATTAGCTAAACGGAATATTTCACAATACGCAATTTACCGATATCAAACTTGCTTCACAACATTAACAACCCTTATGTACATACACAATAGACTAACTTAGCCGAAGGCCGGTAGCTCGTTTATCAACTGAGCGAACATTTATTTGTAAGGGCTCGATTAAATTCAACACATACGTAACATATCCCCATATTGGGATGTTTTTCGAGTATTCGCTGGAATTTTACAGCAAGCTCATTCATTACCAAATCACGTACCTTCGGAATTTAACCGGATATAGCTCCTCGTTCAAATGCCTTCGGGACATAGCCCGGTTTTAGTAACTCACACAATGCCTTCGGGACATAACCCGGATTTAATAACTCGCACGAATGCCTTCGGGACTTAACCCGGATTTAGTATCTCGCACAAAGGCCTTCGGGGCTTAACCCGGAATTTGTATCTCGCACAAATGCCTTCGGATCTTAGTCCGGATATATTCACTTAGCACAAAGCCTTCGGGACTTAGCCCGGACAGCATTCAATTAATCATGCACATCTAACAATAATTCATGGCACATTCATATTTTATTTTCATTTGCGAAACTCAAACACAAGGCACATATCGTCCTTGCACATTCGGCTCAATAGCCACACATAGAGCATGATTTAATCACATCGTAATTTAAGCTCTCTTACTCAAGAACTTACCTCGGGTGTTGTCGAACGATTCCGCTAACTATTCGACCACTTTTTCCTTCCCTTTATCGGATTTATTTCCCCTTTGCTCTTGAGCTTAATTAAACAAATAAATTGATTTCATCATTTAGGCATCAAAAAGATGAACACAAGGCACTTAGCCCATATTTATACATTAGACATTAAAGTCTCATACATGCAAAAATCATGCATCAACACAACATATTAGCTAATTTCTTTCCCCTTGGCCGAATATGCATGTCTATTTTTGGGGTCGATTTCAACACTTAATACACACATATACACACTAGTAAAGCATCCTCCCCTTTTCATCAATTTAACACATGCATTGCTCATTAACATGCAAAGTTACATTCGGCCTTAGCACACATCTTGCTAGCCGATTCTTCTCCATTTAGCAACCAATGCACATATGTGCTCACACAAAAATGCTAAAAAGGAGGTTCAAGAATCATCAAGCCATCATCACATGCATCATTAACAAGCTTCATATTTTGCATGCAATGGCATTAACACAACCTCCACCTAGGCCGAATCTTAACTCATCCTCATGCCTCATCACCACAACATCAAACACCAACCAAGAATGATGCATCCATGGTCAAGTGCCATTTCCATCACATAGCAAGATTTAGACCATGGGCTAGGTAGAACTCAAGCTAACAACTAAAACATGCATGCATCTCATGGAACATCATCAAACATACCTTAGCCTAGCTACATGCATGGCCGAATCTCTTCACCTTTCTTCTTCTTTCCTCCATAAAATTTTTGGCCAAGGATGAACCAAAGGATGAGAAATTTTTTCTTTGTTTTTCTTTCTAATTTAGGCTAAATGAAGGTGAGAAAAGGATGAACAAAGATCTTCTCCTCTCTTTTCTTTAGCTCACGGCAATGGGGGGGGAAAAGAATCAACTACACACTTTTTTTTTTGTGTAATCATCATACTCCTTTTCATTATTTAATTTCCATGCCTATTATTTTATTTTTTTCCACCCATGATGCACCAACAAAACATGTCTATGACATGTCTTGGCCATCAAACTTGGTCTACCATGCTTGTCATGGCCGGCCACTACTAGTAGGGGGGAATTTGACATGCAAGTCCCCCCTTTGTCCACATGCACTAATAGGTCCTCACACATTGACCTATCACATTTTAGAATTTTCTCACATAAGTCCTATTGACTAAATTCACATGAAATCAACCAAATTGAAGCTTGAAATTTTCACACATTCATAATTACATATTCTAGACAATAAGTATCGCATTCAAACATTTCGGTGACTCGGTTTAGCGGTCCCGAAACCACTTCCCGACTAGGGTCAACTTTGGGCTGTCACAACTCTCCCCCACTTAAGAAATTTTCGTCCCCGAAAATCTTACCGGTAAATAGGTTTGGGTATCGTTCTTTCATCGAGCTCTCGGTCTCCCAAGTAGCTTCCTCGATCCCGTGTTTGAGCCATAACACCTTTACTAGCGAAACTCTTTTGTTTCGCAACTCCTTCACTTCACGAGCTAGGATACGCATCGGTTCTTCTTCATAGCTCATGTCGACTTGAATTTCAACCTCTGATGGGCTAATTATATGCGATGGATCAGATCGATAGCGTCGAAGCATCGAAACATGAAAGACGTCATGAATCTTTTCAAGCTCCGGGGGCAAAATCAATCTATACGCAACCGGACCAACTCGTTCGGAGATTTCGTACGGCCCAATGAATCTTGGGCTCAACTTGCCCTTACGGCCGAACCTGAGTATCTTTTTCCAAGGTGAAACCTTAAGGAACACTTTGTCTCCCACCTGATACTCGATGTCTTTTCGTTTCAAATCTGCGTACGACTTCTGACGATCCGTGGCTATCTTCAGACTTTCACGGATTACCTTTACTTTCTGTTCAGCATCTTTAATCAAATCAACTCCGAAAATTTTACTTTCACCGAGCTCGGTCCAAAACAATGGTGTACGGCATTTACGACCGTACAAAGCCTCGTAAGGTGCCATCTTAATACTTGATTGAAAACTATTGTTGTAAGCGAATTCAATCAAAGGTAAATACCGTTCCCATGAACTACTGAACTCGAGGATGCAACATCTCAACATATCCTCAAGTATCTGAATTATCCGCTCGGATTGACCATCGGTTTGGGGGTGAAAAGCAGTGCTAAAATGCAGCTTGGTACCCAGAGCTTCTTGCAATTTCTTCCAAAATCGTGAGGTGAATCTCGGATCTCTATCCGACATGATAGAAACAGGTACCCCGTGTAATCTCACAATTTGATAAACGTACAATTCAGCTAGTTTATCCAATGAAAAATCCGTACGTACGGGGATGAAATGAGCCGACTTAGTCAGTCTATCAACAATAACCCATATCGCATCCTTCTTACTTGCTGACAAGGGCAGTCCGGACACAAAGTCCATTGTGACTCGATCCCATTTCCACTCGGGTATCATGATCGGCTGGAGTAATCCTGAAGGCACTTGATGTTCCGCTTTCACTTGTTGACATATTAAACATCTCGAAACAAAGTCGGAGATGTCCCGTTTCATACCATGCCACCAAAATTGACGTTTCAAATCGTTGTACATTTTCGTACTCCCCGGGTGAATTGACATTCGGCTACAATGGGCTTCGTTCAGAATCATCGAAATGAGTTCCGAATTCCTTGGAACACACAAACGATTTCTGAACCTCAAACAATCATCATCATCAATTTGAAACTCCGATTCCTCGTTCAGAAAACACTTAGCCCGTTTTGCAACCAATTCATCATCGACTTTCTGAGCTTCACGAATTTGGTGAGTCAATAATGGTTTAGCTTTTAATTCAGCTACTAACACATTGTCTGGTAGAACAGACAAATGCACGTTCATCGCTCGTAAAGCAAACAATGACTTCCGGCTTAAGGCGTCCGCAACCACGTTAGCCTTTCCCGGGTGGTAATCAAAGACAAGCTCGTAATCTTTCAACAACTCAAGCCAACGTCTTTGTCGCAGATTCAAGTCTCGTTGAGTCATCAAATATTTGAGACTTTTGTGATCCGAAAATACATGGCACTTCTCACCAAACAAATGATGTCGCCATATTTTCAAAGCAAATACGATGGCGGCTAGTTCGAGATCATGGGTCGGATAATTCCTCTCGTGTGGCTTCAATTGTCTCGACGCATAGGCCACGACTCGACCTTCTTGCATCAATACGCAACCCAACCCAAGTAGGGATGCGTCACTATAAATGACAAACTCTTTACCTGATTCGGGTTGCACCAAAATTGGAGCTTCAGTCAAATGAGTTTTCAGTTGGTCGAAACTTTTCTGACATTTCTCCGTCCACTCGAACTTAACATCCTTTTGAAGTAGCTTCGTCATTGGTGTGGCTATCATCGAGAAACCTTTCACAAATCGTCGGTAATAACCGGCGAGCCCCAAAAAGCTCCGAACTTCAGTAATATTTCTCGGAGGTTTCCAGTCAAGTATGGCTGAAATTTTGTTTGGGTCAACTCGAATACCCGACGCGGATACCACATGACCCAAGAAGCTAACTTCTCTTAACCAGAACTCACACTTACTGAACTTAGCATATAACTGCTTATCCCGCAAAATTTGCAGCACTAGCCTCAGATGCTCAGCATGTTCGGTCTCATCTCTTGAATAGACCAAAATGTCATCAATGAACACAACTACGAACCGATCCAAATATGGTCTGAAGATCCGATTCATCAAATCCATAAATACTACAGGGGCATTAGTGAGCCCAAACGGCATCACTAAGAATTCGTAGTGACCATATCTCGTTCTGAAGGCAGTTTTAGGAATATCTGAATCTCGAATTCGCAACTGATAATAGCCCGATCTCAAATCTATTTTGAGAACACTGAGGCTCCCTTCAGTTGGTCGAACAAATCATCGATGCGCGGCAACGGATATTTATTCTTTATCGTCACTTTATTCAGCTGACGATAGTCAATGCACAACCTCATGGTTCCGTCCTTCTTTTCACGAACAATACTGGTGCACCCCAAGGTGAGAAACTTGGTCGAGCGAAACCTCTATCCGTCAGTTCTTGCAACTGAGCTTTCAACTCCTTTAACTCGGTTGGTACCATACGATACGGAGCTATCGAAATCGGCGTAGTCCCAGGTACAAGCTCAATACCAAACTCTACCTCCCGAACAGGTGGTAAACCCGGTAATTCTTTCGGAAAAACATCCGGGTATTCATAAACCACCGGCACAGATTCGGGTTTCTTTTCTAATTCTTTGTCATCAAGTACATACGCAAGGTATGCTTCGCACCCTTTTCTTACATATTTCTGTGCCAACATTGCTGATATTACAGCTGGCATTCCCTCCAAGTCCGCAGACTCAATTCGGACTACTTCGTTATTTGCGCACCTCAAATCAATAGTCTTGCTCTTGCAATTCACAATCGCATCATGCGTGGTCAACCAATCCAAACCAAGGATAACATCAAATTCATCAAATGGCAAAAGCATCAAGTCCGCCGGAAAACAGGAACCTCGAATTTCCAGGGGACATTTCTTACACACTTTGTCGACAAGCACGTAATGACCCAAGGGATTTGACACCCAAATTACGAACTCAGTAGACTCAATAGGTAAAGTCTTACTGGATGCTAAGGTTTCACATATGTAAGAATGAGTAGAACCGGGGTCAATCAAAGCAATTACATTAGTATCAAAGAGAGTGAATGTACCGGTAATAACATCAGGCGAAGAAGCATCCTCGCGGGCACGTATAGCATAAGCTCTAGCAGGTGCACGAGCTTCGGATCTGGTTATATCATCTCTAGATCCTCTCTGACCACCACTAGCATTGCCCGTATTTCCAGATGGTCTACCTCGAGCAGTGGTAGCACCCGGTTTCCCACTCTGATTTTCATTCTGTTCAAACAACCTCGGGCAATCTTTAATGAAGTGGTCAACTGATCCGCACTTGTAACAGGAGCGGTCAGGGAATCTACAACTCCCCGAATGCCATTTACCGCAATATCGACACTTCGTTCTATCTCGACGTTCATTCCCAACACTGGCGACCGAAGTGCCTCGTGTACCCACAGGGGGTCGATCACGATCTCGTCTAAAAAGGCCCGAAGTGCCTCTAAACTGGCCCGCATCATCTCGAAATCTCTTCGATGTCTGTTGAAGAGACCTTCCCGAGGATCTTTTACGAAACTCTCCAGTTCCCTCATCAACTCTTTGCTTTTCTTTTCTAAGCTCTTCGGCTTTACAAGCTCGTTCAACAAGTACCACGAACTCTCGTATTTCAAGAACGCCAACGAACATTTTTATATCTTCATTCAGCCCATCCTCGAAGCGTTTACACATAATAGCTTCGGACGAAACACATTCCCGAGCGTATTTGCTAAGTCTAACAAATTTTCGCTCGTAATCAGTAACCGACATGGAGCCTTGCTTAAGCTCAAGAAATTCCTTCCGTTTTTGATCAACAAATCTCTGACTGATATACTTTTTCCGAAACTCAGTTTGGAAAAACTCCCAAGTTACTTGCTCTCGGGGCACAACAGAAGTCAGAGTACTCCACCAATAGTAGGCAGAATCACGTAGCAAGGAGATAGCACACTTTAGGCATTCATCGGGTGTACAAGATAGCTCATCGAGTACCCGGATAGTGTTGTCCAGCCAAAATTCAGCTTGCTCGGCATCATCGCTATCCATAGCCTTAAATTCAGTAGCCCCATGTTTTTGGATTCTATCAACTGGGGGCTTATTTGACCTTATTTGGTCCGTTACCGGTGGTATTGTAGGTGCGGGGGTAGTATTTGTCGGGAATGGAGGTTGTGGAACAGCCATATTAGTTCGAATGTATTGGTTGAACCAATCATTCATCACGCTATAGAATGCTTGTATAGCTTCATCATCCGGATTACTAGCATTAGGTTGAGAGTCTGCCGGCACTGTCCCTTGTGCGGGAGCAGGCGCTACACTCTCAAGATCATCAGCTACCTCTCGGTCACGATCGGGATCCATTACTATAAACACATTTACAATTGTCAGAAATCACCACACTATCAAGTAATCACATAAAATGGCATGTATAGCTAGACCCAACACATTACAGTAGTCCTAGAATTGACTAAACTGTAGCTCTGATACCAATTTAATGTAACACCCCGAACCCGAGACCGACACCGGAGTCGGACACGAGATGTTAACAAACATTGAAAAATTTTTCCAAACACTGCCCAGTCTGAGTACTAGTCGCTTCAAAAATCATATCTTGAGTTTCACAACTCGAAAATCAGTTTTGTGATTTTTCCCTGAAACTAGACTCATGTCCCCACCTATTTATTTTTTTCTAGAATTTTTGGTCGGGCCAATTAGTACAGTTTATTAGTCAAAGTCTCCCTTGTTACAGGGGTCGACTACACTGACCTTTCCCCATTACGACTTGGATATCTCTCTGCACAGAGCTTCAATACTGATGATGTTTGTTTCTATGGACAATAGACTCAGAGAGGAATCCATACATATATGGTATGACTCCTAATTATCTCTGGTCAATTTATAGTGAATTTCCAAAGTCGGAACAGGGAATCCAGAAACTGTTCTGGCCCTGTTCCACAAGAACCTGAATATCTCTTACTGTACTGTTCATATGATTGTTTCGTTACTTTCATATGAAAGTAGATTCATCAAGGTTCGATTACACAATTTATTCACTATTTAATTCCACTCCTACGAATTCTTGTGATTTTTCCAATCCACACCACTGCTGCTGTCAGCCTCTGTTTTCAAAGTAAACCTTACCTATTTTCGGGGTTTCATGGACCAACTAGGGCCTTGTCATACATATGCCCACATATGATCATACTTAGCCATTCCAATGGCTGATCATTTGCTCAACACTTCCATTCCAACTATAGTTACATCATGAAACCATCTATACATTCATAAACACGAATGGTCTAATGCCAGACTCCACTTCTACAAGCCATTTTCGCATGGCTGTACACTTATACATTTCATAAAGTACTCGAAAAACAACAATGGGTAGTCCTATACATGCCATATCAAAATTCAACCAAAATAGTACCCAAAAGAGCCTTTGATAGTGTGGGCGACTTCGACTTCAAGATCCCGAGTCCGATAGCTGGAGAACCAAAAATCTATAAAACAGAGGAGCAGTGTAACGAGTAAGCAATTTATGCTTAGTAAGTTTTGAGCAAGGAATTCCAGCATAAACAAAGAATAACACACAATTAGCTAAACGGAATATTTCACAATACGCAATTTACCGATATCAAACTTGCTTCACAACATTAACAGCCCTTATGTACATACACAATAGACTAACTTAGCCGAAGGCCGGTAGCTCGTTTATCAACTGAGCGAACATTTATTTGTAAGGGCTCGATTAAATTCAACACATACGTAACATATCCCCATATTGGGATGTTTTTCGAGTATTCGCTGGAATTTTACAGCAAGCTCATTCATTACCAAATCACGTACCTTCGGAATTTAACCGGATATAGCTCCTCGTTCAAATGCCTTCGGGACATAGCCCGGTTTTAGTAACTCACACAATGCCTTCGGGACATAACCCGGATTTAATAACTCGCACGAATGCCTTCGGGACTTAACCCGGATTTAGTATCTCGCACAAAGGCCTTCGGGGCTTAACCCGGAATTTGTATCTCGCACAAATGCCTTCGGATCTTAGTCCGGATATATTCACTTAGCACAAAGCCTTCGGGACTTAGCCCGGACAGCATTCAATTAATCATGCACATCTAACAATAATTCATGGCACATTCATATTTCATTTTCATTTGCGAAACTCAAACACAAGGCACATATCGTCCTTGCACATTCGGCTCAATAGCCACACATAGAGCATGATTTAATCACATCGTAATTTAAGCTCTCTTACTCAAGAACTTACCTCGGGTGTTGTCGAACGATTCCGTTAACTATTCGACCACTTTTTCCTTCCTTTATCGGATTTATTTCCCCTTTGCTCTTGAGCTTAATTAAACAAATAAATTGATTTCATCATTTAGGCATCAAAAAGATGAACACAAGGCACTTAGCCCATATTTATACATTAGACATTAAAGTCTCATACATGCAAAAATCATGCATCAACACAACATATTAGCTAATTTCTTTCCCCTTGGCCGAATATGCATGTCTATTTTTGGGGTCGATTTCAACACTTAATACACACATATACACACTAGTAAAGCATCCTCCCCCTTTTCATCAATTTAACACATGCATTGCTCATTAACATGCAAAGTTACATTCGGCCTTAGCACACATCTTGCTAGCCGATTCTTCTCCATTTAGCAACCAATGCACATATGTGCTCACACAAAAATGCTAAAAAGGAGGTTCAAGAATCATCAAGCCATCATCACATGCATCATTAACAAGCTTCATATTTTGCATGCAATGGCATTAACACAACCTCCACCTAGGCCGAATCTTAACTCATCCTCATGCCTCATCACCACAACATCAAACACCAACCAAGAATGATGCATCCATGGTCAAGTGCCATTTCCATCACATAGCAAGATTTAGACCATGGGCTAGGTAGAACTCAAGCTAACAACTAAAACATGCATGCATCTCATGGAACATCATCAAACATACCTTAGCCTAGCTACATGCATGGCCGAATCTCTTCACCTTTCTTCTTCTTTCCTCCATAAAATTTTTGGCCAAGGATGAACCAAAGGATGAGAAATTTTTCTTTGTTTTTCTTTCTAATTTAGGCTAAATGAAGGTGAGAAAAGGATGAACAAAGATCTTCTCCTCTCTTTTCTTTAGCTCACGGCAATGGGGGGGAAAGAATCAACTACACACATTTTTTTTTTGTGTAATCATCATACTCCTTTTCATTATTTAATTTCCATGCCTATTATTTTATTTTTTTCCACCCATGATGCACCAACAAAACATGTCTATGACATGTCTTGGCCATCAAACTTGGTCTACCATGCTTGTCATGGCCGGCCACTACTAGTAGGGGGAATTTGACATGCAAGTCCCCCCTTTGTCCACATGCACTAATAGGTCCTCACACATTGACCTATCACATTTTAGAATTTTCTCACATAAGTCCTATTGACTAAATTCACATGAAATCAACCAAATTGAAGCTTGAAATTTTCACACATTCATAATTACATATTCTAGACAATAAGTATCACATTCAAACATTTCGGTGACTCGGTTTAGCGGTCCCGAAACCACTTCCCGACTAGGGTCAACTTTGGGCTGTCACATCTTCAGTCTTGATGATGAATCCAGCTTCTAAGATGGATCAATCGGCTTCCTTGGGGTAATTCCTTATCCCCTTCTCCGTCTCCCATTTCCTCCTCTTCTAGTGCGTATTTATAGGCTTTGGAATGCCTAGAAACCTTAAAAAGTGACCTTTTTCGAATTGGACTTAAATTGGACTCGGCAGGGACACGCCCGTGGGACACGACCGTGGGACACGGCCGTGTGACGTGATTGCCAAGCCATGTTTGATCCATTAAATTGCACACAGCCGTGTGGGTCAATGGCTAGGCCGTGTGAATCGTGAAAGCCTTGGTCAACACCCTCGAAAGACACTGACGTATGAGCTACCTGTGTGGCAAGGCTTAGGCCGTGTCATCCTCTCGATTTGGTCCGTTTTGTCCCTTTTTGGCTCATTTTTGGCTTCTTTTGACTCTTGGTGCTCTCCTGAGTACAAAACATGAAATTAAAACATTAGGAGCATCGAATTCACCAATTCTAATAAGAAATCATCTATAAAATGCATTAAACATAGGGTAAAAATATGTATAATTTACAGTTTATCACTATATGTTACTTTTTTTGGTAAAAGGAAAGGAATTGTTTGCGTTTGTAGCAAGTGTAGGCAGGAAGAAGAGAAATGGACGGGTGAAGTATTGTCATGGCAAAAGGTTGGACAAATTCCTAGCATAAATACCATGGAAATTCCAGGAAGATGTTGATGCAACACTCAGTCCTTATCACTCTCAGCTAGCTAGATACATACCAAATAAATCCACATGAAAAAGAGGGAGAAAAGTGTGTGCTGAGAGAGGGGACCTACCTTATAAAAGAGGAAAGAGAGGAAAATTATACAGATGGTGGATTTACACGAGAATGAAGTAGCGGTTCTTCTTCTCCAACAAAACTCATGTAAAAAATCTGAAGCAAAAAAAGAGGGTAGCAGCTAAAGCACAAAGTAGAGACATAAGGAAGGGGACGAAGCATTCAACCCTAGGTCTTACACCATATTGCAGCACTAGAGTTGGGAGTTGATTTGGCCAAAGCTCTCTAAAGTTCTTCCATCATTATCTTGATTAATTTATAGGGATTTTTAACTATTAAATGATGTTGTTGAATGATACCTTTATTTTAGATGTTGATTTTTAACCCATGAGCTAATCTCATTAGGTTGGAATTACTTGATGAATCTTTATTTCCATTAATAATCAAGCAATATCTTGACTAGATCTACCGTTTCATTCGATTTGCATTATTTTTGAATGCATGCTTACAGTCTCTAGACATAGATGGATGTATGGTATGTTCACAAACTTAATTTAATTCTGAAAAGGTTAGATTAGTTGGATTGTGGTCGAATGATTCAGACGAGTACTCAAAAGAATATTTGTAGCACTCTAGACATAGAGTTGCTCTCTGTACAGAGTAAGAAAAAAATAATATTGGGTATCATCCTTGAAGCTTGTAGACATACAAAGCCTTAAGAATGGTAGCTTGAAGTCTGACTCTCCAAAGAAGCAGATTATTATAGATTCTAAATAGTAGACTGGTTAAAACTTTTCCATGGAATTATTGTGTTATAAGGGTATAAGGGTCTAATCTGAGTAACTCCAACCTTTACATTCAATAGTGTTTTCCTCTCAACTTTGTCTCGTTACTTTCCCACAGCATTTTAAGTTAGTTATCTGATTTTAATATTACATACCTGATTATCCTTTACAAAATTTGTTATTTTGTTTTCTTTTGCCATAGCCTGATTCATGTCATTCATAGTGATAACTTAACCAAATTAATCATAACCGATCCCTGTGGAGACGATCTTACTTACTACTTTTTTACTTGATTTGACGTGTACACTTGCACATTCGCATATTGTTTCACACGCGACAGTTGCATGTGTATTTTTCTATGATAGCAAGTTATATATATGAAACTTGAATGAATGTGCATATGTGATTAAAGTGGATATTCCTTCCTTGGCGACAAGCTACGTATCTAGAATGGTGGAAAGGGGTAATGGAGGTAAATTGTGGATATGTGATGATTTTGGGAGAAATATATGAAGATATTGAAATTATATGTGATTTGCCTCCAGTAAAGCATGTTAATGTAAACAAAGATTGGTGAATGACCCTAGCCTTGTGGGGGAACACATGGTGTTCGAATTAAAAATAAGGATTTGAAGAGTTTCGGTTGGATAAATGGAATACTGGCTCTATGGAGCAGTATTGTGATGATGGAACTGTAGCTCTTCGGAACATTGAATGGATCAGAAGCTAGCACAAGGAAGGGTCCATGAACTGTCCATGCATAGTATGTGTTTATTACATAAAGTCTTGCATGTGAACTGTACTTAGTTAGGATAAGAATCCACATATAAACTATGGTTAATATGTCTTGTATTCACCTATGAATTATACATGGAGCGAATAGTGTCTGATTTTAAACTATTTGGATTTGCGGTATGTATCCGCTAATTGGATTTGCGGTATGTATCCGCCAATGGATTGCACACAATTGTAATGTTGCATTCGTTTGTAAATTGTATGGTGAAGTCGATATTTTAATTACTCTATGTTGGTTTCATTTCCTTGAAACCTTGTTAGAAAGGTGGTTGTTTATTCTTGGAACTCTCTAAGTTCAATTTGAACATAACTAGTCTATTGTCTCCCATTTTTAGGAATTATAGGTGTTATAGACTATTGAAGACTCAGCTAGAAAGCGGCTTCAATTGTAAGTCATGCATTTTATATTTTGTAACATTTATATATCGGGTTAGCGTATGGTCGAAACACTTTTATGTTAAAATATGTTGTATTCTTTGAATCTAATGCTATTTGCAAACTGTATTTTGTATAAACTAACTTATAGTGGCATTCGCCAATCTTAAGTTTCTATTTTTAATATTATATGTTACGCACTCTTGATTTTTGTTTTGGTTTTTTCCTTCAAATTAGAATCCTCCAAGCGGCATGCTAAGCATGCTTGCTATTTTAGTTCACGGCTTTCATCGAAACTCCTTTTTATTTTTTAATGTATTGTGTTTTGTTCCCAAATCTTTTGTAACACTGTCATTAGTCGATCAAACCACTGAATTAGAGGGTGTTACAAATTCAGTTGATTACCATATTCTATTGTCAATCTATTTCTTTCCGTTTCCAAGTTTTTGATTTCATTTATAATGTTTTGCTCGAAAGAACCCTAGTAAAACAGACTTGGATACACAAGTGAACTAAGTTTCTCATCCAAGTTGAAATTGCATGAAGTTACCCATCTATGCTATGTTATATATTGATTGAGAATCCACGACAAGGGTTGGATCTTATTATATTACCTAAGAACCTTCAACAAGGCTAAATCTCATTATATTTCCCCTGAGAATCTGCAACAAGGCTAGATCTTATTGTATTACCCTAAGAATCTACAACAAATACTAGATCTTATTATAACCTATAATAATCATTGTACAAGCGCACATACGACCCTATTGACATACCAATCGTATCTTAGCTTTTTACTAAGTTCACACGGGCAACATTTATACATATATGCATTATCATTCCTGTATTCATTCTTATTCACCTATCATACCTTGTGTTCGATAACATTTGCATTTCTGTACCTTTTACACTATTCTATCACATGACAACCATTTATCTCATTTCATTTCAATTTAATCCAATTCATATATATATATATATATAATTTAACATTCAATTTTAGAATCACATCTCAAACCATCACCAACCCACAATTAACTCATACCATATAACATGATGCAATCCATTTAGATATTGCAAACCATGATTCATAAATTCGCATTTACTTTCCATTTTATTCAATCTATTCTATTATCACGACATTCAATAAAAATCATAAAAAGTCAATTCATACAACAATGATATACTCACCTCGATGATTAATCATTCAATAAACAAGTGTATGCAAAGAAATATTTCTATCCCAAATCATCACCAACCCGCAATTATCTCATATCACTCGCCAGCGACTCTTGTTTTTCCTTTCCCTCTTGATAGCTTAGTGTCGTCATTAGCTATGTACAATCATACGACAAATAAAAAAAATTTATCAATTCCATCCAATTTACATCCAACATAAAGTCAAACATATTTTACATTTTATTTAATATAATCCCTAAACTCGGACAAGCATGACTACTGATTCCTAGCTTTAGATTAAAATATGATTTTACATATTCTCATTATGGACCTTATTTTCTATATCTAACATAATTTTATGATAGATTTTATATTTATTCAATTTAATCCCTAATGTAACAAAGTTAACAATTAAACTTGAATTTTCTTTCTTTTTCCTTTAATGGATACGGTGAAAGAAGATGATATTTAGTTTTCTATTTCTTTCCACTTGATTTAGCATATATATTATAGTTAACCTTTACTAATCTTAATTAATTAGGCCAATTAAAATTTTATTATATTATTTTAATTATTAATTCAAATAAATGGCATAATCATTTTTATCCACCAATCGAATGAAAAAAATAGTTTATTAATCATTTAGGCCTTTATGTCACTCCTTAAGGCTTTTATTAATTAAAATTTGATAGTAACTAATTTTTTTTCAATTTAATCACTAAGTTTTAATTAATTATTTTTTATTAAATTATTTAACTAAATTTTAATATATATTTTTAATAAATTTATAAATATTTTATTTTATATTTACAAATTTAATTTACGAAAATAAAATTTTAAATTCATTATACGTTTTGATCTGATTAATATACGTTTTGATCTGCTTAATGGATTTGGCGCCCTCATTTAAACTATAAAATTAATAGATAAATTCATATCAATTATATATTTATAATTTTTTTTGATAGAGTATTGAATTGAAAAAATTAGTAGAACATTAATTATAAATAACAACATTAATTATATATTTAATTATGATAGATTAATTAAATTACCACTTACAATTAAATTAAAAATTAACTTGGTAAGTACTATCTTATTTATTTTAATTATTCTTAATTAAAATAATTAATTGAGACATGAGAAACTAATAAAATTTAAAACTAACAATGACAAACGTCGTAAAAAAAATTTAAAAAAATTAAATTCAGCGATAATATCTAAAAATTATTTTGAAAAATTCAATATTGTTACAATAATATGCGAAAACATGGACCGTGGACTCCGCTTACAAAATTTGATTACAAATAGTATGTACTCTGAAAAGAAAAGTTTCCGTTATATGCCATTTTCTTGGCCAACGATGGAATTAACAAGCAAGCACATTAAGTCAAAATATATGCCAAGTTTATGTACTTCTCAAAAACTTAATTTTTTTTATTTTAAATTTCTGATTTCATTAATAAATAGATTGTGGTTAAAGCTTTCAATTTTTTATAAAAAATTACTAATGTAACATTTTATATAAAAAATAATCTAATATGACGTTTTAAATAAAAAAATATTCACACATAATTAATCGGAATTAATAGTATTAAAAGTTAAACCAAAATTTTGAAGTTGGAAACTAAATTGAAGAGTTTATGAAAGAGTATAAAAACTGTGGAATATTTTAACCGCAGATTAACATGCAAGACACTGAATCTTCCTCTCTTCAGTGAAATCAATGCCTGATTCTGTCTCGATCTCTATCTCGTTAAATTTTAAAAAATAATAAAGATACACTAATTTGATTCATGTCATTTTGCATGACAAACCCTTTATTAGTTAATAAATTACACTGGCAAGGAACGGTTACAACACTAAACAGCTGAAGTAGCAGAACACTCGATTAAATATTAGAGATACATTGTAAAACGTCATAAACTAAGGAGCTGGGATAACTAGGTTTTTAGCTAGAAAGTTTTGGAAGCTTAATTACGTAACTATGGATGAAGAGGAAGAGGAGGGGGTGAAAAGTATGGGATGGGAGGAAAAGTGAAAGGAGCGAAAGGAAAACTGGGAACGCTTGGAACCTCGAAGGGTGGTGGAAGTGGAAATGGAAATGGCGGAAATTGAACTGGTGGTGCAAATGGCATGTCCGGAAAAGGAAAGGGAAAAGGTGGCAAGTTTTTCATCTCCCTAAAGTTGCTTTTAGCTTCCTCTTCCTTTCCCAAAGCCATCTTCTCCTTTGACATTATTCCATTTTCATTTCCGAGATGACGAGGGCGAGCTGCATCGCTCAGGACGACCAGAGCAAAAATAAGAATGAGGCTTAAGAACATATTTAGACTTATTTTATGAACCATGACTGCAACTAAACATGTTCAAAGTCGGGAGGCAACCACTATTGTTTTTATATAGCGAAAGATTGCCTTTGAATTGAATGAATGCTGTGATATGTAATGATCTTCCCTTGATGATCGTGCCAGACAGCCGTAAGCTTCGGAGGGTTATAGAGGAGAGTGCCGCAAGAGCGGTTTCTCAGATTTTCAATGCATCAAGAAAAAAAGGATTGAAAAGAGTGCCATTGCCATTAACCGCTCTATCTGATTTTGATCTCTGAAACAGACAAAAGCAAAAGTTGGAAAATCTGGACATCTGTCTAACATGCAATTGTATGCGGATTCCCACTGTGATAATTTTGGGGTGTGGAGCTTCCCTTAAATTGGACTACTTTTTTGTGCCTTGGTCACATCCTATTTAATGGCCAATGCCACCCAACATATTATTTTATTTTATTAATTTATTTTTATAATCTTTTTTCTATTCTATGATTCTCAATTAAAAATATAAAATTTTAATTAATTCCAAATTTGGTTTAATCATTATTAAATTAAATTATAAAGTATAATAAAGTATAGCATAATATAGCTTAGAAATATTTACATGTTTGGTATCTTAATTTTGCTTTTAATGACATTTCTATCTCTAATTTAATGCTATTTTAGTTGATTTTTGTAACAATTCAAGTCTGATGGGTTGGTCGACGAATTGTGGTATTACAGAAAAGACAAATTAACTCGCGAAAATAGTACTTTAAGATTTTATATAATAAGTTTTACCGAAAAAGGAGTAGCAGCCAAAAGCCTCAAAGAACGCTAGGCGAGCAACGAATTCGAATTATAATCAAATGAAATGAAAATAGTTTGCAATGACTATTTCAAGAATGAATTTTGAAGTTCTCGGCATGTTAAGTAATAAAAGAGGAGAAAATGGCACACAATTCTATTGATATTTGGCGAATACATATATTATACTTTACTTTGTCTTTCAGCGAAATAAAATATAAATGCAAGAGTCTTTCGCAATATGATTTGAAATATGGCGTGATACCAGAACATCTATCTTACAAAACATAAGGGAAATAAGTTTGGTAATAACCAAATTTAAACATGAAACGAACAAATCTAAGAGTTGTCTGATATGTACATGATACATGTTTAGATGGGCTGAAATTTATTAAATTCTATTCATTGGAGCTGTCAATTTTCAAGCTTGGAAAATCAACAAACTTTCGATGACCTTTTAGATGGGATCTTGGAATTTCTAGGTTGAAATATCTGCATGGCGTTTGAATATTATCTATTATCTTCAAAACACATTTTAAATCACTCGATTTTGAGTTTGGGAGCTCAAGTTATGATCATTTTAGTGAAGAATGCACGAGCAAAATTTCTATACAGGATTATGACAAGAATTACGAGCTTTGGGCTTTTAATTCAAGTTTAAATCATATTGGGTTTGAGTTTTAAGCTTCATTTTTATTATATATAAGCCCAATATTGTATTTATCTGCTTTTATTATTTTATTATGTTATTATTCTGAATTTTTAATAATTATTAAGTTGTTTAAGTTATTTAGGAGTTTTACATCAACAATAAAGTTTAGTTTAAAACTACTTGTTTAAATTAATTAGAATTCTAATATATTTAAGAGTTTTATTTAGATTTATTTAGCTAGCTTGTATATAAGTCTTTGCATTATACACAAATCAGAGAATTGATTATTATTTAACTTCTCTTTTGAGTTAATGAATTCTCTTTGAGTTTTTCTTTTCAAGAATTTCTCTTAAGTTTCTTTTACAAGAGTTTTAAAAAAAATTTAGATTGTAAGGATTATCTTTAAACTTTTTATTGCCAAGTTTTCTTTCTTGGAGGTAAAATTAGATTCGCTTGAAGTTGGTTGTGGATTCTTCGTGTTTCCAAGGCTTCTTAGGACTTCTACATACCATGTTCTATCTTTTCATCTATCTTCTCTATTTTCTTCCTTATTGTTCTAATCATAGATTTATTATTCTATTTTAATTATCTTAATTATTTATTTTAATTGTTTTGTCTGACTTGGACATGATTTCGTTTCAGGTTGTATCAAAATCCAAGTATCTTTTTGAATGTTTAAAGCCCTAAGTCAAATCCACAACTTGAACAAACTTTACGATCCGCTTCCATATTCATCCACCTCATTCTTTACCAGTACATGTTACAGGAAAAACAAAGCAAATCTAACAAATACAGTGACAATCTGGCTGAGTCCCTTCATGAGCACAAAAGACCTAAAACACCGGAAAAGAAACGAGGAAACAGAGTAAGTTCAAAATTAACTTAATGAGTTCCATACAAAAACAAAATCCTTTTAGCCAAAGGTTTCCTAGATCACAAACAGTACAGATCATCAAGGTAGATAGGTTACAAAATAAGCCACCAATAAGGCTTGTCAAACATCATCTATCAATACCGCACTCACACTACATGTAACAGCCGAATTTTGGGCCTAGTCGAAACAATGGTTTCAGAACCTCTATTTCGGGGTTGGAGAAATTATTTTAATGTTATTTTATGTGTTATAGCATGATCATATGAGTGCATAAAAATTTTGGTGAAATAATTTTAGCGATTTCATGCTTAATTTCGAAAAAGGACTAAATTGCATAAAGGGCAAAAGTTGTGATTTGCTAGCTAAATATGTTAAATTGCTAGAGAACCATAATTGCGGGTGTTTAAAGTGAAAATAGACCCATTTTATAGGCTTGGCGGGCCATAGAGACAAATAGGAGTAGAAAAGTCAAAGTTAGGTGTAGTTAGTAGCTTAATTTTGACTAAAGATAAAACAAAAAGAAAAGGGATGTCATATTTTCATCTTTCTTCCTTTCCTCCACCGAAAATACCAGCGAAATAGGGGTTTTGAGAGTTCAAAATTTCAGCAACTTCCATCCCTTGCAAGTGATTTTGATGATCATTTTTGTTCTTTTTTGTGTTTTTGGGACTCTTGTAGCATGAGCTAACTAAAGGGGGGCTATTTTGCAAAATGGATGAAAGCCTAGGGTTTTAGCATGAGAGCATCTATGATAATTGCTAAAATTTTATGGAAGAAAATGAATCGTATTTGTTTAATAAACAACTTTTGTGAAGTGGTGTTCATGAAAAACACCTAAAAAGGATTAGTTTGAGGTAATTGTAAAATAGATAGTAATGTCGTGAAATAATGGAAATTTTGGGTTGCTATAAGAGCAAAAAGGGTTCGGATAGGCTTAAGACATGAAGAAATTTGTTAAAAATCAATTTTTGAGCCTAGGGGTAAAATGGTCATTTTGTGAAAGTTTAGGGGCAAAATGGTTATTTTGCCAAAAATGTGAATTTTTGATTGTCTAAATTTATTTAGTGATTAAATGAGTGAATTTCATCATTTTAGATCAAGGAAACGATATTCGGGCTTAAATTGGAAAGTACGAGGTTCTGGACTAAAATGACATAATTAACCGAAATTGCATTCGAGGTAAATCCGTGTGATTAAATAAGCATGATATCCATGCTATTGTTAATATACTTGAAAATCTATCTTGCTATGATTGTATTAAATTTTATGTCGATAATATTGTATATGAGAAAGTGATGCCAAATTGTTAATAACATTTATGTGTTGATTGAATGCTTGGAAATTCGATGGAATATGATATTCCATTGGAACGAGTAAGTTGTACGTAAATAATGCAAATTAAATGTTATCACGTATTATATCATTAGTTCAGCATGAATTGTTGCGTTGTGATGAGAATGTGAATTATGAGAATTAATGTAACAAAGACTTCCGGTTGAACATTTGGAATAGACTTGATTATTCATACCATGACATTGGGTGATATCTGTGTTAGTGTAAGACATGTTTGGGACATGCATCGACCATATTATGAGAGCCAGTATAAGACATGTCTGGGACATGCATCGACATTGAGACGAGAGCTAGTGTAAGACATGTCTGGGACATGCATCGACCTCGAGATATACAAGCTAGTGTAAGACCTGTCTAGGACATGGCGTCAGCTTGTTGTGTGTCAGTGTAAGACCTGTTTGGGACATGGTATCGACACCGATAGATGAGAGCCAGTGTAATACCTGTCTGGGACACGGCATCGGCCTCGATATATGAAAGTCAATGTAAGACCTATCTGGGACATGGCATCGACTTTGATGTGTTAGCCAATGTAAGACCATGTCTGGGACATGGTGTCGGCATCTTATCCCATGTTTGGGGCTAAAGAATATCCTGTAGTATTTCAAATGGTTCAATGGAAGATTTATGATTTATAATGAAAAGAAAGAGCTTATGACCATGTGGTGAGTGGTACAGATACTTACATGAAATTGATAAGATGTGAATTCAATTCATGTTGTATGATTAGTAAGGAATGAATATGAGCATGTAGAGTAACACAGGTATGTATGCCAAGCTCATGAAAAATAATTTCGGTTTATGATGCACATTTGGTGAAGATGTAAATAGGTAATTCATGCCTATGAGAATGATTTTGTGATAGCCTTGTGATTGTAGGGCTATAATTTTGATGTATAAATATGTATCTTTACCAATGTGGTGAAAATGAATTAATAAGGTGTGATAAACTTAGTATCATTTACAATAAAATAGTTTTGGACAGCAGCCGTAGTCCGAATTTGAAAATCCACCAAAAATTGTGTAAATTAAGTTAAAGGCTGAATAAAATATTAAATTAAGACTTAATGAGTCTAGTTTCACATAAAAGAAATAGTGTAAGCAAAAGAGTTTCATAATATGAAATATTTAAATTGTTGTGAGACATAGTTAGAATGATTTTGAAATCCCCTGTCCTGATTTTGGAAAATCATTAAAAATTGTAAAAAAATAATTATGGGTTAAAATTTATATTATTAGAATCCTTAATGAGTATATTTTTAAAGGAAACAAATGGGAACCTCATTCGAATCCCGTGTGAGGAGTTAATTAATTTTTAGTAAGGAAAGGTGGAAGTTGTCAAGCAGCAGAATAAGAGTGACTTATAACAATAAACTATACTAATTGGATAAAAAAATTCTGAATATTTTATGGTAAGAATATATATGAGTCTAGTTTCTGGTAAAATTTGTAGATCTTAATTTGGAGTCCCTTAACTCTAGATATAAGTAATTTAGTGACTCTAACTCGAAAAAACAGCTTGACCAAAACATAAGTAAAGAGGCAATTATGATAGTATTACCTTGAGATCATGTTGTAAGAATTGGTGGAAGCATATTGATAAATTGCTTATTATTTTCTTACGGTCTTACTAAGCTATAAAGCTTACCGTCTCATTTCCATTTCTTTTAGCTTTGTCAGGTTACCTCGGGGATGGAGATCGTTGGAGACAGCATCACACTATCAAGTCACTACCATTGGAATAATGAAACATATATTAGAAATTTCAAGTGAGTGGTGTAACACCCTTAACCCGTATCCGTCACCGGAATGGATTGTAGAGAATTACTAAACTAAAGTACAATTCTGAATATATTCATAATAGCTCAAATATTAGCCATATAAATATAAATAAAACATATAAGTAATAAAATATTAGACACGTACAACTTCAACTAATTAAAAACAATTTACATGGTGATTCGATCTTTAACATAAATGTCATATGCAAACTTACTGACTGATTATATATGAATGTATATACATTTCATGAGTCATAATCACCTTAAGCATAAATAGTTATATCATATTTAATTTACTGTCGAATCATTATTGCTTCTTTAAGCTCACATATCTAAATAAATACATCCAAGTTATTTACAAGCAAATATTTGTCATTCAAGACATAAATAACGATTTTATATACCCTCAATTCTCATGATAATTATCATGTCTCAAATTGCATAAAAGCAACCAAATTAATTTGATATGGTTTCGGCTATCAACTTAATTTATCAAATGGTTTCTTTTAAAAAATTAATTACACGTTTAAATTAAAGGAGGTACATCATATACATGGTCACATAAATGTAAGGGCTAAAATCATAAATCACATATACATTAACTAAATTCCACATCTCATTAGACCTACTTATCAACTGAATAAACTACTATCACATTTTCATATTATAGCCAAAATATAGTAATATGCATCATTTGAATATTCACATGTTAAAACAGCAAGTTCATGTACACCAACTAAAGAAATGTTCGAACCTATTTATCTATCCTTACACACCACACACATACACAGCCAGAGAACATAATCTCCAAGTAGTGCTTGTTACAAAACCTACTACACATTTCAATTTTCAACACCAACCAACCGAATCAAACATATATTGTTCAGCACATATAGCTTATAATTTTAAATGTATAACATTTTAATCAAAAATAGATTAAATCATGTCCAAGCATGACTAAGTACAAGCGTAGAGATAAAGCCATTTTTACATGACTTAAAGTATACAAAATCATAATCAAAACCATCGAATTTGTCTATATATATATATGTACGGTCATTATATTTATACCATATCCAAACCTACTTAAAGATATTTATATTCATCATCATTTAAAGTATATGATGCTACCACAATACCTTGCATTTTAGGCACACAACATTCTAACTAAAACTTACACAAACCATAGGCAATATAACTAACTTTAAACACAAGGATTTAGCCATTTTTGCATGGCTTTATATACAACCAAAATGAATCCAACCTTTCAAAACATAACCAACCTATACATGCCATAATTTACGTTTAGCAAATAAGGTACCAAAATAATAGATAGTGTGATGAGCTTGGCTGACAGTTCCCGAGCTTGTAGCTTGGCTTCAAAATCTATAAAACAAAGTAAACATAACATAAAGAGTAAACTATCAAAGCTTAGTAAGTCATAAGCAAATAAACAATTCAATAACTTATTCAACTTAACTATATTAGACAAGATTATTACATCAGGTCGCATTTAAATCCAAACATTTGTGTATTCATGTTACATACATATAATCATATGCACTTGTAAACAATTATATTATCACTTTATCCACATGCTTATATAGCCAACATTAACAAGTCATTATTTAACCTTCAAGGCCGAACATTCATTAGGCACCAAGCTCACATACTCATAAATATATAAACTCATAGTTCGAAATATAATCTCATGTACATTTGTTAATCATTTGACCGAATACTCATAAGCACACACATATAAAATTAAAACTCATACAATAAAGTGCAATAGGCCGAATACACTTACCTTGTTTTTAATAAATATCGAACTAACTCATACTTGGCCATTTAGATCGATTTACATACTCGAACTCGACTTATCTTTGCCCAATGAACCATTCAGAATTGGATAGGACACTCGGATAATCACATAAGTCGTACAATGCCAATGTCCCAGACGTGGTCTTACATGTAGCCACAAAACGACGCCGGTGTCCCAGACAGGGTCTTACTTGTAAACACATATCGAAGTCACATATCGATGCCATGGTCTTACTCACACACACACATCGGAATCCTATGTCATGACATACGTATCCTAACTATTCCTAAGGTTCATACAGGACTTTCGGACGTCATAACTCGGTCAAAACCAATTCGGAAATGTGATAATCAAGCTTAAGTATATTCGGCTATAGCTTATGTATATTTTTACATTAAAAAATAGTATATAATATTTACATTTAACAACTTTTGTTTTTCCCCGGTCCAAATCCGATTTCTTTGGTTCTTGATCTAAACATATTCAAATTAAGCTCATCCAAATATATTTACATTCAATTTAGTCCAAAAACACATAAATAGACAAGTTACCACTTTACCCCTGACATTTACGATTTTTACAATTTAGTCCCTATTGCACAAAACACAAAATGCACAAAATTTCAAAACACTCATGTTTGGCCAAATCTTACCCATGCTTATACAAGTCCATATATTTAATAAATTTCACATTTTAGTCCCTCAAATTATTATTTTTGCAATTAAGTCCTAATTACTCAAAATCATCAAAAACTCCAATACAAACTATGTTAATCTAAAACATATCTTTCATTTTTCATCATCAAACAACAAAAATCACAAGCTATCAACAATGACACAACTCAAAACATAATCAAAATAAAAAAAATCAAAGCTTGGGTTTTGAAGATTACTAAGCAACGATCTCAGAAACGTAGAAATTATCAAAAATCGACAAGAAAATGAACCTTAATTGAGCTCCAAATAGGCCGAACCCTAGATTTTTTTCTTTTTTTTTTCTTTCTTAAGTTTCGGTGGATGAACAAATGAAAAAACATGTGTTTTTTACTTTGGTTTTATTAAATATAAGTTTATTAACTAAATTACCTATATAACCTTATTATTATAACATATAACTATTATAAACTATGGCCACTACCGTCCACCAACATTAATTATGGCCTACTTACCATTTTAAGGCTTCAATTTAAAAAGCCACTAACAATTCAACCCCTTTTAGAAATAACCACTAAATTTTCATTTTACGCGATTAAGTCCTTTTATTTAATTGGACACCTAAACGATAAAATTAAATCACAGAAATTTTGCAGATATAAATTCATACTAAATAAACACAGAAAATAATTTTAAAATATTTTTCCAACTCGGATTCGTGGTCCCGAAACCACTATTTCGATTAGGGTCTAAATCGGGCTATTACAACTCTCCCTCCCATGTTGCTTCCTCAACTCCATGCTTATGCCACAATGCTTTAACTAACGGAATCTTCTTATTCCACAACTCTTTAACCTCTCGAGTCAAAATGCGAATCGGTTTTCTTCGTAGATCATATCAGACTGAATTTCAATCTCAGACGGACTAATCACATGAGAAGGATCAGATCAATACCTCCGAAGCATCGAAACGTGGAATACATTATAGATATTTTCTAACTCAGGTAGCAACAGTAGTCTGTAAGGAACTGGCCCGATAAGCTCTATAACCCCATACGACCCAATAAACCTCGGACTCAATTTGCCTTTACGATTGAATCTGAGTAATTTCTTCCACAGTGAGACTTTCAAGAAGACTTTGTCTCTGATCTGAAACTCTATATCTTTACGTTTCAAGTCCGCATAAGATTTCTGATGATCTGACGTTGCTTTCAAACTTTCACAGATCACTTTCACTTTCTGTTCAGTTTCTCTAATCAAGTCAACCCCATGTATCTTATTTTTACTGAGTTCAGTCCAATATAATGGTGTGCGACATTTTTGACCATACAAAGCCTCATAAGGTGCCATTTTTATACTCGGTTGATACCTATTATTATACGCAAATTCAATCAGAGGTAGATATCGTTCCCACGTACCTTCAAACTCGAGAATGCAACATCTCAACATATCCTCAAGTATCTGAATGATTTGCTCATACTGGCCATCTGTTTGCGAATGGAAAGCAGTACTGAAATGTAATTTCGTACCTAGTGCATCTTGCAGTTTCTTCCAAAACTGCGATGTAAAACTCGGATCTCTATCCGAAACAATGGATATAGGCACACCATATAATCTTACAATCTGGGAGACATATAATTCAGCAAGCTTATCTAGTGAGTAGTCCATACGTATCAGAACAAAATGAGTCGATTTAGTCAATCTATCAACAACAACCCAGATTGCATCTTTCCTGCTCAGTGTCAACGGTAAACTAGATACAAAATTGATGATGCTTTAGAATAACGTATTTTTATGTATTAATCATGTGTTTATTCCGGGCTTGATCCTACTAATTTGAGCTATTTATTTCTTTTTATCTTTTAGGGACTGATTTAGAGGCAAAAGCAAAATTAAGGGACAAAAGTGCGAATTTGGAGATACAATGGGCTGATATGCGACACAGGAAAAAGATTGTGCCAAAAGTACGAGCATGGAAGACACAAGGACTAAAAACGCAAAAAGAAGAGATTTTATTTTATAAGACTCCATTTTATTAGGATAATTAATGTTAAGATAATTATTAGGATTATTTAATTTTAGGATTTTATTTTAATTATCTTTTTGTATTTATCTCTTTAGAATTTAAGTTAAATTAGACTATCTCCCTAGCACTATAAATAGGGGGTGAAGTGACTCTATTTGGGGTTCATCTTTTTTCTATAAACACTCCCCCCTGAAAGTCTAGGCTTTTGTTTCTTCATATTTTCTTTCAATAAAACTCCCTTTTCCATTTTTATACTTATTTTCTTTTCCACCATTATCATGAGCCACTAAAACCCATCTAGCCGAAAGTTGTCAATATCCCCCAAAAAGGGTTCTTGAGGCCTAGAATCCGTACTTAGCCTTCTCGCCAGGTATTCATCGTTTCTCCGCATTACGGGCTGACACTTCTGTCCATGGCCCTTAAGAAGTAAGCTTTTCAACATATGCAAAGGCGGCCGCTTTGTATGTTTTGGAAGGATTAAACAATCGGTTCGTTAACTTACTGCGTCAGAGGTTGGCGAGCTAAAGAGACAAAATGGCATGGGATTCACCATTGAGAAGCGTTGATCTAGCATAGATTATTGGCTAGAGTCAGGTTCCCTAAAAATCGTAAGTCTAATCTTTGGAGCTGGTGGTCGTAGGCATTCTCTTCCACTATAACTGGCTTACTTGAGTTGAGAAGGGTTACTTAAAAGCCAAGGATTGAACCCAAGGCGGAACAAGACAACCGGAGACTGGAATCTTGCCACATAAGAAACTTTCTCTTTACCCAACTCTATTTATTTTTATACTCCTCATTTTAATTTCTGCAATTTATTTAACTTCGCAATTTCAATTCACTTTAAATTCTGTTTTTATTTTTCCAGATTTTTAATTCTATTTTATTTATTTTTCAGGAACGCAGGTTTTCTTGGCCAAGAAATTGTCCAGGATTTCAAGAAATGAGCATTCGTACAATCCGATCCCTAAGGATTCGACCCTACTTCCCCTTTACTGTTATTTTTACTATTTTACAAGGAGTAGGATATTTTTGGTTCTCTCAATGACGCATCAAATTTTGGTGCTGTTGCCGGGGATCGGTAATGTACTAATCTTTTTTTTGTTTCTTATGACTAGATCTGCTCCAGGAACTCTTGCGTTTGATTTGGAGATTGAAAAGACTGCGAGAGCCAATCGCAAGGAAACAAAGCTAAGAAAAAAGCAGTCAGCGGTGGTTGGGACTCAAAGTAATCGACTGCCAAAAATCAGAATCGACGACGAAGCAGAGTCTAGGGTTAATAGAAACCCTACTCAAACCTTTGAAGGTGCAAAAGTAGAAGTCGATTCCTCAGAAGAAGTGCTTAACACTAGGGTTGATGAAAACACTAATTTAGCACCTCAAACTATAGCTCAGATAATTCGGCAACTGGCTGAAGCACCGATAGAACAACCACCACTATGCATCGCGTATCCTACTATGGATACTAATTTTGAATTAAAGTCAGGCTTGATCCAGCTACTACCAAATTTTTGGGGGTTACAAAATGAAAATCCCCACAAGCATTTGAAAGAATTCCATATGGTTTGCCTTAGTATGAAACCTCAGGGGGTAACTGAGGATCAAATTAAACTGCGCGCTTTCCTTTTTCCTTAGCAGATTCTGCTAGGGAATGGTTATTCTATTTACCTCTTGGATCTGTAACGACTTGGGCTGATCTGTCTCATTTATTTCTCAACAAGTTTTTTCCAACGTCGCATACAGTCGAGTTAAGAAGAGAAATCGTGGGCATAAGGCAAAAAGACGTAGATACTCTGTACAACTATTGAGAGCAATTTAAGAAGTTGTGTGCAAGTTTCCCACAACACGGTATAACGGAACAGTCTTTGCTCCAGTACTTTTATGAAGGCCTGAAACCCATGGAGATGAATATGGTAGATGCCGCGAGTGGAGGAGCGTTAGTCAACATGACTCCACAACAAGCAAGAGACTTAATCTCCACGGTGGCTGCAAATTCTCAGCAATTCCGAGCCAACCCTGAACCCCCTAGAAGGGTTCATCAGCTAAGTAATTCAACCTTAGAAGATAAAGTTGATAGAATTGCTAATATTTTGAATTCTCTTGCTGCAGAAAAAGCAAAGACAGCCCGGTTATGTGGAATATGTGCTACCCCTGAACATACAACCGATGCATGTCCTAGTTTGAATGATGATACTATGGCTCATTTAGATGCTGTGGGAAATTTTCATAGGCCACCACAAAGGCGATATGACCCTTATGCTAATACCTATAACCCAGGATGGAGGGATCACCCTAACTTAAGTTATGGGGCCAACCCACAATACAACCAATCATACCAGAACCGAGTTCCACAATAGCCACGAGATTCAGGTAATTCTCTAGAAACTTTGGTCAATAAATTAGCGACTAACATGCTTGATTTTCAACAGAAAACTAAAACATCTATAAGAGAATTGTCCACATCAATTGAGAAGATGAGTTCTCAAGGGAAGCTGCCATCACAAATAGAACCAAACCCGAGGCAAAATGCTAATGCAGTGATGTTGTGAAGTGGAAAGGTACTATAACCAATTCCTGGCAAAAATCTTGGCCAAGAAATCGCCTAGGAAAAACTCGAAGATGACGAATAGGTCCAAGCGAAACCTCCACTGCCGAAAATCTAACCTTCATTCCCAAGACGATTAAATCAGTGTCAAAAAAGTAAGGAAGACAAGGAAATCCTCGAAACATTCAGGAATGTCGAGATCAATCTAACACTGTTGGATGCCATCAGAGAGATTCTGCAGTATGCCAAGTTACTTAAAGAGCTTTGCACCAACAAATGAAAACTAACAGGTAATGAAAAGGTAAGTGTTGGTGATAATGCATCCGTAGTGTTACAATGAAAAATGCCGGCAAAATGTAAAGATAAGGGTATGTTCATTATACCATGCAAAATAGGCCATTTGGGGATCAAGAAGGCCATGTGTGATTTAGGGGCCTCCATAAATGTTATGCTTTATTCTATTTATGAATCACTTAATGCGGGTTTTCTGACAAAAAACAGGTGTTATAATTCAGTTGGCAGACAGGTCTATTGTGCACCTCGAAGGAGTCCTTGAGGACGTACTGATAAAAGTTAACGAACTTATTTTCCCTGCAGATTTTTATGTGATAAAGATGGAGGAGGATAACACTACTGGATCTTCGGACCTCCTGTTGGGCCGACCTTTACTTAGTACCACTAGCACTAAGATCGACGTTCGAAGCGGAACTTTTACGATGAAATTTGATGGGGAGATCGTGAAGTTTAATGTTTATAACGCCATTAGTCATCCAAGTGAAATTTTGAGCGTAAATCCTGTCGACATAATTGACTCATTAGTAGAAGAGACTTTTGAGTCGATTTATTAAGACAAATCTAAATTTTTATCTAATGATTATGAATTTGTTAATGCATTATTATCTCCATCAGACACTAAACTTTTACCCTCTGTTGTGTAGGCCTCAGAGTTGGAATTGAAACCGCTTCTTGAACATCTTAAGTATGCATTTTTGGGAACAGGTAATACCTTACCCATTATAATTTCAAATAAACTCTCTAAACCTGAAGAAGAAAGTTTGATCCAGGTACTAAAAAGTTATAAGGAGGTGATTGGCTGGACCACTGCCGACTTAAGAGGGATAAGCCCTTTGACATGCACCCATAAGATTTACTTGGAGGAGAACACGAAACCAAGGAGAGAGGCACAAAGACTTTTAAACCTGAATATGATGGAGGTGGTAAAAAAGGAAATAATTAAGTTGCTGGATGTTGACATAATCTTTCCCATTTCTGACAGTAGATGTGTAACGCCCCGTACCCGAGACCATTGCCGGAGTCGAACACGAGGTGTTAACGGACTTAATTCATTACTTAAACAGCTCATACAATTCATTTTAAAATTTCTAGACAAGCTAACTAACTGCATCACAGTCACTTTAAAAATCATATCTCGAGTTTCGAAACTCGAAATCCAATTCCGTAAATGTTTCCTGAAACTACACTCATATATCTATCTATTAATTGTTTTCTAGAATTTTTGGTTGGGCCAATTAGTACAGTTTATTAGTTAAAATCTCCCCTGTTTCAGGGTTCGACTACTCTGACCTCTGTGTATTACTAAACTCAATAATGAATCTGTAAATATAAAGAATGACTTCTAATTTTCTTTGTAAAATTTATGGTGAATTTCCAAAGTCAGAACAGGGGATCCAGAAATCGCTCAGGCCCTGTTTCATAAAAATTTAAACATCTCATAAAATATAGCTCATATACCTGTTTCGCTTCTTCCATATGAAAATAGACTCATCAAGCTTCGATTCCATAACTTATTCATTATTTAATTCCATTTCTACTATTTTTAGTGATTTTTCAAATTCACGTCACTACTGCTGTCTGAATCTATTTTATGGTACATTTTACCTATTTCATGGTTTTCCATGGATTAGCTAGTAATTTGACATACATAACACCAAATATGATCATGATTAGCCATTCCAATGGCTAATCATTACCAAGCATTTCCATACCACTCAATAACCATATCATAAGACCATATATACAAAATGATTATAATGCTATACATGCCACACTCAAAATATACAAGCCATTATGCCAAGATGGTATACGGATAGTGTGAGCAAGCCTCCGACAATTCCCGACTTCCGAGCTGGCTTGTCAAAACTACAAGGAATGAAAAGGAGGGAGTAAGCATAAATGCTTAATAAGTTCACATGCAAATAGCAAGTAACATAACCATATAAGCAAACATAAAACATCATTTGCATAATCATCACCAAGACATTCATATCACATTTTCATTTATCATCTTACCATATTGTTGTTATATCGATTTTTCAACCCGAGGGTTAAGTACATACCTGTTCAAAGTACCCATTTCACAACACTTACCAATACGTCCCTTTCATCATGAGTATTCCTCCATTTCAGTAGAACTTTACCCGTTGAACACATCGAAATATAATTCGGATACATGGAAAGTTTGCACATAAGTGTCACATATGTAGCCAAGCTACCATGTAACCCGTCCATAAGCGAACTCAGACTCAACTCAATAAGCTCGGGCGTTCGTATCCATAAGTGAACTCGGACTCAACTCAACGAGCTCGGACGCCTAGTTACATCTCTCGAACTCGGACTCAACTCAACGAGTTCGGACATTCGCATCCATAAGTGAACTCGAACTCAACTCAACGAGTTCGGATGCCCAAATATCCCAGTGATATGTCACTTGTATCCTAATCCATTCCTAAGGTTCAACGGGACATTTTTCCCAATCATGTGTCTCAACCATCTTCTACGGAATGCCGTTACCGATACTCGGTAGTATTTCACATTTTCCAAGTATATCACATAATTTGACATATTAACAAACAATTATCACAGTATAATATTTCATAATACCTATCATATCATTTAAATAACATTAAAACATTTAAAATAATAACTATGTCACCAACATTTACATATGAACTTACCTCGTATGCGAAAATGGCTACTTTTACCATTTCGTCCACAACTTGGTATTTTCCCCATTTTAGCTCGAATTTCATTTTTCGTTTCTCTATCATTTAAAATATAGTCTAATTAGGACTCAAATTATTCAAATTGACCCAAAATCATATTTTTGAAAAATTACAATTTTGCCCCTAAACTTTTGCATATTTACACTTTTACCCCAAAGCTCGTAAATTAAACTTTAGCCTATTTTCTTATGTTTTTTGACATGATGATCATTTTTCCCTTCTATGTCAACATCAAATTCTCACTCTAACATGTACTTATGACTATTAGGTATTTTTACCGATTAAGCCCTTTTGCTCGTTTTCGCTTAAAACCGAATAGTACAAGTTGTCTAACATAATTTAAAACCTCATATTCTATCATAAAACACCAAAATACACAAATTTCACCTATGGGTATTTTTCCAAATATGAACCCTAGGTTGAATTATTGCTAGCATAAGCTAAATCGAGCTACCGTGTGACAGCCCAAAGTTGACCCTAGTCGGGAAGTGGTTTCGGGACCGCTAAACCGAGTCACCGAAATGTTTGAATGTGATACTTATTGTGTAGAATATGTAATTATGAATGTGTGAAAATTTCAAGCTTCAATTTGGTTGATTTCATGTGAATTTAGTCAATAGGACTTATGTGAGAAAATTCTAAAATGTGATAGGTCAATGTGTGAGGACCTATTAGTGCATGTGGACAAAGGGGGGACTTGCATGTCAAATTTCCCCCCCTAATGAGTAGTGGCCGGCCATGACAAGGAAGGATGGGCAAAACATGTCATGAAACATGTTTTGTTAGTGGAAGAATAAAATAAGGAGTATGGGTAATAAAGAAATGGAAAACAAAAGAAAAAAAAATGTGTGTGTGGTGTTTGTCCCCCCATTGCCGTGAGCTAAACAAGAGAAAGGGGGAATTTTGTTCATCCTTTTCTCATCTTCATGCTTGCCAAAAACTAGAAAGAAAAACAAAGAAAAATTTTCTCATCCTTTGGTTTATCCTTGGCCAAAAATTTTAAGGAGGAAAGAAGAAGAAAGGTGAAGAGATTCGGCCATGCATGTAGCTAGGCTAAGGTATGTTTGATGATGTTCCATGAGAGGCATGCATGTTTTAGTTATTAGCTTGAGTTCTACCTAACCCATGGTCTAAATCTTGCTATGTGATGGAAATGGCACTTGACCATGGATGAATCATTCTTGGTTGATGTTTGATGTTGTGGTGATGAGGCATGAGGATGAGTTAAGATTCGGCCTAGGTGGAGGTTGTGTTAATGCCATTGCATGCAAAATATGAAGCTTGTTAATGATGCATGTAATGATGGCTTGATGATTCTTGAACCTCCTTTTTAGCATTTTTTTTGTTGTGTGAGCACATATGTGCATTGGTTGCTAAATGGAGAAGAATCGGCTAGCAAGATGTGTGCTAAGGCCGAATGTAACTTTGCATGTTAATGAGCAATGCATGTGTTAAATTGATGAAAAGGGGAGGATGCTTTACTAGTGTGTACATGTGTGTATTAAGTGTTGAAATCGACCCCAAAAATGGACATGCATATTCGGCCAAGGGCAAGAAATTAGCTAATATGTTGTGTTGATGCATGATTTTTGCATGTATGAGACTTTAATGTCTAATGTATAAATATGGGCTAAGTGCCTTGTGTTCATCTTTTGATGCCTAAAATGATGAAATCAATTTATTTGTTTGATTAAGCTCAAGAGCAAAGGGGAAATAAAATCGATAAAGGGAAGGAAAAAGTGGTTGAATAGCTAGCGGAATCGTTCGATAACACCCGAGGTAAGTTCTTGAGTAAGAGAGCTTAAATTTCGATGTGATTAAATCATGCTCTATGTGTGGCTATTGAGCCGAATGTGCAAGGACAATATGTGCCTTGTGTTTGAGTTTCGTAAACGAAAATGAAATATGAATGTGCTATGAATTATTGTTAGATGTGCATGATTAATTGAATGCTGTCCGGGCTAAGTCCCGAAGGCTTTGTGCTAAGTGAATATATCCGGATTAAGATCCGAAGGCCTTTGTGCGAGATACTAAATCCGGGTTAAGTCCCGAAGGCATTCGTGCGAGTTATTAAATCCGGGTTAAGTCCCGAAGGCATTCGTGCGAGTTGTTAAATCCGGGTTATGTCCCGAAGGCATTGTGTGAGTTACTAAAACCGGGCTATGTCCCGAAGGCATTTGAACGAGGAGCTATATCCGGTTAAATCCCGAAGGTACGTGATTTGGTAATGAATGAGCTTGCTGTAAAATTCCAGCGAATACTCGAAAAACATCCCAATATGGGGATATGTTACGTATGTGTTGAATTTAATCGAGCCCTTACAAATAAATGTTCGCTCAGTTGATAAACGAGCTACCGGCCTTCGGCCAAGTTAGTTTATTGTGTATGTACATAAGGGTTGTTAATGTTGTGAAGCAAGTTTGATATCGGTAAATTGCGTATTATGAAATATTCCGTTTAGCTAAATGTGTGCTATTCTTTGTGCATGCTGGAATTCCTTGCTCAAACTTACTAAGCATAAATTGCTTACTCGTTACATTGCTCCTCTGTTTTATAGATTTTTGGTTCTCCAGCTATCGGACTCGGGATCTTGAAGTCGAAGTCGCCCACACTATCAAAGGCTCTTTTGGGTACTATTTTGGTTGAATTTTGTTATGGCATGTATAGGACTACCCATTGTGGTCTTTCGAGTACTTTATGAAATGTATAAGTGTACAGCCATGCGAAAATGGCTTGTAGAAGTGGAGTATGGCATTAGACCATTCGTATTTATGAATGTATAGATGGTTTCATGATGTAACTATGTTGGAATGGAAGTGTTGAGCAAATGATCAGCCACTAGAATGGCTAAGTATGATCATATGTGGGCTTATGTATGACAAGGCCCTAGTTGGTCCATGAAACCCCAAATTAGGTAAGGTTCACTTTGAAAACAGAAGCTGATAGCAGCAGTGGTGTGGATTGGAAAAATCACAAGAATTCGTAGGAGTGGAATTAAATAGTGAATAAATTATGTAATCGAACCTTGATGAATCTACTTTCATATGGAAGTAACGAAACAATTATAGGAACAGTACAGAAAGAGATATTCGGGTTCTTGTGGAACAGGGCCAGAACAGTTTCTGGATTCACTGTTCCGCCTTTGGAAATTCACTATAAATTGACCAGAGATAATTAGGGGTCATACCATATATGTATGGATTCCTCTCTGAGTCTAGTTTCCATAGAAACAAACGGCATCAGTATTAAAGCTCTGTGCAGAGAGATATCCCAGTCGTAATGGGAAAAGGTCAGTGTAGTCGACCCCTGTAACATGGGAGACTTTGACTAATAAACTGTACTAATTGGCCCGACCAAAAATTCTAGAAAAAAATCCATAGGTGGGGACATGAGTCTAGTTTCAGTGAAAAATCACAAAACTGATTTTTGAGTTGTGAAACTCAAGATATGATTTTTGAAGCGACTAGTACTCAGACTGGGCAGTGTCTGGAAAAATTTTTCAAAGTTTGTTAACATCTCGTGTCCGACTCCGGTGTCGGTCTCGGGTTCGGGGTGTTACATTTTATTGGTATCAGAGCTACGGTTTAGTCGATTCTAGGACTACCGTAATGTTTTGGGTCTAGCTATACATGCCATTTTATGTGATTACTTGATAGTGTGGTGATTTCCGACAATTGTAAATGTGTTTATTTATAGTAATGGATCCCGATCGTGACCGAGAGGTAGCTGATGATCTTGAGAGTGTAGCGCCTGCTCCCGCACAAGGGACAGTGCCGGCAAACTCTCAACCTAATGCTAGTAATCAGAATGATGAAGCTAGACAAGCATTCTATAGCGTGATGAATGATTGGTTTAACCAATACATTCGAACTAATATGGCTGTTCCACAACCTCCATTCCCGAACAAATACTACCCCCGCACCTACAATACCGCCGGTAACGGACCAAATAAGGTCACATAAGCCCCAGTTGACAGAATCCGAAAACATGGGGCTACTGAATTTAAGGCTATGGATAGCGATGATGCCGAGCAAGCTGAATTTTGGCTGGACAACACTATCCGGGTACTCGATGAGCTATCTTGTACACCCGATGAATGCCTAAAGTGTGCTATCTCCTTGCTACGTGATTCTGCCTACTATTGGTGGAGTACTCTGACTTCTATTGTGCCCCGAGAGCAAGTAACTTGGGAGTTTTTCCAAACTGAGTTTCGGAAAAAGTATATCAGTCAGAGATTTGTTGATCAAAAACGGAAGGAATTTCTTGAGCTTAAGCAAGGCTCCATGTCGGTTACTGATTACGAGCGAAAATTTGTTAGACTTAGCAAATACGCTCGGGAATGTGTTTCGTCCGAAGCTGTTATGTGTAAACGCTTCGAGGATGGGCTGAATGAAGATATAAAAATGTTCGTTGGCGTTCTTGAAATACAAGAGTTCGTGGTACTTGTTGAACGAGCTTGTAAAGCCGAAGAGCTTAGAAAAGAAAAGCAAAGAGTTGATGAGGGAACTGGAGAGTTTCGTAAAACATCCTCGGGGAGGTCTCTTCAACAGACATCGAAGAGATTTCGAGATGATGCGGGCCAGTTTAGAGGCACTTCGGGCCTTTTTGGACGAGATCGTGATCGACCCCCTGTGGGTACACGAGGCACTTCGGTCGCCAGTGTTGGGAATGAACGTCGAGACAGGACGAAATGCCGATATTGCGGTAAATGGCATTCGGGGAGTTGTAGATTTCCTGACCGCTCCTGTTACAAATGCGGATCAGTGGACCACTTCATTAAAGATTGCCCGAGGTTGTCGGGACAGAATGCAAATCAGAGTGGGAGACCGGGTGCTACCACTGCTCGAGGTAGACCATCTGGAAATATGGGCAATGCTGGTGGTGGTCAGAGAGGATCTAGAGATGATATAACCAGATCCGAAGCCCGTGCGCCTGCTAGAGCTTATGCTATACGTGCCCGCGAGGATGCTTCTTCGCCTGATGTTATTACCGGTTGGATTGGTTGACCGCGCATGATGCGATTGTGAATTGCAAGAGCAAGACTATTGATTTGAGGTGCGCAAATAACGAAGTAGTCCGAATTGAGTCTGCGGACTTGGAGGGGATGCCAGCTGTAATATCAGCAATGTTGGCACAGAAATATGTAAAAAAAAAGGGGGTGCGAAGCATACCTTGCATATGTGCTTGATGACAAAGAATTAGAAAAGAAACTCGAATCTGTGTCGGTGGTTTGTGAATACCCGGATGTTTTTCCGGAAGAATTACCGGGTTTACCACCTGTTCGGGAGGTAGAGTGTGGTATTGAGCTTGTACCTGGGACTACGCCGATTTCGATAGCTCCGTATCGTATGGCACCAACTGAGTTAAAGGAGTTGAAAGCTCAGTTGCAAGAACTGACGGATAGAGGTTTCGCTCGACCAAGTTTCTCACCTTGGGGTGCACCAGTATTGTTCGTGAAAAAGAAGGACGGAACCATGAGGTTGTGCATTGACTATCGTCAGCTGAATAAAGTGACGATAAAGAACAAATATCCGTTGCCGTGCATCGATGATTTGTTCGACCAACTGAAGGGAGCCTCAGTGTTCTCAAAAATAGATTTGAGATCGGGCTATTATCAGTTGCGAATTCGAGATCCAGATATTCCCAAAACTGCCTTCAGAACGAGATATGGTCACTACGAATTCTTAGTGATGCCGTTTGGGCTCACTAATGCCCCTGCGGTATTTATGGATTTGATGAATCGGATCTTCAGACCGTATTTGGATCAGTTCGTAGTTGTGTTCATTGATGACATTTTGGTCTATTCAAGAGATGAGACCGAACATGCTGGGCATCTGAGGCTAGTGCTGCAAATTTTGCGGGATAAGCAGTTATATGCTAAGTTCAGTAAGTGCGAGTTCTGGTTAAGAGAGGTTAGCTTCTTGGGTCATGTGGTATCCGCGTCGGGTATTCGAGTTGACCCGAACAAAATTTCAGCCATACTTGACTGGAAACCTCCGAGAAATATTACTGAAGTTCGGAGCTTTTTGGGGCTCGCCGGTTATTACCGACGATTTGTGAAAGGTTTCTCGATGATAGCCACACCAATGACGAAGCTACTTCAAAAGGATGTTAAGTTCGAGTGGACGGAGAAATGTCAGAAAAGTTTCAACCAACTGAAAACTCATTTGACTGAAGCTCCAATTTTGGTGCAACCCGAATCAGGTAAAGAGTTTGTCATTTATAGTGACGCATCCCTACTTGGGTTGGGTCGCGTATTGATGCAAGAAGGTCGAGTCGTGGCCTATGCGTCGAGACAATTGAAGCCACACGAGAGGAATTATCCGACCCATGATCTCGAACTAGCTGCCATCGTGTTTGCTTTAAAAATATGGCGACATTATCTGTTTGGTGAGAAGTGCCATGTATTTTCGGATCACAAAAGTCTCAAATATTTGATGACTCAACGAGACTTGAATCTGCGACAAAGACGTTGGCTTGAGTTGTTGAAAGATTACGAGCTTGTCATTGATTACCACCCGGGAAAGGCTAACGTGGTTGCGGACGCCTTAAGCCGGAAGTCATTGTTTGCTTTACGAGCGATGAATGTGCATTTGTCTGTTCTACCAGACAGTGTGTTAGTAGCTGAATTAAAAGCTAAACCATTATTGACTCACCAAATTCGTGAAGCTCAGAAAGTCGATGATGAATTGGTTGCAAAACGGGCTAAGTGTTTTCCGAACGAGGAATCGGAGTTTCAAATTGATGATGATGATTGTTTGAGGATCAGAAATCGTTTGTGTGTTCCAAGGAATTCGGAACTCATTTCGATGATTCTGAACGAAGCCCATTGTTGCCGAATGTCAATTCACCCGGGGAGTACGAAAATGTACAACGATTTGAAACGTCAATTTTGGTGGCATGGTATGAAACGGGACATCTCCGACTTTGTTTCGAGATGTTTAATATGTCAACAAGTGAAAGCGGAACATCAAGTGCTTTCAGGATTACTCCAGCCGATCATGATACCCGAGTGGAAATGGGATCGAGTCACAATGGTCTTTGTGTCCGGACTGCCCTTGTCAGCAAGTAAGAAGGATGCGATATGGGTTATTGTTGATAGACTGACTAAGTCGGCTCATTTCATCCCCGTACGTACGGATTTTTCATTGGAGAAACTAGCTGAATTGTACGTTTATCAAATTGTGAGATTACACGGGGTACCTGTTTCCATCGTGTCGGATAGAGATCCAAGATTCACCTCACGATTTTGGAAGAAATTGCAAGAAGCTCTGGGTACCAAGCTGCATTTTAGCACTGCTTTTCACCCCCAAACCGATGGTCAATCCGAGAGGATAATTCAGATACTTGAGGATATGTTGAGATGTTGCATCCTCGAGTTCAGTAGTTCATGGGAACGGTATTTACCTTTGATTGAATTCGCTTACAACAATAGTTTTCAATCAAGTATTAAGATGGCACCTTACGAGGCTTTGTACGATCGTAAATGCCGTACACCATTGTTTTGGACCGAGCTCGGTGAAAGCAAAATTTTCGGAGTTGATTTGATTAGAGATGCTGAACAGAAAGTAAAGGTAATCCGTGAAAGTTTGAAGGTAGCCACGGATCGTCAGAAATCGTACGCAGATTTGAAACGAAAAGACATCGAGTATCAGGTGGGAGACAAAGTGTTCCTTAAGGTTTCACCTTGGAAAAAGATACTCAGGTTTGGCCGTAAGGGCAAGTTGAGCCCAAGATTCATTGGGCCGTACAAAATCTCCGAACGAGTTGGTCCGGTTGCGTATAGATTGATTTTGCCCCCGGAGCTTGAAAAGATTCATGACGTCTTTCATGTTTCGATGCTTCGACGCTATCGATCTGATCCATCGCATATAATTAGCCCATCAGAGGTTGAAATTCAAGTCGACATGAGCTATGAAGAAGAACCGATGCGTATCCTAGCTCGTGAAGTGAAGGAGTTGCGAAACAAAAGAGTTCCGCTAGTAAAGGTGTTATGGCTCAAACACGGGATCGAGGAAGCAACTTGGGAGACCGAAAGCTCGATGAAAGAACGATACCCAAACCTATTTACCGGTAAGATTTTCGGGGACGAAAATTTCTTAAGTGGGGGAGAGTTGTGACAGCCCAAAGTTGACCCTAGTCGGGAAGTGGTTTCGGGACCGCTAAACCGAGTCACCGAAATGTTTGAATGTGATACTTATTGTGTAGAATATGTAATTATGAATGTGTGAAAATTTCAAGCTTCAATTTGGTTGATTTCATGTGAATTTAGTCAATAGGACTTATGTGAGAAAATTCTAAAATGTGATAGGTCAATGTGTGAGGACCTATTAGTGCATGTGGACAAAGGGGGGGACTTGCATGTCAAATTTCCCCCCCTAATGAGTAGTGGCCGGCCATGACAAGGAAGGATGGGCAAAACATGTCATGAAACATGTTTTGTTAGTGGAAGAATAAAATAAGGAGTATGGGTAATAAAGAAATGGAAAACAAAAGAAAAAAAAATGTGTGTGTGGTGTTTGTCCCCCCATTGCCGTGAGCTAAACAAGAGAAAGGGGGAATTTTGTTCATCCTTTTCTCATCTTCATGCTTGCCAAAAACTAGAAAGAAAAACAAAGAAAAATTTTCTCATCCTTTGGTTTATCCTTGGCCAAAAATTTTAAGGAGGAAAGAAGAAGAAAGGTGAAGAGATTCGGCCATGCATGTAGCTAGGCTAAGGTATGTTTGATGATGTTCCATGAGAGGCATGCATGTTTTAGTTATTAGCTTGAGTTCTACCTAACCCATGGTCTAAATCTTGCTATGTGATGGAAATGGCACTTGACCATGGATGAATCATTCTTGGTTGATGTTTGATGTTGTGGTGATGAGGCATGAGGATGAGTTAAGATTCGGCCTAGGTGGAGGTTGTGTTAATGCCATTGCATGCAAAATATGAAGCTTGTTAATGATGCATGTAATGATGGCTTGATGATTCTTGAACCTCCTTTTTAGCATTTTTTTTGTTGTGTGAGCACATATGTGCATTGGTTGCTAAATGGAGAAGAATCGGCTAGCAAGATGTGTGCTAAGGCCGAATGTAACTTTGCATGTTAATGAGCAATGCATGTGTTAAATTGATGAAAAGGGGGAGGATGCTTTACTAGTGTGTACATGTGTGTATTAAGTGTTGAAATCGACCCCAAAAATGGACATGCATATTCGGCCAAGGGCAAGAAATTAGCTAATATGTTGTGTTGATGCATGATTTTTGCATGTATGAGACTTTAATGTCTAATGTATAAATATGGGCTAAGTGCCTTGTGTTCATCTTTTGATGCCTAAAATGATGAAATCAATTTATTTGTTTGATTAAGCTCAAGAGCAAAGGGGAAATAAAACCGATAAAGGGAAGGAAAAAGTGGTTGAATAGCTAGCGGAATCGTTCGATAACACCCGAGGTAAGTTCTTGAGTAAGAGAGCTTAAATTTCGATGTGATTAAATCATGCTCTATGTGTGGCTATTGAGCCGAATGTGCAAGGACAATATGTGCCTTGTGTTTGAGTTTCGTAAACGAAAATGAAATATGAATGTGCTATGAATTATTGTTAGATGTGCATGATTAATTGAATGCTGTCCGGGCTAAGTCCCGAAGGCTTTGTGCTAAGTGAATATATCCGGATTAAGATCCGAAGGCCTTTGTGCGAGATACTAAATCCGGGTTAAGTCCCGAAGGCATTCGTGCGAGTTATTAAATCCGGGTTAAGTCCCGAAGGCATTCGTGCGAGTTGTTAAATCCGGGTTATGTCCCGAAGGCATTGTGTGAGTTACTAAAACCGGGCTATGTCCCGAAGGCATTTGAACGAGGAGCTATATCCGGTTAAATCCCGAAGGTACGTGATTTGGTAATGAATGAGCTTGCTGTAAAATTCCAGCGAATACTCGAAAAACATCCCAATATGGGGATATGTTACGTATGTGTTGAATTTAATCGAGCCCTTACAAATAAATGTTCGCTCAGTTGATAAACGAGCTACCGGCCTTCGGCCAAGTTAGTTTATTGTGTATGTACATAAGGGTTGTTAATGTTGTGAAGCAAGTTTGATATCGGTAAATTGCGTATTATGAAATATTCCGTTTAGCTAAATGTGTGCTATTCTTTGTGCATGCTGGAATTCCTTGCTCAAACTTACTAAGCATAAATTGCTTACTCGTTACATTGCTCCTCTGTTTTATAGATTTTTGGTTCTCCAGCTATCGGACTCGGGATCTTGAAGTCGAAGTCGCCCACACTATCAAAGGCTCTTTTGGGTACTATTTTGGTTGAATTTTGTTATGGCATGTATAGGACTACCCATTGTGGTCTTTCGAGTACTTTATGAAATGTATAAGTGTACAGCCATGCGAAAATGGCTTGTAGAAGTGGAGTATGGCATTAGACCATTCGTATTTATGAATGTATAGATGGTTTCATGATGTAACTATGTTGGAATGGAAGTGTTGAGCAAATGATCAGCCACTAGAATGGCTAAGTATGATCATATGTGGGCTTATGTATGACAAGGCCCTAGTTGGTCCATGAAACCCCAAATTAGGTAAGGTTCACTTTGAAAACAGAAGCTGATAGCAGCAGTGGTGTGGATTGGAAAAATCACAAGAATTCGTAGGAGTGGAATTAAATAGTGAATAAATTATGTAATCGAACCTTGATGAATCTACTTTCATATGGAAGTAACGAAACAATTATAGGAACAGTACAGAAAGAGATATTCGGGTTCTTGTGGAACAGGGCCAGAACAGTTTCTGGATTCACTGTTCCGCCTTTGGAAATTCACTATAAATTGACCAGAGATAATTAGGGGTCATACCATATATGTATGGATTCCTCTCTGAGTCTAGTTTCCATAGAAACAAACGGCATCAGTATTAAAGCTCTGTGCAGAGAGATATCCCAGTCGTAATGGGAAAAGGTCAGTGTAGTCGACCCCTGTAACATGGGAGACTTTGACTAATAAACTGTACTAATTGGCCCGACCAAAAATTCTAGAAAAAAATCCATAGGTGGGGACATGAGTCTAGTTTCAGTGAAAAATCACAAAACTGATTTTTGAGTTGTGAAACTCAAGATATGATTTTTGAAGCGACTAGTACTCAGACTGGGCAGTGTCTGGAAAAATTTTTCAAAGTTTGTTAACATCTCGTGTCCGACTCCGGTGTCGGTCTCGGGTTCGGGGTGTTACATACCGGGACTCCAAAAACGTAAAAATCATTAAAAACGAGGCTAGAACGGACTTACAATCGAGCTTGGAAGCTTGAAAAACCCTATCCATGGTTTCTCCTTGCTGCATTCGGCCATGGGGTTGAAGATGAGCAAAATTGGCTTTTAATTTTGTATTTTAATTCATTTTACCCCTAAATGACCAAAATGCCCTTACTACTAAACTTTCCAAAAATTCCATCCATGTCCAATTTTTGTCCATAGACTTAGAAATTGGTAAAATTTCTATTTAAGACCTCCTAATTAATATTTCAAAACAATTTCATACTAGAAACTTCTAGAATGCAAGTTTTGCAAATTATTCAATTTAGTCCCTAATTTCAATTTAAGCACTTTATGCATAAAATTTCTTCACTAAATTTTCACACAATCATGCAATCATATTATAGACCTTAAAATAATCATAAAATAATTATTTCTATCTCGGATTTTATGGTCACGAAACCACTATTCCGACTAGGCCCAAAATCAGGATATTACAACTCTCCCCCCTTTCAGGGATTTTCGTCCCCGAAAATCTTACCAGAAAAGTGGTCTTCACTTTTAATCTCATATTCGGTGCCAAAGAACTTGCACTTAGACTGTACCTCCAATACACCTCTTCAATTTCTCATATGATCTAAAAGCTTACAGTCTCAACTCTCAACTGTTCTTAAATTTTCAACCCTTCTCAGTTTCCCATGATATCATGACATAAAACCCGGATCTCAACTTGATTTAATGGAGACCGGAATTCCAAGAAATCCAACAATCAAAGAGACCTGAAATTCCATGAATCTGATAAGTAGGAATTCATTCAATATAGATATGATTTATAGATCTCGCCAAACATTTAACAATAGGATACATCACATTTTCCTCTTTCCGCTATGGAAATAATTCTGATATGGCCTCAAGAATAATCCTTCTCATTTCCATCCCAATATCAACACTGACAAGGATAATTTTGATAGATCCCAATGCTCGGCTTTAACCTCTTTAACAACTCCGATTTTATGTAACATCGAATGCTCTAAACTATCACATTACCTCACTGTCTTGAAACACATCACAATTCATACAACAGTACATTACTGAAAGTCAGGAAGTCTTTGCTCAATGTAGACTAGTCTAGTTCAGACGCTTCGGTTACCAATATTCTCATCTATCCGAACTCTGTCAACATGTAATAAACTTTTCAGCTTTCACAAGATGGAAACCTTATCATTCGTAGTGACTTAAACTAATATTCAACTCTTTCTAATAAATATACACTTCTCGTTCAAACTATTTACTCTTTTATACGTACAAAATGGAATTCTATTATCACACTTGGGAAAAATAATCCTGACATAATTGTCACATGAAATCTTTCAAATAAATAATTTACCATACCGACTGAAACTCACGCTTTTATCACCTATGCATTTACTGATGTCAAATCCTTACACAGAAATTAGAAAAAATGCCAATACTAAAATCACCACATTACCAAGATCAAATTAGAAGTATAGTCATATTTGACATGATTATCACGAGCTGAAGAATGCACTTCGAACATGAGTCGTAATTGACAAATTATGGAACAAAGATAACAAGAAAACCGAATAAAGAAATCCAAGATAGAGAAACCCGGAATAAAGAAATCCAGAATAAAGAGATCCAGGATAAAGAAACCCAAGATACGATACTATGCCGGAGAATCGAAAACCAAACTCATAGAGAAAATACGGAATACCCCGATAATTCTTCAAAGAAAGAAAGTCCAGAAGAAAACATCATTTAATCCCACTGAAATCAAATATAACAAGATCAATATATCTTCCCATACATATATATCAGATGAAGCATCAAGTAGAAGAAACAGAATCATAATATCATACGTATTCTCTCATCAATTCTTATCAGACGAAATGAAATAGAATACCCGATGAAATAGAGCAATATAAATTATAAACCAATCAGACTACCAATGCTTTCATCCAATACCAGAATTAGAAGACATTCCCATATAACAAGAATTTCTTCAGAAGATCAATAGCCATAGAAATATTTCTGAGAACGGGTAAACACATAGAACATCTCAAAAGAGACTGCTAAATCTGTCCAGTCATAACTGTCACACTCAGATAGTTCACATTTCAATTATCATTTCCCCAACTAGTTCTGCCGTCACAAATTTCATATTAAACCATTCACTAAAGAAGGCCAGTTCTGAATAAATTTCGATTTACACTTTTCTCGACCTTGCACCTGAGTAATTCGGTTTACCAAGGAGAATTCCTTTTCTAACTGGGACAGTGCATAACTCCAATAATTTTTACGTCAATCTGATACTTTACTGGCTCTGACTTTACTTATCAGCTCATTTTCAATCTCTAATCATACTTATAATTATTCTATCACTGTAGTCTTTGGGTTCTCAACCAGAAACTTATTCAATACAAATCTCATGAAATTCCATTATGAGTACCACTTCGGTAAGGGGGAGGGGTTGTAGGACCTCTGACTCGACTTTCTTATACATACACATATGACACAACTTCCATCATCATAGTAACATTATGAAAATCTTGTCATTCATTCATGTTGACTTACACCAATTTTCCTATTGTCCTATTTAGACAATATACTTATGCATACATTCTATGTTTTCTAGACAGCTTTACTTATCCATTAATTTAATTAAATTAATTCATGCTCATGACATTATATAAGGCCAAACAAACATAGATATTTGCATCACAATCACAACTTTCATTTCGTGCATCATCATGTACATATCATTACTGTAACACCCCTATCCCGTGACCGTCGCCGGAATAGGTAAGGGGCATTACCGGACTTGTAACTCATGTCAGAACCGTAAAATTTTGAACTTTTTCTTGAAAAAAAGATCATTCATTTAAAATTTAAGGTTCTCTAAGTAAACATTCAAAAGATGCCATTTTCGCATGGCTTATATACATTAACCAAAATATTCTTCCGCCACTAGTCCATTCTATACATGCCATAAATAATTCAAAACATAACAGTAACAAGCAGTGGATAGTGATAGTGTGACTAGTTGCTGACGATCCTCGAGCCTGTAGCTTCCAAATGAGATCTATAAAACAGAGGAAACAAAGTAAACGGAGTAAGCATTACAATGCTTAGTAAGTTTTAAGCAGTGTCAACAGATAATAATCAAATTATAACATAGTTGTTCGTATTTTTATTTCACTCTTCCTTCGGGCATACTATCCCCTTGCCGAATATGCACATCTCATCATATACAATAGGCAGATAGACTTTCACATAAAAGTGGGCTCATGTGGCATAGATATATTGTGTAATTTCACATAACCTCTCACACTGATCCGATGTCACATAATCATAAGAATAGTCTCATAGATTGCTCACGTATGCATCACATAACTGCCTTATGATTTAGTTCAAATCAAGCTCACATATAAACTTGGAGTACATACCTGTTTAACCTTTCGCATTGAATATATTTATAAACAATTCTTATTGCGAAGTCTTATAGCTTTAAACTCTACTCGGATTATCGGCGAGACCTTTAGCTCAGATGAAATCTCCACACGAAGTCAGCGGGTCTTAACCCAGACATAGTCACCACATATGGTCATCTGGTCTTTAATCCCGGGTTTACATCATAGAGTTTCATACATATTTATTCACATGTTACAACATTCACATCGACTATCATATTTGTAATTCATTTACCTCATCAAATATCTAATAAAACACACCTTCCGCCGTTTGTCATTTGGCCACAATATATATATATACACATCTCATACATATCTCACATTAGCCATTTGGCTTTACCACATAACCATCTCATACGCATTTCGCATTAGCCATTCGGCTTTACCACATATATACACTTCCACGTTCATCACATTGGCCATTTGGCCTTATCACACATATGCATGTTCACATTTATCACATTGGCCATTCGGCCTTATCACATATGTGCATGTTCACATTCATCACATTGGCCATTCGGCCTTATCACATATGTGCATGTTCACATTCATCACATTGGCCATTCGACCTTATCACACATATGCATGTTCACATTCGTCACATTGGCCATTAGGCCTTATCACATATGTGCATGTTCACATTTATCACATTGGCCATTCGGCCTTATCACATATGTGCATGTTCACATTCGTCACATTGGCCATTCGGCCTTATCACATATGAGCATGTTCACATTCATCACATTGGCCATTCGGCCTTATCACATATGTGCATGTTCACATTCATCACATTAAATCCTAAATCAGAATATAAATTTCATGTATTCACATCACAATTATCCAAATATACTTCACATACCACATATACTTTCACTTTGTCTTGGCTGAATCTACATCTATCATTTTCCAATGAATAATTCAATTTCAAGCCATACTATCATTTCATATTCGAACACTTATAAACTTACAATTTCACAAATTTTAATATAAAAGATCCATCTAACACTCATATATCATTTTATAACATCACAATTTAGAATTCACGTATGGGTTTAATCAATAGCTTATGAGCAACTAAAACAAGTTTTATCCATGTTTACAACATAACCACAAATTCTCTACGAGCTGTTTTTCCTGAGCAACAGTCGTTAAATTATTTGTAACTAGGGCTACAAAATTCCAAATTATGTGCCGTTAATTTTCCATGAAAATAGACTCGTATATCCTCTATCCACAAAATTTTCAGAATTTTTGGTATGGCCAATCAATACCAGATTTTTCTTAAAGTTTCCCCTATTTTACTGCTTGACTACTCTGACTACTCTTCACTAAGAATTTAATTTCTCATTGTACAGAATTCAAAATATGTTTTTGTTTATTTTGTTTGAAACTAGACTCATTAAGGAGTCTAAGCATATAATTTTATCTTATAATCAATTTTTTAAGATTTATAATTATTTTCCAAATACTGAACAGGGGATTTCGGAGCCATTCTGACTCTGTCTCACACAACTTTGAAAATCTCATTATCGGCAACCCCTTTACTTACACGATTTCTTTTATACGAAACTAGACGCATCAAGCTTTAATTACATAATTTATTCAGCCTTTAACTCAACTCCCACAATTTATGGTAATTTTTCCAAAACACGCTACTGCTACTGTCCTTAGCAGATTTATACAATTTACTCTGTAAAGTTCTCATTCACATATTTAAAACATAATATCATATATGCCATCATTTAGAAAAGTCATTGACCTTAACGTATATACATAATTCATATTCATCCCATTTTAAACTTAAACTTACAAAGGAATCAAACTCAATTACTTAAGAACTTACCTCGGACGTTGTCGAACGACTTCAACAACTATTCGATCACTTTTTCCTTTCCCTTATCCAACTTTGACCCCACTTGCTCCTGAGCTAAATAAATAGAGATAGAGATGTTTAATATTTTGATCAATAGTGTTTACTTATTATTCACATTCGGTAATCAAATATCCATCTCATTTTAATATATTATCATTACCACAATTAGTCTTAAACCTACCGATTTCATAACTAATATATGTTCATACACAAATGTTACTTTCACCAAATGCTCTTGTAATTAAAGTAATAACTTATCAATCGACTATCAAAGCCAAATGTCATTATATTACTGGATATACATGCACCCACATACATAAGCTCAATAATCATAATATAACATCATGTAATTATATTATTTATGTGGCCGAATATACTTGGTCATACATACCCAAAACAAAAATCAAATTCCAAATTTTTTATTTCATTTGCTCACTAACCGAATTCACTTACCATGTTCACAAACACTCTTCAACGATTTCTTTTCTTTAGTCAAACACATAATTTTCCATCTCAAAATTTATTTTCCTACTAATTTAACTTACTCCGAGGTTGAATGCTACTTTAGCATTAAGCTTATATTCTCTTCGTTATTAAGTAATTGTTCATAGCTCAACTAGCATCCATTTTCGATTTAACACAAAAATTCATAATCGAATGTTGTTTATCTTAAGCTATCATTGTATTATCAAAATTGAATTAATTAAACTCATACAAGCACTATCAAAACCAAAATCTATGTCTAGCATTACTCAAGGTCTATACTAAAAAAATAAATTACAAAGCCGAATTGTTCAAGTAACTCAACAATTTCACATTCGTCTATTTCATGTACAAATTCTAACACTTAAGTATTAACTAGTTAAACTTCAAATAACCACACACACAAAAAAAAAACAACAATCTAACCCCTTAATTTCTACTATGGCCGAAAGCTTAAGAAATTACCCAACTCAAAATTTTGTCATGGGTTAAGCAAGGAACTTAAGAACTAACTCAAAATATACTAAAATTTCAAGAATTAGCATGAACTACTCACCTTATTTTTGAGTTCAAGATCACCGAATGGTTGTTCTTTGCTTCCTTTAGAATCGGCTAGGAAGAAACATGGATGAAGACTTTGTTCCTTTCACCCATTTCCTTCCTTTAATTATTCTTTCTTTATTTTATTACATTCACCCATGATAATATGGCATCTAGCTAATTAAAGTTAATAGAAAATTCATATTTGATTATATAATTTGTAGCATGGCCGGCCACTACCTATAGTTTGGCTAATTTGACATGCAAGTACAAGCACTTTCCAACATATATTAATAGGCCACTTTAGCATTTGCCTAGCACATTTCTAAATTTTCTCATACAAGTCCTATTTAATAATTTCGCATACAAATGATAAAATTAAAGTATGAAACTTCCACACATTCATATTCACATATAATAAGTATCGAATATGACTGTTAATTATTTTTATGACTCAGTTTCGTGGTCCCGAAACCACTTTCCGACTAGGGTCAAATTAGGGGTGTCACAACTCTCCCCCCCTTTTAGGGATTTTCGTCCCCGAAAATTTCTACTGATGCACAGTTTAGGATAACGTCCTCTTATTGAATTATATCCATATAAACATTAGCTCATCGATAGCAATTGTAATTCATTACTGATTTCGCATCGATCTATAAAATCATTTTCTTATCTTAAAACAATTACATAAACATTTCTACAAGTATGCACATATATCTCATTTTCTTGATTTCATAAGCAATAATCACTTAATTTAATTCAGAAATGCATTTCAAAGACATATTAAGCACATATTAACATGTATAATTCACATCATCAACCCACATATTTGCAACCCACATTTTCATTCATGTATAAGCTGTAACCTGACCGAAAGTACACATATACTCGAACATCCCAATAAATATCCTTTATAGCTCCATCATATCTCACTATTCAACTTAACCTATTTCCAACAGAAAATCAACTTCCACATACCTGAACATTGAATTCATTTAGCACATTCAATCACCGTTAACGATACCCGTATACAATCGATTTGGCATAAAGCCTCATATAGTATACCGGCATGGGATTTATTTTAGCACATAACCCATATATCCAAAATAATCAGCATTCATCAAAAATTCTTACAGATTTTCAAATGTCGAACTTAATCGAAATAATTTCTTGAACATGATTAACAAAAATAAGGGTCATTTAGCAATAGCACATATGACTTCATATACCAAGCATCCCCTAAACTAAATCCATAACACATTTATAACATGAATTTATTTCTTAACAACATATCCACCATCTTAAATCAATGCCTTCGTTCCATATGAGGTCTTACATGAATCTTGTTTTACTCGCTTAATGTCTACTGACCGATCTCGCACGCATAGTGCTCGGTTGAAGAACTTGCACTCTCAGTGCCTCTAATCATTTGCACACATAGTGCCCCTATTCATTTGTTGTTACACATTGAAATGACTTAACCAAGTTTATAAACATCATGTATGTACACTTTTAAACATATCCTTTCATTTAACTTTGAATTCGTATAGTAATGAACACTTAAACTTTGTTCAAATTACCAGCACGAAGCCTACTAGGCACAAAGGCCCGAATACACATCACCAGTATGAATGCTCTTCGGGACTTAGCCCGGATATAAAACTAGTACGAATGCTGTTCGGGACTTAACCCTGAAATAACTCCAGCACGAATGCTCTTCGAGACTTAGCCCGGATATAACACCAGCACGTATGCTCTTCGGGACTTAGCCCGGATATAACTCTAGCACGAATGCTCCTTGAGACTTAGCCTGGATATAACACCAGCACGTATGCTCTTCGGGACTTAACCCGGATATTTCACTAGCACGAATGCTCTTCGGGACTTAGCCCGGATATATCACTAGCACGAATGCTCTTCGAGACTTAGCCCGGATATAACACCAGCACGAATGCTCTTCGAGACTTAGCCCGGATATAACACCAGCACGAATGCTCTTCGGGACTTAGCCCGGATATATAATTCTCAATCCTCATGTACATATACATATATATCAATACACATTAGTATATCATTTACATTACTTGAATACAAACACAACACGCTTATCGACCATTCAACTTTCAGTTCCATAGCCACATACAAAGATCACATTTATAGTCGTAACACTCTTTCAAAATTGCATCACTTATACCCTTATAATTCAATCCAAAGCAAAATTCAAATACGAGTACATGATACGTACCTGATCAACTTAATAATTTAAGCATATCCAAGTGAAGTTATATCACAAATTCTCATAGTCAGAAGCTTGCTACAGCTCGATCGGGATCAAAATTCATTACAATACAACAAACACATTTTAATAGTCAAAAATCATCACACTATCATTTTATCACTTTATGGCATGTATAAATAGACTCACGCGTGCTATGTTAGTCCTAGAATCGACTAAACCATAGCTCTGATACCAATAAAATGTAACACCCCTATCCCGTGACTGTCTCCGGAATAGGTAAGGGGCATTACCGGACTTGTAACTCATGTCAGAACCGTAAAATTTTGAACTTTTTCTTGAAATAAAGACCATTCATTTAAATAAGTACTAAGCACAACCAGGGATAAAATTTAAGGTTCTCTAAGTAAACATTCAAAAGATGCCATTTTCGCATGGCTTATATACATTAACCAAAATATTCTTCCACCACTAGTCTATTCTATACATGCCATAAATAATTCAAAACATAACAGTAACAAGCAGTGGATAGTGATAGTGTGACTAGTTGCTGACGATCCCCGAGCCTGTAGCTTCCAAATGAGATCTATAAAACAGAGAAAACAAAGTAAACGGAGTAAGCATTACAATGCTTAGTAAGTTTTAAGCAGTGTCAACAGATAATAATCAAATTATAACATAGTTGTTCGTATTTTTATTTCACTCTTCCTTCGGGCATACTATCCCCTTACCGAATATGCACATCTCATCATATACAATAGGCAAATAAACCTTCACATAAAAGTGGGCTCATGTGACATAGATATATTGTGTAACTTCACATAACCTCTCACACTGATCCAATGTCACATAATCATAAGAATAGTCTCATAGATTGCTCACGTATGCATCACATAACTGCCTTATGATTTAGTTCAAATCAAGCTCATATATAAACTTGGAGTACATACCTGTTTAACCTTTCGCATTGAATATATTTATAAACAATTCTTATTGCGAAGTCTTATAGATTTAAACTCTACTCGGATTATCGGCGAGACCTTTAGCTCAGATGAAATCTCCACATGAAGTCAGCGGGTCTTAACCCAGACATAGTCACCACATATGGTCATCTGGTCTTTAATCTCGGGTTTACATCATAGAGTTTCATACATATTTATTCACATGTTACAACATTCACATCGACTATCATATTTGTAATTCATTTACCTCATCAAATATCTAATAAAACACACCTTCCGCCGTTTGTCATTTGGCCACAATATATATATACACATCTCATACATATCTCACATTAGCCATTTGGCTTTACCACATATCCATCTCATACGCAGTTCGCATTAGCCATTCGGCTTTACCACATATATACACTTCCATGTTCATCACATTGGCCATTCGGCCTTATCACATATGTGCATGTTCACATTCATCACATTGGCCATTCGGCCTTATCACACATATGCATGTTCACATTTATCACATTGGCCATTCGGCCTTATCACATATGTGCATGTTCACATTCATCACATTGGCCATTCGACCTTATCACATATGTGCATGTTCACATTCATCACATTGGCCATTCGGCCTTATCACACATATGCATGTTCACATTCGTCACATTGGCCATTCGGCCTTATCACATATGTGCATGTTCACATTTATCACATTGGCCATTCGGCCTTATCACATATGTGCATGTTCACATTCGTCACATTGGCCATTCGGCCTTATCACATATGTGCATGTTCACATTCATCACATTGGCCATTCGGCCTTATCACATATGTGCATGTTCACATTCATCACATTAAATCCTAAATCAAATTATAAATTTTCTTGTATTCACATAACAATTATCCAAATATACTTCACATACCACATATACTTTCACTTTGTCTTGGCTGAATCTACATCTATCATTTTCCAATGAATAATTCAATTTCAAGCCATACTATCATTTCATATTCGAACACTTATAAACTTACAATTTCACAAATTTTAATATCAAAGATCCATCTAACACTCCTATATCATTTTATAACATCACAATTTAGAATTCACGTATGGGTTTAATCAATAGCTTATGAGTAACTAAAACAAGTTTTATCCATGTTTACAACATAACCACAAATTCTCTACGAGCTGTTTTTCCTGAGCAACAGTCGTTAAATTATTTGTAACTAGGGCTACGAAATTCCAAATTATGTGCCGTTAATTTTCCGTGAAAATAGACTCGTATATCCTCTATTCACAAAAGTTTTAGAATTTTTGGTATGGCCAATCAATACCATATTTTTCTTAAAGTTTCCCCTATTTTACTGCTTGACTACTCTGACTACTCTTCACTAAGAATTTAATTTCTCATTGTACAGAATTCAAAATATGTTTTTGTTTATTTTGTTTGAAACTAGACTCATTAAGGAGTCTAAGCATATAATTTTATCTTATAATCAATTTTTTAAGATTTATAATGATTTTCCAAATACTGAACAGGGGATTTCGGAGCCATTCTAACTCTGTCTCACACAACTTTGAAAATCTCATTATCGGCAACCCCTTTACTTACACGATTTCTTTTATACGAAACTAGACGCATCAAGCTTTAATTACATAATTTATTCAGCCTTTAACTCAACTCCCACAATTTATGGTAATTTTTCCAAAACACGCTACTGCTACTGTCCCTAGCAGATTTATACAATTTACTCTGTAAAGTTCTCATTCACATATTTAAAACATAATATCATATATGCCATCATTTAGAAAAGTCATTGACCTTAACGTATATACATAATTCATATTCATCCCATTTTAAACTTAAACTTACAAAGGAATCAAACTCAATTACTTAAGAACTTACCTCGGACGTTGTCGAATGACTTCAACAGCTATTCGATCACTTTTTCCTTTCCCTTATCCAACTTTGACCCCACTTGCTCCTGAGCTAAATAAATATAGATAGAGATGTTTAATATTTTGATCAATAGTGTTTACTTATTATTCACATTCGGTAATCAAATATCCATCTCATTTTAATATATTATCATTACCACAATTAGTCTTAAACCTACCGATTTCATAACTAATATATGTTCATACACAAATGTTACTTTCACCAAATGCTCTTGTAATTAAAGTAATAACTTATCAATCGACTATCAAAGCCAAATGTCATTATATTACTGGATATACATGCACCCACATACATAAGCTCAATAATCATAATATAACATCATGTAATTATATTATTTATGTGGCTGAATATATTTGGTCATACATACCCAAAACAAAAATCAAATTCCAGATTTTTTTATTTCATTTGCTCACTAACCGAATTCACTTACCATGTTCACAAACACTCTTCAACGATTTCTTTTCTTTAGTCAAACACATAATTTTCCATCTCAAAATTTATTTTCCTACTAATTTAACTTACTCCGAGGTTGAATGCTACTTTAGCATTGAGCTTATATTCTCTTCGTTATTAAGTAATTGTTCATAGCTCAACTAGCATCCATTTTCGATTTAACACAAAAATTCATAACCGAATGTTGTTTATCTTAAGCTATCATTATATTATCAAAATTGAATTAATTAAACTCATATAAGCACTATGAAAACCAAAATCTATGTCTAGCATTACTCAAGGTCTATACTAAAAAAATAAATTACAAAGCCGAATTGTTCAAGTAACTCAACAATTTCACATTCATCTATTTCAGTACAAATACTAACACTTAAGTATTAACTAGTTAAACTTCAAATAACCACACAAAAAAAAAAACAACAATCTAACCCCTTAATTTCTACTATGGCCGAAAGCTTAAGACATTACCCAACTCAAAATTTTGTCATGGGTTAAGCAAGGAACTTAAGAACTAAGTCAAAATATACTAAAATTTCAAGAATTAGCATGAACTACTCACCTTATTTTTGAGTTCAAGATCACCGAATGGTTGTTCTTTGCTTCCTTTAGAATCGGCTAGGAAGAAACATGGATGAAGACTTTGTTTCTTTCACCCATTTCCTTCCTTTAATTATTCTTTCTTTATTTTATTACATTCACCCATGATAATATGGCATCTAGCTAATTAAAGTTAATAGAAAATTCATATTTGATTATATAATTTGTAGCATGGCCGGCCACTACCTATAGTTTGGCTAATTTGACATGCAAGTACAAGCACTTTCCAACATATATTAATAGGCCACTTTAGCATTTGCCTAGCACATTTCTAAATTTTCTCATACAAGTCCTATTTAATAATTTTGCATACAAATGATAAAATTAAAGTATGAAACTTCCACACATTCATATTCACATATAATAAGTATCGAATATGACTGTTAATTATTTTTATGACTCGGTTTCGTGGTCCCGAAACCACTTTTCGACTAGGGTCAAATTAGGGGTGTCACAATTACAATCATATAATTCAATCCAACAATTTAATTAACATAGATAAGTTCATTTCATTATAATCCTTTATCTCATAAAAATTATATATCATTAACATTTATCAACATTCGACGTCCAAATCAAGACAAGGACATTTTCACTCGTATTATAATATTATGACCTTTATTCATACCTCTACTACTTTCTATTTATTCCGTTCATCTTATCAAGTAAGCCACATACACTACATCATATGAGCATTAAGCAAATATGAATATTTATCACATATGTATCAAAAACTTTTATTCATACTTTTCTGAAACGAGACTTATCATAATCATAATTTTACTCAAATACCTTCATATAACATTGAACATGGTAGGCGCAGCTCGGTTGGAGAGTACCCTGTCTAAATAAGACGGTACTCATACGCGTCAAAAGACATCACACTATCACAGATCAGTGGCATGTATAGCTAAACTTTTACACATGCTAGGTTCGTCCGAGAACCGACTAAACCTGCTCTGATACCACTAAATGTAACGCCCCGTACCCGAGACCGTTGCCGGAGTCGAACACGAGGTGTTAACGGACTTAATTCATTACTTAAACAGCTCATACAATTCATTTTAAAATTTCCAGACAAGCTGACTAACTGCATCACAGTCGCTGTAAAAATCATATCTCGAGTTCCAAAACTCAAAATCCAATTCTGTAAATTTTTCCTGAAACTAGACTTATATATCTATCTAGTAATTGTTTTCTAGAATTTTTGGTCTGGCCAATTAGTACAGTTTATTAGTTAAATTCTCCCCTATTTTAGGGGTCGACTACTCTGACCTCTGTGTATTACGAATCAGATATCTCCTTGTACAGAGCTTCAATGACTATGCCGTTTGTCTCTAATAAAACTAGACTCAATAAGAAATCTGTACATATAAAGAATGACTTCTAATTATCTTTGTAAAATTTATGGTGAATTTCCAAAGTTAGAATAGGGGATCCAGAAATCGCTTTGGCCCTGTTTCACAAAAATTTAAACATCTCATAAAATATAGCTCATATACCTGTTTCCCTTCTTCCATATGAAAATAGACTCATCAAGCTTTGATTCCATAACTTATTCATTATTTATTCCATTTATACTATTTTTAGTGATTTTTCAAATTCACGTCACTACTGCTGTCTGAATCTATTTTATGATAAATTTTACCTATTTCATGATTTTCCATGGATTAGCTAGTAATTTGACATACATAACACCAAATATGATCATGATTAGCCATTCCAATGGCTAATCATTACCAAGCATTTCCATACCACTCAATAACCATATCATAAGACTATATATACAAAATGATTATAATGCTATACATGCCATACTCAAAATATACAAGCCATTATGCCAAGATGGTATACGGATAGTGTGAGCGAGCCTCCGACCGTTCCCGATTTCCGAGCTGGCTTGTCAAAACTACAAGGAATGAAAAGGAGGGAGTAAGCATAAATGCTTAATAAGTTCACATGCAAATAGCAAGTAACATAACCATATAAGCAAAAATAAAACATCATTTGCATAATCATCACTAAGACATTCATATCACATTTTCATTTATCATCTTACCATATTGTTGTTATATCGATTTTTCAACCCGAGGGTTAAGTACATACCTGTTCAAAGTACCCATTTCACAACACTTACCAATACGTCCCTTTCATCTTGAGTATTCCTCCATTTCAGTAGAACTTTACCCGTTGAACACATCGAAATATAATTCGGATACATGGAAAGTTTGCACATAAGTGCCACATTTGTAGCCAAGCTACCATGTAACCCGCCCATAACCGAACACGGACTCAACTCAATGAGCTCGGATGCCTAGTTACATCTCTCGAACTCGGACTCAACTCAACGAGTTCGGACATTCGCATCCATAAGTGAACTCGGACTCAACTCAACGAGTTCGGATGCCCAAATATCCCAGTGATATGTCACTTGTATCCTAATCCATTCCTAAGATTCAACGAGACCTTTTTCCCAATCATTTGTCTCAACCATCTTCTACGGAATGCCGTTACCGATACTCGGTAGTATTTCACATTTTCCAAGTATATCACATAATTTGACATATTAACAAACAATTATCACAGTATAATATTTCATAATAACTATCATATCATTTAAATAACATTAAAACATTTAAAATAATAACTATGTCACCAACATTTACATATGAACTTACCTTGTATGCGAAAATGGCTACTTTTACCATTTCGTCCACAACTTGGTATTTTCCCCATTTTAGCTCGAATTTCAGTTTTCCTTGCTCTATCATTTAAAATATAGTCTAATTAGGACTCACATTATTCAAATTGACCCAAAATCATATTTTGGAAAAATTACAATTTTGCCCCTAAACTTTTGCATATTTACACTTTTGCCCCAAAGCTCGTAAATTAAACTTCAGCCTATTTTCTTATGTTTTATGACATGCTGATCATTTTTCCCTTCTATGTCAACATCAAATTCTCACTCTAACATGTACTTATGACTATTAGGTATTTTTACCGATTAAGCCCTTTTGCTCGTTTTCGCTTAAAACCGAGTAGTACAAGTTGTCTAACATAATTTAAAACCTCATACTATATCATAAAACACCAAAATACACAAATTTCACCTATGGGTATTTTTCCAAATATGAACCCTAGGTTGAATTATTGCTAGCATAAGCTAAATCGAGCTACCGGGACTCCAAAAACGTAAAAATCATTAAAAACGAGGCTAGAACGGACTTACAATCGAGCTTGGAAGCTTGAAAAACCCTAGCCATGGTTTCTCCTTGCTACATTCGGCCATGGGGTTGAAGATGAGCAAAATTGGCTTTTAATTTTGTATTTTAATTCATTTTACCCCTAAATGACCAAAATGCCCTTACTACTAAACTTTCCAAAAATTCCATCCATGTCCAATTTTTGTCCATAGACTTAGAAATTGGTAAAATTTCTATTTAAGACCTCCTAATTAATATTTCAAAACAATTTCATACTAGAAACTTCTAGAATCCAAGTTTTGCAAATTATTCGATTTAGTCCCTAATTTTAATTTAAGCACTTTATGCATAAAATTTCTTCACTAAATTTTCACACAATCATGCAATCATATCATAGACCTTAAAATAATCATAAAATAATTATTTCTATCTCGGATTTTGTGGTCACGAAACCACTATTCCGACTAGGCCGAAAATCAGAATATTACAAGATGGGTAATTCCGATACAAGTCGCGCCCAAGAAAATGGGCATGACAGTGAAGAAAAATGATGAGAGGGACTCAGTACCGGTCCGAGTGCAAAACAGGTGGCGTGTCTGCATCGATTACATGAAGTTGAACACTTATACTAGAAAAGATCATTTCCCTCTTTCTTTTATAAATCAAATGCTTGAATGTTTAGCTGGTAAAACTCATTTTTGTTGTCTTGATGGATATTCAGGATTCTTCAAAATCCCTGTTGCGCCAGACGACTAGGAAAATACCATTTTTACATGCCCTTTCGGCACATTTTTGTACAGGAGGATGCCATTTGGACTTTGCAACGCACCAGCTACCTTCCAGAGATGCATGATGAGTATATTTTTTGAATATGTGGAAAAAATTATTGAAGGTTTTATGGATGATTTTACCATGTATGGGAACTATTTTACTGAATGCCTTGAAAATCTCACGATAATTTTGAACAGGTGCATAGAATTTAATCTTATCTTGAACTATGAAAAATGTCATTTTATGGTAAACAAAGGTTTGATTCTAGGTCATATAGTTTCTGCCAAGGGAATTGAGGTCGATAAGGCCAAAATTGACATTATTAATTCTTTTCCATATCCCTCCACTGTAAGGAAAATTTGTTCTTTTCTTGGTCATGTAAGATTTTACAGGTGTTTTATAAAGAATTTCTCAAAAATAGCTGAACCATTGTGCGAATTGGTGCAGAAAGATAAGAAATTTGAGTTCAGCCCACAATGCAAGGAGGGTTTTTATACACTCAAGCAAAAGTTGGTAACCGCTCCTGTAGTACAAGCACCAGATTGGAACTACCCCTTTGAAATTATGTGCGATGCAAGCGAACAGAGCGTGGAAGCCGTACTAGGACAAAAGATATCCAAAGAGCCTCATGTCATCTACTATGCCTCCAAAACCTTAGACGCTGCACAAAGCAATTATACCACCACAGAAAAAGAACTTTTAGCTATTGTATTTGCTTTAGATAAATTTCAATCATATTTACTGGGATCTACGGTAATTATTTTTTCTGACCATGCAGCTTTTAGGTACTTGATCGCAAAGAAGGATGCGAAACCAAGGCTCATTAGATGGATTCTACTGCTCCAAGAATTTGACATCGAGATTTGTGACAAGAAGGGGTGTGAAAACCTGGTGGCTGACCACTTGGGTAGAATAAAAACTCCATTTGATGATGTTCCTATCAAGGATGAGTTCCCTGATGAAAGCTTACTTTTGACCGAGGCTCACTATCCATGGTATGCAGATATAGTTAACCTTTTAACCACAAATTCGTTACCCACTGAGTTAGCACGTTCTGTGAAGGACAAACTTAGACGAGAAGCTTGATATTACATTTGGGACGACCCATACTTGTGGAAACACCGTTCAGATCAGTTAATAAGACGATATGTTCCTAGGAATAGTAAAAATTAGGAATGTGCTGGGCTGAGTAACCGGGGTGGGGTGCTTGGGTTATCATCTCTCTTCGCGTCAAAAGGTACAGTATATTCCTAAGTGAAAGTAAATAAATAAAAATTGAAATTACATTATATTTAAAAAAAAGAAGATGCATTAATAAAATTTGGGGACTAAAAGGAAAAAAAAGGGTGTCTCGATAGGTTTGGTAATTTACCTAATTTTTCATGAAATAATCCAAAATCGATTTTAATTTTTGTGTGAAAATTAGAACACTTTTTCAAATTTTACTTAAATCAAGCTAAGGGTTCTCTTTATTTTTCGTATGCATTTTGACTAATTTTTATAAAACTGTGGAGTAGTATTTCTTTCATGGCAGGATCTAATTTTCACAATGGACAGGAACCATACTTGAGGGCAAGCATGGGCTAAGTAGGGGGAATTTGATAATGCTCTAGAATAACATATTTTTATGTATTAATCATGTGTTTTTTCTACGCTTGATCCTACTAATTTGAGCTATTTATTTATTTTTATCTTTTAGGGACTGATTTGGAGGCAAAAGCAAAATTAAGGGACAAAAGTGCGAATTTGGAGACACAATGGGCTGATATGCGACACAGGAAAAAGATTGTGCCAAAAGTGCGAGCATAGAAGACACAAGGACTAAAAACGCAAAAAGAAAAGATTTTATTTTATAAGACTCCATTTTATTAGGATAATTAATATTAAGATAATCATTAGGATTATTTAATTTTAGGATTTTATTTTAGTTATCTTTTTGTATTTATCTCTTTAGACTATCTTTTTGTATTTAAGTTAAATTAGACTATCTCCCTAGCACTATAAATAGGGGGTAAAGTGACTTTATTTGGGGTTCATCTTTTTCTGTAAACACTCTCCCCCTGAAAGTCTAGGCTTTTGTTTCTTCATATTTTTTTTCAATAAAACTTCATTTTCCATTTTTATATTTATTTTCTTTTCCACCATTATCATGAGCCACTAAAACCCATCTAACCGAAAGTTGTCAATATTCCCCAAAAAAGGTTCTTGAGGCCTAGAATCTGTACTTAGCCTTCTCGCCAAGAATTCATCATTTCTCCGCATTACGGGCTGACTCTTCTATCCATGGCCATTAAGAAGTAAGCTTTTCAGCATATGAAAGGCGACCGCTTTGTATGTTTTGGAAGGATTGCATAGTCGGTTCATTAACTTACTGTGTCAGAGGTTGGCGAGCCAAAGAGACAAAATGGCGTTGGATTCGCCATTGAGAAGCGTTGATCTAGCATAGATTACTGGCTAGAGTCAGGTTCCCTAAAAATAGTAAGTCTAATCTTTGGAGCTGGTGGTCGTAGGCGTCCTCTTCCACTATAACTGGCTTACTTGAGTTGAGAAGGGTTACTTAAAAGCCAAGGATTGAACCCAAGGCAGAACGAGACAACCAGAGGCTGGAATCTTGCCACATAAGAAACTTTCTCTTTACCCAACTATATTTATTTTTATACTCCTCATTTTAATTTTTGCAATTTATTTAATTCCTCAATTTCAATTCACGTTAAATTCTGTTTTTATTTTTCCAGATTCCTAATTCTATTTTTTTTTATTTTTCAGGAACGCAGGTTTTCTTGGCCAAGAAATTGTCCAGGATTTCAAGAAACGAGCATTCATACAATCTGATCCTTGAGGATTCGACCCTACTTCCCCTTTACTGTTATTTTTATTATTTTACAGGGAATAGGATATTGTTGGTGCTCTCAACGACGCATCAAAATCCATCGTGACTCTATCCTACTTCCACTCAGGTATCATGATAGGCTGTAGTAGTCCTGAAGGCACCCGATGTTCAGCTTTTACTTGTTGACAGACTAAACATCTTACAACAAAGTCAGAGATGTTTTGTTTCATACCATGCCCCCAGTAAAGTTGCTTCAGATCATTATACATCTTTGTACTACCTGGGTGAACAAATAACCGACTACTATGAGCTTCATTCAAAATCATCTGAATCAACTCTGAATTCCTCGGGACACATATTTGGTCTCTGAATCTCAAACAGTCATCAGCATCAACTCTGAATTCTGAATCAGCATCTGTCTCACATTGACCTCGTTTTGCAATCAATTCATTATCAACCTTTTGGGCATCACATATTTGTTGAACAAATAACAGTCTAAATTTCAATTCAGCTACTATCGAACCATCCTCAGACATGGCCATATGCGTATTCATTGCACATAAAGCAAACAATGACTTCCGGCTTAAAGCATCGGCAACAACGCTAGCCTTTCCTAGGTGATAGTCAATCATAAGCTCGTAGTCTTTTAGCAATTCTAACCATCGGCGTTATCTCAAATTCAGATATTTCTGAGTCATCAAGTATTTCAGGCTTTTATGATCAGAATAAACATGACATTTCTCACAAAACAGATAGTGACGCCAAATTTTCAATTCAAACACAATGGCTTCCAATTCCAGACCGTGTGTCAGATAATTCTTTTCATGTGACTTCAACTATCTCGAGGCATAAGCTATCACTCTGCCTTCTTGCATCAGAACACAGCCCAAACCATTTATTGATGCATCACTATAAATAACAAATTCTTTACCCAATTCTGGTTGAACTAGCACTAGAGCTTCTATCAAAAGGGCTTTCAACTGATCGAAGCTTTTCTGGCACTTCTCTGACTACTCAAACTTGACATCTTTTTGCAATAGCTTTGTCATCGGGGCTGCAATCATAGAGAAACCTTTCACGAACCGTCTATAATAACCAGCAAGTCCTAGAAAGCTTTAGACTTCAGAAACTTTCTTCGGAGGTTTCCAATCTAGTATAGCTAAAATTTTGCTCGGATCAACCCGAATACCCGATGCTGATACCACATAACCCAGAAAACTGACTTCACTTAACCAGAACTCACATTTACTGAATTTTTCATACAACTGCTTATCTCTCAAGGTTTGCAACACAAGTCTCAAATGTTCAGCATGTTTAGCTTCATCACGAGTGTAGATCAAAATGTCATCTATAAACACAACCACAAACCAGTCCAGATACGGTCTGAAGATCCGATTCATCAAATCCATGAAAACAGCAGGTGCATTAGTGAGTCTGAAAGGCATAACCAAAAACTCATAGTGTCTGTACCTTGTTCTGAAGGCAGTCTTTGGCACATCTGAATTTTTAACTCACAACTAGTAGTAGCCTGATCTCAAATCTATCTTCAAAAATATTGTAGCCCCTTTCAGTTGATCAAATAGATCATCAATCCGTGGTAACAGATACTTATTCTTTATAGTCACCTTATTAAGCTATCTGTAATTGATGCGCATTCTCATAGTTCCATCTTTCTTTTACACAAACAACACAGGTGCACCCCATGGAGAGACACTCGGTCACACGAAACCTCTATCTGTCAATTCTTGCAATTGAGCTTTCAATTCTTTTAATTCTGTAGGTGCCATTCTGTACGGTGCTATAGATATCAGAGTTGTCCCAGACATTAACTCAATACCAAACTCTACTTCTTGAATAGGTGGCAAACTCGGTAATTCTTCAAGAAACACATCTGGATACTCGTACACAGCTGTACTGTTTCAATGTTTCTTTCAGTCGCTTTACTGTTGAGCACATAGGCAAAGTAAGCTTCACACCCTTTTCTCACATATTTCTGAGCTAGCATCGAAGAAATCACTACTGGTAAACCACACAAATCACTAGATTCAATCCGAATGACTTCATCATTCTAGCTCCGCAGATCAATGGTCTTTCTTTTGCAGTTCACAACAGCATCATGCAAAGTCAGCCAATCCATACCCAAAATTAAGTCGAACTCATCAAATGGCAGCAACATCAAATCAGCCAGAAAGCACATATCTCGAACCATTAAAGGAAAATTCTTACACACCTTATCAACCATAACACACCGGCCCAAGGGGTTTGACACTCTAATCACAAACTCAGTAGACTCAACAGGCAGAGTCTTACTGAATATTAATATCTCACATACATAATAATGAGTAGAACTAGGACCAATCAATGCAATTACATTAGTATCATAAAGAGTGAATGTACTAGTAATGACATCTAGGAATGAAGCCTCCTCTCGTGCACGTATAGCATAGGCTCTGGCAGGTGCACAAGGCTCAGATCTGATTATCGTATCTTTAGTCCCTCTCTGACTGCCACTCGTATTTCTAGCATTTTTGGGTGGTCTACCTCGAGCTGCAGTGTTACCCGATCTCGTATTCTGCACTGGATTTTCCTCAGCTAAGATTGGGCAGTCTCGAATATAATGATCTGTCGACCCATATTTAAAACAAGCCCAATCATGTAATCTACAACTACCGGGATGTCATTTAACACAGTGCTTACACTCAGGTTGATTTGATTTGACATTACCCACACTCGCTACTGAGGTAGCTCTCGAGCTTACTGGTGGTCTATTCTGATCCTGTCTGGAGTAACCTGAAGTGGCTTTAGAACGACTAAAATCTTCTCAGAACTTCTTTGATGCCGACTGGAATGACTTACTGGATGTTCTTTTGCATACATCTTTAGCTTCAAAGTCAGCTTTTCTTTTCTCTTTTTTGAGCTCTTTAGCTTTGCAGGCTCGCTCAACAAGTACCACAAACTCTTTTATCTCAAGTATGCCAACTAACAGTTTGATATCTTCATTCAGCCCATCTTCAAATCTTTTACACATTATGGATTTAGTAGAAACACACTCTCGGGCATACCGGCTGAGTCTCACGAATTTCCGCTCATACTCCGTCACTATCATCCGTCCTTGTTTCAGCTCCAGAAATTCTTTACGCTTCTAATCAATAAATCTTTTACTGATATATTTCTTATGAAACTCAGTCTGAAAGAATTCCCATGTCACCTACTCTCTCAAAACTACTGATACTAGGGTATTCCACCAGTGATATGCTGTGTCTTGAAGTAAAGATATGGCACATTTAAAACACTCATCTGGGGTACAGGATAGCTCATCAAACACACGAATGGTATTATCAAGCTAGAACTCAGCCTGCTCAGTATCATCCTCATCCGTAGCTTTAAACTCTTCAGCTCCATGTTTTCTAATTTTACCAATGGTCTATTCATTCGCAACAGATCACTTACTTGAGGTACAACAGGCACGGAAGATGGATTAATCGGGGGTGGAGGTTATTGTGCAGCTAGATTAGTCCGGATATATTGAGTGAACCAATCATTCATCGTTTGGTAGAAGGCTTGTTTTGCCTCACTTTCTAGATTACTCGAAGTCGGTCGAGAATCAGCCTGCGCTGTCCCTTGCGCAGAAGTAGCCGCTATACTCTTGACATCATAAGCTACAGCTCTGTCGGGATCCATTTACTATATGAAAACACATTTCAAATGTCAGAAGTCATCACACTATCACATTATATAATTTTGGCATGTATAGCTAAACTCACACACGCTACGTAGTCTTAGAACCGACTAAACCATAGCTCTAATACTAATAAAATGTAACACCCTTAACCCGTATCTGTCGTTGGAATGGGTTGTAGAGCATTACTAAACTAAAGTACAATTCTGAATATATTCATAATAGCTCAAATATTAACCATATAAATATAAATAAAACATATAAATAATAAAGTATTAGACACGTACAACTTCAACTAATTAAAAACAATTTACATGGTGATTCGATCTTTAACAAAAATGTCATAAGCAAACTTACCGAATGATTATATATGAATGTATATACATTTCATGAATCATAATCACATTAAGCATAAAGAGTTATATCATATTTGGTTTACTACTGAATCCTTATTGCTTAAACATATCATGTTAAGCTCATATATCTAAATAAATACATCCAAGTTATTAACAAGAAAATATTTGTCATTCAAGACATAAATAACAATTTTATATACCCTCAATTCTCATGATAATTATCATGTCTCAAATTGCATAAAAGCAACCAAATTAATTTGATATGGTTTCTACTATCAACTTAATTTATCAAATGGTTTCTTTTAAAAATTTAATTACACGTTTAAATTAAAGGAGGTACATCATATACATGGTCACATAAATGTAAATGCTAAAATCATAAATCAACATATACATTAACTAAATTCCATATCTCATTAGACCTACTTATCAATCGAATAAACTACTCTCACCTTTTCATATTATAGCCGAAATATAGTAATATGCATCATTCGAATATTCACATGTTAAAACAACAAGTTCATGTACACCAACTAAAGAAATGTTCGAACCTATTTATCTATCCATACACACCACACGCATACACAGTCAGAGAACATAATCTCCAAGTAATGCTTGTTACAAAACCTACTACACATTTCAATTTTCAACACCAACCAACCGAATCAAACTTATATTATTCAGCACATATAGCTTATAATTTTAAACGTATAACATTTTAATAAAAATAGATTAAATCATGTCCAAGCGTGACTAAGCTCAAGCTTAGAGATAAAGCCATTTTTACATGACTTAAAGTATACAAATCATAATCAAAACCATTGAATTTGTCTATATATATATATGTACGGTCATTATATTTATACCATATCCAAACCTACTTAAAGATATTTATATTCATCATCATTTAAAGTATATGATGCTACCACAATACCATGCATTTTAGGCACACAACATTCTAACTAAAACTCACACAAACCATAGGCAATATAACTAACTTCAAACACAAGGATTTAGCCATTTTCGCATGGCTTTATACACAACCAAAATGAATCCAACCTTTCAAAACATAACCAACCTATAAATGCCATAATTTAAGTTTAGCAAATAAGGTACCAAAACGGTAGATAGTGTGATGAGCTTGGTTGACAGTTCCCGAGCTTGTAGCTTGACTTCAAAATCTATAAAACAAAGTAAACATAACATAGAGAGTAAGCTATCAAAGCTTAGTAAGTCATAAGCAAATAAACAGCTCAATAACTTATTCAACTTAACTATATTAGACAAGATTATTACATCAGTTCACATTTAAATCCAAACATTTGTGTATTCATGTTACATACATATAATCATATGCACTTGTAAACAATTATATTATCACTTTATCCACATGCTTATATAGCCAACATTATCAAGTCATTATTTAACCTTCAAGGCCGAACATTCATTAGGCACCAAGCTCACATACTCATAAATATACAAACTCATAGTTCGAAATATAATCTCATGTACATTTATTAACCATTTGACTGAATACTCATAAGCACACACATATAAAATTAAAACTCATACAATAAAGTGCAATAGGCTGAATACACTTACCTTGTTTTTAATAAATATCGAACTAACTCATAACTGGCCATTTAGCTTGATTTACATACTCAGACCCGACTTATCTTTGCCCGATGAACCATTTAGAATTGGATAGGACACTTGGATAATCACATAAGTCGTACAATGCAAACGTCCCAGACGTGGTCTTACATATAGCCACAAAACGATGCTGCTGTCCCAGACAGGGTCTTACTCGTAAACATATATCGAAGTCACATATCGATGCCATGGTCTTACTTGCACACATATATCGGAATCCTATGTCATGACATACGTATCCTAACTATTCCTAAGGTTCATACGGGACTTTCAGACATCGTAACTCGGTCCAAACCAATTCGGAAATGTGATAATCAAGCTTAAGTATATTCAGCTATAGCTTATGTATATTTTTACATTAAAAAATAGTATATAATATTTACATTTAACTACAATTTAGCACATCTATTTGCTTATAAACTTACCTCAGACATCGTGAAACAGGACAGGGCTACTGGTCGACAACTTTCGTTTTTCCCTGGTCCAAATCCGATTTCTTTGGTTCTTGATCTAAACATATTCAAATTAAGCTCATTCAAACATATTTTCATTCAATTTAGTCCAAAATCACATAAATAGACAAATTTCCATTTTACCCCTGACATTTACGATTTTTACAATTTAGTCCCTATTGCACAAAACACAAAATACACAAAATTTCAAAACACTCATGTTTGGCTGAATCTTACCCATGCTTATACAAGTCCATATATTTAATCAATTTCACATTTTAGTCCCTCAAATTATTAATTTTTGCAATTAAGTCCTAATTACTCAAAATCATCAAAAACTCCAATACAAAATATGTTAATCTAAAACATATCTTTCATTTTTCATCATCAAACAACAAAAATCACAAGCTATAAACAATGGCACAACTCAAAATAGTCATCAAAATCAAAAATCAAAGCTTGGGTTTTGAAGATTACTAAGCTACAATATCAAAAACGTAGAAATTATCAAAAACCGAAAAGAAAACGAACCTTGATTGAGCTCCGAATAGGCTGAACCCTAGCTTTTATTCTTTCTGTTTTTCCTTTCTTAAGTTTCGGTGGATGAACAAATGAAATAACATGTGTTTTTAACTTTGGTTTTTTTAAATATATGTTTATTAACTAAATTACCTATACAATCTTCTTATTATAACATATAACTATTATAAACTATGGCCACTACCGTCCACCAACATTAATTATGGCCTATTTAAAATTTTAAGGATTCAATTTAAAAAGCCACTAACAATTCAACCCCTTTTAGAAATAACCACTAAATTTTCATTTTACGCGATTAAGTCCTTTTATTTAATCGGACACCTAAACGATAAAATTTAATCACGGAAATGTCGCAGATATAAATTCATACTAAATAAACACAGAAAATAATTTTAAAATGTTTTTTTGACTCGAATTCATGGTCCCGAAACCATTGTTCCGATTAGGGTCTAAATCGAGCTGTTACAAGTGGCATGTATAGGGATCTAGTTTATTGACATGAATTATTATGCTTTGGCCAAATGTATTGGCTTATATTGAGTTATACGTATATGGCCATGAGATGTGGCTCATATTGATTATGGCTTGTAAGCCTAGCTATTCTTGTCATGTCTAATGTTTATGTTGTGATTATGTTTGTTTGCCATGCATGGTTGGTAACCATAGTATAATGGTAGAAGTGATCATCAAAATGACAAGTCTTATGAATGTAGATTAAGGAATCTAGACTTGGTATTGTATGAGTAGATGCATTGCTTGTAAGAGGACATGTTAATGTTATGAATATGTCTAAATAAAAAGTGTTTAATCACTAAAATGAGGCCATGAATTGTGGTTTTAATATGTATAAGGTTGTAAAGGTATATGGGTAACATGAAGGCTAGGAAAATAGTCTAAGTGTTGACTACACGGGCTAAGACATGGTCGTATGTCTCAACCATGTAAGGGACACAGCCTAGAGACACAGGTGTGTTGCCTGGCCATGTGGTTCGACTTGCATGCTGACGTCAAAAACAGAGAGTTACACGGCCTGAGGGCACGGGCGTGCCAAAGGCACACAGGCGTGTCCCTATGTCCACACGGCGTGTAACCCTGTTTTAAGGGAAAATTTTCTAAGTTTTCCTGAAACTTCTCAAATTCTTGGTTTAGTTCCAAATCAGTCTCGATGTATGTTTTAGGCTTCGTAGACCCAAATAAGGGACGACATGCATCTGTTTGAAAGTTTTTGAATCAAAAGAAATTTTATGGCCCGATTTTTGCATGTTTGTGAACGATTAAGTCCAGTAATACCTCGTACCATGTTCCAGCATCAGACACGGGTAAGGGGTGTTACACTAGATTGGCGAATATAGAATAACTAATGCTTATTCACACTTAGGAAAACTAGTTATCTAAATCCCTGCTAAAGCATTACTCATTCCTTTAATTTGCATAATCCTTCAGACTGTACAGAAACCTAGCTTTCACTAAAAGCGGTTCTCCTCTGAATACAGCTTGTCCCTTGCCATAATTTGCTTGGTGAAATAACTTGCATGCAAATACTAGTTGCAATAGAAACTAATTCAACAGCAGATTCTTTAATCATACACTTCGTAGACAGATGCTATCTCATATGAGAATAGTTCATCTGCTACCATCTTATCTAAACCACTCACACATGACTATCTTATGTAGTCACTAACACTTCCTTTTCTATACGCTCATAGAGGACCATAAAGACAATTGGTACACTAGAAAATACATTACGCTCTTACATTAGAAATACAATTCACAGACAGTTACAAGCGTGGCTAAGTACATTTCATAGTTAGGTACATGTTAGCATTCAAAGGAACCTTATGGTGGATACTATCCGCAAGCCACATACCATTTCAACAAAACAGTTACTGACATCATTTATACATTTGAGAATGATTTACAAGCAAAAGAATTACAAACGATTGGACATCCTTCCTTGAGTTAGCTTTTGATCCATAATACGCTCTGAAGAGCCACGATACGTTATTACTTTATAAAGCTAGTATTTCATTTATCCAACCGAACCTTTACAAATCTTCCTTGTTAATTTGAACACCTAAGTGTTCCCCCGCAAGTTCAGGGAATTCACCAATCACGGTTTGTAATAACATGCCTTACTAAAGGTAAATATCATATCATTTCATATTCTCTATAAAATTTTCCCATCACATTCACACATCAATGATTTACCTCCACAGCTCCCACTTTCACCAATCCGGATACGAAGCTTGTACTCTAAGGAAAGAGTGTTCATTCAATCATTCGTATATATTCAACCTTTATTCTTTTATTAGTTAACACAATCATGCACATCTTGTAATGCATACACAATCACATGAGCAAAACAACAACTCAGACAAATAGATACTTAAGATGGTAACCCTACCATTAGTTGATACGATTAAATCGTGAAGAATGTAACATCCCGAATTAGGGCCTAGTCGAAACAGTGGTTTTGAAACCATAAATCTAAAGTAGAAATAATTATTTTATGATTCGTATGAGATCTATGATATGATTACATGCTTGTGTGAAAATTTCATGACGAAATTCCATTGATAAAGTGTCCAATTTGACATTTAGGACTAAATTGCAAAAGTTGCAAAATGTAAATTCTAGAAGCTTTAAGCATGAAATTGTCATGGATTATTAATTAGAGGTCCTTAAATAGCAATTTTCCCAATTTCTATAATTATGGAAAAAATGGGCATGAATAGGAAAATTTTGAAAGAATGGCCTCAAGGGCATTTTTGTCATTTGGTTAATAAAAGAATAAAAAGGGAAAAATGAAGAAAAGCTTGCTCATCTTCTTCAAGCTAGGGCCAAAACTTTGAAGCTCTCTATAGTTAGGGTCTCTTCATTTTCCAAGCTTGATTGTAAGTCAATCCTAGCCCTATTTTTAATGTTCTTTACATTTTTGAAGTTGTCATCAACCGATCTAACTATTTCTACCATTATTTTGAGTTAGGGTTCATATTCAAAAACTTACCCATGTGTGTCATGCATGTACTTTGATGTTTAATGGAGGAATATGAAAGTTTAATGTGTGTTTAACATCTTTTACTAAGTGATTTTTGATGGAAATGCATGAAAAAGACCTATTTGTAAAAGATACAAAATGAGTAGTAAGATGTATGTTTTAATGAGAAATATGGGCTGCTATGAGCATGTTATAAGTTTAGCTAGTTTGGGTAACAAAGAAAATGAACACATTCCATTTTACGAGCCTAGGGGCTAATTTGTAATTATGTGAAAGTTGAGGGAAAACTTGTAATTTTTCCAAAGAATGATTTATGGACTGATTTGAACAATGTGATAATTAAATAAGTGAAATTTTCTATTATAGATTAAGAAAAATGGAGTCCAGACCTAAACTGAGGAAAGAACAAGGTTGTGGACTAAATCAAATAGTTAGCCATATTTTGGTACTGAGGTAAGTTCATGTGTAATTAATGCAACATTACATTATTATGTTTTTAATGCTTTAATATTGCATGAATTGTGTAATTGTCTTTGTGGATTTAATTAATGATGACTCAATGACGATTTGACGAAGTTTAATATCTCAAAACCCCATTTGAACCTTATGAATAGTTAGGATATAAATGTCATGACATTAGGGTTATGTGCGATCCCATGTAAGACCATGTCTAGGACATGGCTTTGGCATCTATATGTAATTTCGTGTAAGACCGTAGCTGGGCTATTGGCATCGATATGTGATCCCATGTAAGACCATGTTTGGGACATGGCATTGGCATCGATCTACAATCCCATGTAAGACCATGCCTGGGACATGGCATTGGCATCGATATGTGATCCAATGTAAGACCATATCCGGGATATGGCATTGGCATCGTACCATGTGTATGAGAGTTCCAGAGTCTCCTTTAGTATTCCAAGTGGTTCAACGGGTAATCCAACGATTATGTCAAAGAGATGACAAGGTATGATCATGTTGAAAGGGTACAGGTACATACACAAAGCTCATAAACATTGAGATTATTAATTGATGAGACCTCGGAAGAAGTGAATGAATGAATTATGTTCATGAGTTTTATTGTACCTTATGTAAGTGGCATGACTTAAAATGTACCTATGATACTTGATGACATTGTGATAAATATTATTGTGTTACGTGTATAATAATGCATGATTAATGTTGTATATTTACATGCAAACTTACTAAGCTTTATGCTTACTCCGTTTTCTTTTCCATCTTCTTATAGTATCGCCAAGCTAGCTCGGGGATCGATGGATGTTGGAGCTCAATTCACACTATCAAACTAATCTTTTGGGTATAGTGAATTCAAGTATTTTGAGTATGGCATGTATAGGGACTTGGTCTTTTTGTTATATGTCATATTGGTTTAGCCAAATGTATTGGCCTATAATGATTTGATGATTCATTTTGTATATGGCCATGAGATATGGCCCATATTAATTATGGGGATGTAATCCTATTCATATATGCATGCATGTGCTAAGGCCACTCATGATGTGGTTAAATTCATTTAGCATGGATGAATTATGGATATGATCATGGATGTTTGATGATGGCAATGTGAGTAAATGGTATAATAACAACTAAGGCATGAATGTATGAAATAGAAGTAAATTAATGTTTCATATTGCATGTGACTTGGTAAGCTTGGTCTAAATAAAATATGTAATCTTAAATAGGTATAATTTGATAAGAAGTTGATATGCATGAGCCATATTTGTGAATGTGTAAGTGCTCATTTATACTATGTAGGATGTCATTGAGATGTGTAAGTGTGCATACGTTATTGAGGGTGACAAAAGGCTTGGAAAATAGCCTTAAAATTGGCCACACAGGTAGGCACACGGGCGTGTTTCTAGATCGTGTGTGATACACGATCTGCTCCATGGACGTGTGATTCGGCCGTGTGTCCCCTGCACCCTAATTAGGTAAAATAGAATGCCCAGTAGTAAACACACAGACAGAAACATGACCGTGTGTCTCAGCCGTGTGAAGGACACGGCCTCAGGACATAGGCATGTGCCTTGGCCTATGAAGTCTGCACATAATTTTTGGAATTTAATTTGCCACACGGCCTAAGCACACGGGCATGTAACTTGGCCATGTGACCCTAATTGTGTTGATGAGGTCATAAACAAAGATTTACACGGGCTAAGGACAAGGGCGTGTCCCAAGCCACACAGGCGTGTGTGTCTACATGGCCTACCCACAGGGGCGTGTGACACTCCAAAACAAGAAAATTTTCTAAGTGTCACCAAAGTTCCAAAAGTTCTTAGTTTAGTCCCGAAACACACCCAATGTATGTTTTGGGCCTTGTGGGCCCGTATAAGGGACGTGATGCATGTTTATGAATGGTTTTACATTGAATGAAATTTTATGGCTCGATTTTGTATGAATGTTTATGTTTGAGTCCAGTAACGCCTCAGACCCTGTCTCGATGTTAGATACAGGTAAGGGGTGTTACACATAACCCTATTAGCACACAAACACAATTAGACCTTTTTCTTGGACATGCAACGTCTTTAAAATAGTTTCTTAACTCATCAAGAAAAAGATAAGAGAACTCAGTTGGAAAATCTTCCTAAAAAACTTCAGTCCATACACAGTTTTTTCCATAAGCACACATGTTAACACCTCTATCCTCGGATGGAAAGAATAAGGAAAAACAGAGAAAAGAGAATTGGACTCTTCATCCCTCTCCTATACGATATATACATAGGAAATATAACACAAACAAAACAACACTTTTGACTAGCTACCAATCAGAATACTTGCATAGACAAATCCACTAATCGAGCACAACGAACAAACTTACCAAGTGTCTTGCACAATGACACGTTCCTAGCTAAGACTTGACATGTATCTAATACATGTCCACCACCAAAGGTTTCCATAAAAAATTGGAAAATTTAGCCCCAAAAAGGGTCGCCACAAACGTGTCCACCAGTGGAAGATCTCACCAAAATAGAATGAGAGTCCGCAATAAGGTAGATCGCACATGAAACAGATCATTCGAGGTGAAGCAAAAAAAAACAAAAATCAGTCAAATTTCACAAATTAAACTTATCTTACATATACCCTTTTCGATCTGACTTAATCAACTGGCCAAATTACAAGTCCGTCAGCTGACCCGTGGGCCTTGGGGTGTTACACTTTTCTTTTTCTTTATTAAAGATCTTATCTTTATTGTTCTTGCTCATTTATCTTGTTGTTAGTTGTCACACCCAAAATCCTTTTAAGCCAAAAATTAGGAAATTTAGGGGTTAAATTTGAAATGACCATAAGTTGACGATCTCTATTGAAAATTTAGGAAAATTTAGAAACGAAACAAGGTATGGTTAAAAACCAAGCCTGGTTCAGTTGGATTAGAACCAACTGGTCCATTAGTGGGGGACAAAAATGATTACAGATGAATGTTGTGATGAGGTGAAAGGCTGTGCATGAGGGACTATATATATAGTTGTAGAGTGGCTTCCTTGGGAGAATTCAACTCCATCTTGTTTCAATTTTTTCTCTTCTTCATCTTCTTGTTAGATTGCTTTGAAGAAGAGACGGTTAAGGAGAGCTCTACATGGAGCAATAATCATGAGGTTCTAGTAGGAAAAATAGAAAATCTAGTAATCTAGTTTAAAGTGAAAACACCAAGTTTAACCCATAATTTGGTTGTCTTACTTAGCTACCAAGAGAAATGGAAGCTTTGGTGTCCAGAGAAACTAAGCGGATAAGGCGAAGAGGCATCAGGTGAGTTTTTACATTCCAACCCTAGAATAATGATCATGTTGAAAGTCTACATGAATCTAAGAGTGTTTGCCTTTTTAACTCATACACAAAATCCATATTAGTTGGTCTACAAAAATGCATGAGATGCATATGTATGATGATAGTGTAAAAGAGAAATAACATTGGGGTAGATAAAGTTAGGAAAGGGAAAAGAAGGAGAGAGTAATTCTGTTAGATACTGCCATACAATATTGCAGAGTGTAAATCGTGATGAGTGAAGCTCCAGACCTTGCTGAGGGGACACTGCGGTGTTCCAGTATCGATGTTAGGAATAGTGAAATACAGGAATGAAAAGAATGAAATTTGAAGAGTAAAGATCATGGCAAGACTATGGAACCAATCGAAGGCTTTAAGCCTAAAATGAGTAAGACCATAACTGAAAGACACTATGACATCATGATAAATAGGACTAAGACCATAGTTGGACCATGGCATCCAAGTAGTCCACTGAGATAATAAACATAGGGAAACATAAGGTGTAAAACCATAGTTGGACTATTGGCACCGGTATAGTTTGTCAAGACGGGGGTAAGACCGTAATTGAAAGATGCTATGACATCAAATGATGATTTGAGGATAGAATGAGTAAGACCATAGTTGAAAGACGTTATGGTATCAAAGATAGTTTGACGAGGTGTTAAACATAGGATAGTTTGATGGGATGTTAAACACGGGGTAGTCCAATGGGATGTTAAACATGAGGTAGTCTGCTAGGACGATAAATACGAGGATGTGGGAGGTAAGACTATAGTGTGGCTAGGACAACCAATTAGTTCGCTAGGACAACAAATATGTAATCGTATGGCGTAAGACCTTGGCTCAGTTGTGGCAGCATATAAGGGTCTGCTTGGCCAACAACACAAGGGAACAATTGGAATAGTAATTGTAGGATAACCTAGAAATAAGGAAAAAGGGGTTGGAAGGAAAATGAAAGCATGGGCAAGCATCAATTAAACAACAGGTCTAGGGAATCTGCCATTGAATAGAAAGAGAGATAGAAGTGGAAATACTTCATCAGAATAGTCAGAATAGAAGCTTGAGAGGAAAAAAGGATAGTAACCCAGCTAGAAATAGTTACGAGAAATGAAGCACCATTGAGGATTGGTGCACAAGGGAATGAATGAAGAGCTAACCAAGGTTTTCAAATAAGGATCCTATAACATCCTAAAAATTGGGGGTCAATAGAATCGGGTTTATAAATCGAGAAAGAGTGGTCACGCCCTAAAATTTGAGATTATCAATGCATTTTAGGAAGTAAATGAGGTATTGGTTTGTTAATTAAGTGTTAGTGAAACGTTTCTTGAAACCCAAGTTCAAATCCTTTTTTATCGCACCATTTTTATTGATGTGACACATCTTGTTTTTAAAATAAATACTGCAAAAATATTTCAAAATGAAGGAAATCACCTAATGGTATAAATGTTAATTTTCCAAAAAATAATCAGCTTTTATTCTATATTTACTCACCATATTCATTCCTCTCCTCTCCCTCTCTTAGTTTCTTTTTCTTTTTCCCTTCTCCCACCATTGTTGTCGTTGCCCCTACCACCACTGATTTTCTTTCTTTTGTCACTTATATTCAGTATCATCTTCTTCATTACTTTTCTACCATTTCTCCTCAACTAAATCAACCCTACATTTGAAATCTTGAACTTCAAGATCAATCCCATACATTGCCAAGAAAGTATCATTGTCGTTTCTCTCATTTAGCTTAGGTAAGATCTCTTCTTTCTTCAATTTCTTGATTAATACGGCCAATTAAAAAACCTACATTGACAGATCTACAATTTTTGGGAATTTTAAATATTTTAAATTTATTTTTCTAGCTTTTAAATGGATCTCAAAATTATTCTTAAATTAGCCTCAATTTTGGCCACCATAGGTGGTGGTGCGTGTGCCTAGGTGTAAGAAAGGGGGCTGTTTTGTTTCTAAATTCTTGCCCATTTATTTCCAGCCTTAATTTGTGTTCTTGAACCCTCTGAATTATCCGTTAATTTACATATCAATTATGGAAAAACATTCTTGATCAATTGGCCATTCGGATCTCTCAAATCGGGAAGCGTAAGTGCGATTAAATGCAAACTAGTTTGTTGTTTCGACATAGTTATTGGGTAAAGGTTATACATTGATTAAATGAAAGATTTTAATCAATATTGGCTACTTATTTTCCAGTATGAAAATTTCTTAGGTGATGACCCAAACACCCTAAATCAACTGTAAAGCTGAAAGACGTTCGAGCGTGCAATTCGCATCAAAATAGTGTAAGAAATCTAAATAGTTTGAATTCGTAAAATAGTAGTAATTTTGACGATTGGTTTGAACCCATAAGTAGGTTTTTAAGGGTTGTTTAATAGATGACTTGATGGAATTTATACTGATTTTTGACTTAGGTTCATTTTAAGGCTTATTAAGGAAAATTGGAAATTCACTAGTGTGTTGCGAAAAAGTGAAAGATAAGGTTTGGGTCCTAAAATCATAAGCTTGTTTGAAATTGATAATTATTATGTTATATTTGATTAATTAGCTTGTTGATTGGATTGACTTAATAGCCGAATAATTAATATTGTAAGTGACTAATCCAGGTACACTTCGAGTCCTAAAAGATTGATATGTTAGCGTAGTTGTTAGTTTGATAGTATGATTATGTGATTGATATTGTGATGCGTGGTTGTGTTATTTGGTATGAGATTGGTTGTATATATAGCATGATATTCTGAAATATGAGTTTATGCATGATATAATTGCATGGAAAATTTGATATGTTATATTAAAAAGGTTGCTATACATGCATATTGGAAAAATCATAAGAGTATTTGAAATTTTGTAATGTTGAATGATACCACCTTAATGGTAATTTGAAAGTTTGGACATTAATTCCATTCACTAAAAGTATTCAATTATTGAGGGCATGTTGAACAACTATTAAATTATGACTTTGAATGAGATTGTATGACATATTTCATGTGCATTGGGATAAGATATTTTGTGGTTGATAGTGGAGTTTCGTGGAGTACTGTTGACATTTTAAGCCAGCATTTATTTGTAGTCAGTGCACTACATTCGAAGTATCGAGGGAATTTACGATTATATCACATTATTTTTTTATTTAGTAGTTTTACTGCATTATTGTTATTCGATGGTTTTACCACATCGAGCTTTGCTAGCATTATTGGAGTTTGGCAGGTAGGTTCTAGGGAACTCGTGGTGTGTAGTGGATGATTTGGGTACGAAATTTTTTGCATTGCATCATGCTCACGACATACTCAAATGTTGTTGATTAATGATACGTATTGTATTGTGTTGTATGGAATGGTATCAAAATTAATTATTGTTACTCAAACGAATAATGACCCATGCTCACACACCATTTGACATCAATTTGATAGTGGCCATGTAATGATATGAAATTCCAACGATGGTTTTGTGTTCTTCTGCTAATGCTAACATGTTTCAATATATTTGATATTTATGTCCATTTAAATAACTATTTGACTCACACTGAGCTTTCATAAGCTCAACCCCCATAGTGTTTAACTTTTCAGGTAAACCTTGAAACTAGGATCAGATGCGGCATACAGAGAATTCCTTAGACCTTGGACTATTTTTAATAAGTATTAATCAATCTCTATTGGTTTTAGTTTGTAAAATTTTAATTATTTTTGATCTGTGGCTTGGTAACTTTTCATGTGAGGATTTTTGCATACATGGATTACTCAAGCATAATAACCAGAAAATGCATGATATCGGGCTTAAGTAAAATTTGACATTGTTCCCTAATTTCAGATGCATTGTAAAGAAACCATTTTTCAAAAACAAATCAATAAGGCAATTAGGTTTCCAAAATGGCTTGAAAAATGTTTTTTTTTTTTTGCTAAATTAGTTTAACATGGAATTTTTATAAAGAAAAACGAAAAGCAAATGGTTTTCTTTTTTTTTTAAAACAACACTGCCAACAATAAAATGAATCTTAAGTATAGTTGTCCTAAATGAATGTTTTAAACTAACACAAAAGTACAACTACGGTTTTCTCTAAAATGAGTTTATTTAAGGTATTCAAAAGTACCGTAAGTTAGCTTAGCCATTTCGGTGGCTAATGTAGCCTTCGCAATCTAGCCATAACATCTAGGCCAGGTTTGGGAGGTCATAGGTTTGCCATTAAGGATTTTCTTAGAGTGTTCAGGAAACCCAACAAATTGGTAATTGATTGAGAGTACATTGATTAATCAATCAGGAATGGAAGGGTTAGCCAGAACCCAAATAATACAGGGAGACCCCAAAAAGGGGAAAACCTCAAAATGGAAAACATCTATCAAGACTATTCCTCTTTTAGGGGGAAGAAATAGTGTAAGATTATATGCCAAATGATTAGATCCCATCGAAACCAAAGAGTGAGTGTAAGAACTCATGAATCTAGATGGACTTAATGGCACTGACTAAGTGGTTTAGGACTTAATGGTTAGTAGCAAGAAGATGTGCTACACTGAAGGGTAAGATAAAACTATTAAGGTAGATTAGTAAGAAAGCAATTGTTGGGAAATGTGCCCATATAGTAGTAAACATGTAATTTTTTTCTATGTATTTGAACGATGAATAAATAAATTTCACATTTCATGTTATGTCTTTTGTATTTATTTCTTTCATATTTTGCATGCATAGCAAAATTGTGACAAGAAAATATTAGATTATTAATTGTCTACGTTCAAACTGATGATAAGTGGCACTGTAAGAACATTTCCATTAAAAAAAGAAAAATTACTTCAGTGGATAACCTAAATGAGTCTGTAATCTCGTAAAATAATCAAAGTGAGCATTTGATACAAATACTAAGAATGATTATTATGTCGTCTACAATTTCAATTGAGGAGATGGCTAGTCTTGGCTATCGGAGTAGTTGACTACACGGGTAGAGACATAGATGTATTTATTGATAAAATGATACATTGGACTGGACTAAAGATGAATTATTTCTGAATTCGTTTGTGAATTAATTCACTTCTAACATTCATGGTGTGATTTACATAAATCTTGAGTTAGTCACTGACCATGCATATGTAACTCATGTGCTTTAATATAAGTGAAGGATTATGCTTTAAAGATGATCGAGTCGATAGCCGGTATATTGGGTACATAACTCGTGTATGTCATGATTTTACTAGCAATAGTGGAATTCATAACTCAATAAAAGAGTTAATGATTCTTTTCATTGGCATTGTGTAGATTGATAAATATGGAACGTGGCCTCGGGTTGCTTATTGTCGAACGAGCAATTTATCATAGTCATTTGTTGACAATGATCACATTAATCGTTAAGAAGACATAATGGTGACAATGGGATAAAATAGGATTGTATTGAGTGAATAGATTTAACTCAAAGGAATCAAGGATATCGTATGAGGGTAACACACACATGACAAGGTTATTGGACAAAACAATTAGATAAATTGCTTTCATAAAGAGTATATAATAAGGAGTGTTCAATCATGGTACTTCTTGTGGACTGACTCCATGATTAAGTAACTGCGAATTATCGAAATGATGCTTTTGGACATAATTGCAATTACCAGACCCTAATTGTTATGTCTGATTGGTCCCTCTGCTAGCTCAACAAAAGCTCAATTGGACTATTTTTGAATTAGAAGAAAATTCTATGACCTTGGGAATAATTTAATTGAGTCAATTTATTCAATGTGGAATTTAATTGGGCGGTCGCAAGAATTGTTCAACTAGAGAATTTGATTAAAGAATTTTTTTGAAAATTTAATTTGGAAAATCAAAGTGATTTTTGGGAAAATTAATTTTAATCAAGTAAAACTAAAGTAATCAAATTAATTACAATTAATATGATATTTTTGGAAATTAATTTTCAAGTCAGACAATTGGCCCAATGGGTAATTGAACTTGAAAATTGGACTTGAGATTGTAAATTGGGCTAAGGAGCCCAAAACAGAGACCAAGACCAAAAAACTAGTCAAATCGGGCCTGGTATGTGAAACCAGGCCGACAATCCAACCGGTGGTTGGATTGGACCATTGGGACTGTCATTGGCCCGAATCGAACTGGCAAAAATCGAACCAACTTGGGATGTCAGCGACTGCGACAATGGCATTCCGATGACCGGCAAATGGTCGGCAGTGATGGATATTCGGTGGTTGAGCAGTTGAAGAATTTCACTCCTACTAAGACTCTACTGGAGAATTTGATTACATATAAACTATTCCAAAAACAATATTATTTTAATTGATTTAATATTAAATTTAATTTAATCTTTATCTTGTAGATAAATATTCTATTAATTTAATAATATTTTATATTAAATTTAATCTAATATTTATCAAATGTATATTTATTACGATAAATATTATATTAAATTTAATATTAAAGTGATTAAGTTTAATCATAATTGAAATCTCTAAACTCTCGCTATATAAAGAGAGCCGTGGCCATTATTTGCACACACTTGAATTCAAGAGAAAGTTGTATTAAGAAAATTCTTTGAAGAAATTATTTCAGAAAATTTTTATAGATATTTTTCTTATTTATAACTTGGCCCAAAAATTCAGAGAAATTGTGAAATTACCCTACTGGTAACTTTTGTTAAAAATTTTCTGATTCGAAGTGAGCCAACACTCGGCAGACATGAGCTTGAAGATAGCGGAGAAGACTACTCAGTCGAAGTGTTCATCCTAGTCGAATAAAAAAGATACAATTTTGGTTAAGTGTTTTGATGACTTTTTTAAAAACTCTGGTTGTTCCCTAATTTTATTTCCCACTGCATTTTTCCAAACTCGATTTTTCAATAGTAATTTGGTTGCTATTTAAGTTAAGTAGGATTTAATCCTCTAGGGTGGCGTGAGAACTTGCTAGTCATACTAATGGAGGGAAAGGCAAACTAGTCATACAGGGTTAAGACAAGGACCTTTAAGCAAGAGAATAGAGAAGTCGCTTTAATAAGGTACGTTGTTTGGAAACAAAAACCACGATAGGAATAAAGTGAAGAAAGAGTAAAAGTAAAATAAGGGGTAGGATCCACAAAGATGGCAGGACCATTAGTGAAACCATCAAGGCTAATTGAAGGGTGGTAGAACAACCGAAAGGAAATCGTTCAACAATTTACTTGTCAGTGGATAGGGGCAAGAATAGGAACAAGTCTATTATAATGACTTGAAATAAAATTCTCAACGAATAGGGAGTTGTTGTGTTGTTATTGCTTATTTTTAAGTATTTACTTATTCAATCACTGGAAAGGTGTGGTATGTATGTGAAAAAAGAAACTCATTAAGCTCATTTGAACTTACAAACGATTGACTTGTGGTTGCAAGATTTGCGGAGCAAAGATGGAGCAGCCTGTTTTTAGTGATGTCGAAATAAGTGGTTTCAGGACCACAACTTCGACAAGTAAATTATTACTTTATTATTTATTTAATATGTACGAGATTATATTAAGGTTGTATTAAAATTTCGTTAAGAAATTTTGATGTTTAAGTAGTTACTTAAGTGAAAATGACTAAATCTTAAAAGGTGAAAAAGTTGTCTTGTATTAGTTAAAGAGGTCAAATGGCTATGAAACCTTAAACTAATGGACTAAGATAGTAAATATACCATCATTGATGTTAGTGGAAAAATTTGGACACAATTATGTTAGTATTAAGTTATATTATTAAGGGTAAAATAGTAAATTAGTAATTAAAGTTAAAATAAACTAAAAAAAAAGGTTCCATCTTCCTCATTTCTTCTTGGTTTCAACCGAAAATTGAAGGAAAGGGTAGCCATTTAAGTGTTTTGAGGTTTGACCAACTTAGATGCTTGCATGGTAAGTGATTTTGATCCCATTTTTAATATTTTTAATGTTTTTGAATTCGTTTTTAATATTTTTATGTTTATGAATCCGTTCTAGCTTAATCTAGCTAGCCTGGGGATTATTTTTTAAAACTATTAAAGGTTGAGGGACTTTTCATGAATGCTTTTGAATGAGTTTTGATGGATTATGAATCTTTATTGTAAAATAAATAAGTTTTGTTAAGTGATTTTTGTTAAATTTTGGAAATAGGGATTAAATTATTAAAAGTATAAATCTATGGGTTTTGTTGTGAATTGTTGATAAATATGAGTTGCTTTAAGGTCCCTTGCCATATGGGTTAAGTTGGAATTAAGTTAAAATGGTTAGATTTTAAGTTATGAGTTTAAATACTAAATTGTGAAAAGTCAAAGTATTAAGGGCAATTTGGTAATTTTTCATAAATATGAATTATGGATTAAATTGAATTCTAAAGGAACTTAATTGAATTAAATTATTTATTTAGATCAAGACAAATCTCAATCGGACATAAATCGAGGAAAAGCTAAAGCTTCGAAATAGTTCGACTATACTTTTACGCCCTAGTTATCGAGATAAGTTCGATTGAACTGTAATCATTTTAGTGTTATCTAAATTGAATGTTGATTATGTTGTTTTAATATAAATGTATCAATATATAAATGTATTAATGCTATGATGAATTCACAGATAACGAGTCCCGGTTGAACATTAAGAATTCTTAGAATACAAATAACATTTCATTAAGGATTTCATGTTTTAGGTGCTGGACTTGAATGTCCTACCGATGGCTGTGGTCTGACATTTGTTGCGGATTCTTCATAGCTCATGTGGGTAGCATCGTGTAGCTTTCATTCTGACCCACAGCACGTGTGAGCATTGTTGTAAAGAAAAGGTTACGGTTATATGTATAGGCACACTTTTTGTGAGCTTTCCCGAGTATCGGATGTAATTTTAAATGGTTCAACGGGTAAGAAAAGGGAACGAAATGGTAAGTATGCAAATGGATTGAATCATGACTTTATGAAAGGATTTATGAACTAAATGATGATATTACATATAGAAATTTACATGTCACATGGTTAATTTCATTTATATCATGGATAAGCATACTAACATATGAGTTAGAGATGTTGTTTAGGCTTTTACTAAGCTTATGGCATTAGTGATGAACTATGTTTAATCTTTGAATTGTGTAAATGACATGGCAAGTTGTGTTTTATTTTATACGAGCTTACTAGACACTCGTTGCTTTCGTAGTTTCTTTCCATTATTTTATAGATTATCAGAAACTCGATCGGTTGGAAGCTTGTTAGAGATATATCACACTATCCAATAGTCAATTCAGTTGTTTTTGAGTATTTTGGCCAACATTTATAATGGCATGTATAAGGTGATTTGTAATGTTATTTTGTTGAAAATGGTGTTTTGGCATGTATAAGCTTTTGAAAGCTATGTTGGTTTGGTATACTTTGATGCCTTACCAAGTTATGTGATTTTGCTTAGTTTAATGTGCTTTTTAATAAGGTTCTTTTGGTATGTTGATGTTGCCCTGAAAATGGTCTATTATGACATGTTTTAGTACCTATTTGGATTAGGTTTGTATGAATGAAATGTGGCAATATTGACATGTTTAGGTAAGTAATGTTTGAATGCAATTGTGGTGCCTTTGATTGGCATATTGGTTGGGTGAAATAAGTTGTTTGGAATGGCTTGGTTACCTGTATCTGAATGATGTTTAGTTCCCTTGAAAGTGTGCGCAATTAGATTGTATATTTATGCATAGTTTGGTTATGGAATGGCTTGATTTTAGGTGAATTTTGGGTTCCCACGGGCTGTCACACGGTCGTGTGACACACATGGCCTGGCGACATAGCCGTGTGTCATTTGGGACTTCTTAGGGTTCCAAGCAGTGAGTTACACGACCTAACACACGCCTAACACATGAGCGTGTGTGACAACTCAAAGAGTTACATGGCCTAGCACATGGCCTGGCACACGAGCTTATGGGGTATCTTAGTGAGTTACACAGGTGACGACACGGGCTAGGACACGGTCGTGTGTCCCTTGTTTGAAAGTTACACGACCTGGCCGTGTGACCCATGTTTTCAATTTTTTCTAATTTTTATTAAACTTTCCAATTTGTTTGAAATTAGTCTCCAATTGCCTCGAAGCTATTTTTAGGGCCTTGAGGGCTTGATTTAGGGACAAAATGCATGTGATTGAATGGATTATGATATGTTTAATTTATTTAAATATTATGATGTTAAATGTTTTTGATTGTATAATAATTCTCCGTAACCCTAATCCGACGACGAAGATGGGTTAGGGGTGTTACAAAGGAAGTAAAGGAAGGGCTAGGCCAGATCGATATGAGTCAGTGGGCTTCAAAGGAAAGAGTCATGCACATTGATTAGGGGTCACCTTAGGGAAAACTCTCCAAGAGGGCGATAACATTGTATCAATTTTAGATTCCTCGTAGTCTGTAGAGTGGACAACAAACCTTGTTTAGAAATTTAGACTATTTTGAAGATTATTTAATAGGTAATACAATTGTTTTAACATAATGAAATATAGTTTAAATGGTGTAGGGATTCTTTGGAGGTTGAAAACGAGCAAAAATGGCACCAAAGGAAAGGGTATCGCGATTCTTCTAACAGTATGGAAGATTAGAGACCACCCTTTAACGGTATCACAATATTCAACCTTCAAAGAAGACCCCAAGGTTCGAAATTGCCCAAAGTTTCACGATATCCTCTTTTGGGTATCGTAAAACCGAAATCCTGAGGGGGACAAAATTGGACAAAAAGGGTAGTCCTTGTCCATCCGATCCACCAATCACCTAAGGCCCGTGTAGAGGCAATTTTGGGAACAAAAATTCATCAAAATTCACCCTAAAATAGACAAATTTGATTGAGGAGGAGAGAATCACACATTAGCCTAGCTTTAGCCTTAGTTTTCTTTATGTTTTCTCTTAGTTTCTCTACACTTTTTCTAGGGTTTATATTCTCTTCTCCTTTCTTAGTTTTAGAGTTTATTTTTCTGTATTTACTTCTTATTCTTGATGTTCTTTGTGTTATTTAAGTTAGTTATCACTGTAGCTTTGGTTTATTTACACCTGCAGTCCTGTACCTTGGTTGTCAAACATTTCTAGCTTTAGTTTAATGTATTTTAGTTTCTTTTACTTTCAATCAGCTAACGTTTGTTCCTTTTATGTTTAATGTTGCAGATTTTCTTGTTGAATGTCTTTAGTTTCATGTTCTTTAAGTTTTCTTGCATAAAAATCCAAACATTTATATTTTTCTTAATATTTACTTTAATGGCTTCTTTGTTTTTCATTTCCATGTTCATTCTCTTTATTTTCGGCATGAGTAGCTAAACATAAAAAGGGGTTGGTTCATGGAGATCTAGGTAAGCTGATTTTTGGACAAAGGATTAAATCATAATAAATTGGACTAAATCAAATAGACCTAAAATCTTAGGAAATGATGCCCCTAAGGAAATATCTAAGCAAGTGAGACAGAGGTAATCTTGTTGCACACCCATTCATTTGTCTCAAATTAACCGATGAGATTGAGAGATAAATCGTATTAATTTGTCTAAGTCAATAAAATTGAGATTGAAAGATAACATGGAGCCACTTAGTAATTTAAGCAGTTTAAGTCCTTTGCTTGAGGACTGACTAACCACATCAAAATCAACCAACCACTGTTAGTCATTTATTGGTTAATTTCTTAGTTTTGTACTATTTGCAATTAGTTTAGCATATATATTTTTTTTGAAAAATTTTATTATTATGATTTGTCGTACTATAAAATCGTTTCAGTATCCACTTAGACTCTTTAGTGTATGCTATTTATTACTCAATTGTCATCTCCTTTAGGTTCGATCCTTGGAATACTCTGGTGTTCTATTGTAACACTACAAATATTACAACAAACCTATACACTGTAGTAAAATTACGCTTTAAAATTGTTCTATAAAATCAGTTGTTTTATGCGCACGTGCTAATCAGTCAAAGTTGTTCACACCATTACCAAGGAAATGATGTAAGATTGAGTAATTTTTAGTGTACATGTTACATAGAGATAACTAGCAAAAGTAGGATTTATAGATACAACTTTGTTTTTATTTTTTTATTTCATTTGTAATTTTTAGTTAATTTTCTTCACTCTTTTGTACTTGTAGGAGGCGTTGTATGAATCAAATCAGTAACAGTGTCCTACCATTTGAGCCAGAACCAGAATGTGTTATCACACATGCTAGGAAGGTGCAACATCCTAGAGACATCCCACCTCCAAAAAGAATAAGCCTATCGAAGATCTACGAGTAGAGATTCAACAACCACCACACCCACCCATGGAGCAACTAACTTTGCATGACTATGCGATGTCAAACTTTGATGTTGCTCGAGGTAGCAATAATTGCCTAACAATTAATGCTTATAACTTTGAAATCAAACCAACAATGATCCAAATGATACAAGTGAAACTTCAATTTCAAGAGTCAATGAATGAGGATCCGAACCAATATCTAAAAAGATTTCTAACCATTTACGATACCTTAAAATATAATAGGTTATCCGATAACGTTATCCATCTTTGGTTATTCCCTTTCTCTCTTACTGATGACACTTTAATGTGGTTAGATTCAAAGCTGGTAGATTCCATCAACACTTGGGACGAGCTAGCAAGCAAATTCTTGGCAAAATACTTTCCTTCGAGCAAGATAATGAAGCTTCATAAAGATATTAAAAATTTTCTGCCCAAATACGCCAAGTTCTTTAAGGATGTCATGCTTCGTAGGAAGAAAAAAGGGAGAGGAGAGCAAATAACTCTTAATGAAGAATGCAGCACAGTAGTGTCTAGAAGAGTTCCTCCTAAGCTTAAGGATCCTCGTAGCTTCACCATCCCAATAAAGATAGGAGGAGTTAGTTTTCACAAGGCCCTATGTGATCTAGGGGCAAGCATTAACCTTATCCATTGTCATCCCAATATGATATGCATATATGTTGGTTGTTGGTACCATTTGGAAATGGCTAGATTTATATTATTTATATGGTTTTGATGCATGTGAGAAATGGTCCAAATGGTAATATTACCTTGACATGGCATGAATCTAGTATGGTATGGTTGAAATGTGTAAATTGTGATATGATTTGGTATGGAAAATAAGTTAGTTGATGAATGGTTAAATATGCACATTTTTAGGTATATTTGATACATTGTGTTTGAAGTGCCTTTTGGCATATTGGTTGTATGGATATATGACCTTTTGAATTGGTCTTATTATGTATGTTCTAAGATTTTATTGAATGTACAAATAACTTGTAGGTCTGTACTTGAATTTGGCCTATTTCTTGTCCACATGGCCTAGGACACGGGCTTCTGTCTCAGCCGTGTGTGACACATGGCCATGTGACATAGCCCTGTATCCCTTGAAGGTTTTAAAAGTTGCATTTCGAGTGTTACACGACCTAGCACATGGGCATGTGGCTTGGCCGTGTGACCTAAGTCAGAGAGTTACAAGAGCACGAACATGAGCTGGGCCACAACCGTGTGTCCCTACTTTGAATACCCACACGGCCATGTGACCCCTACAGTGTGAATTTTTCCAACTTTTTCCTTAAGGTTTCATATGTTTTCGATTTAGTCCCGAGTCATTTTTAAAGTGTTTCTTAGACCTTGAGGGCTTAAATAAGGGATGATATGCATGTGTTTAAATGGACTATGATATGATTCATGAAATGTCTAAAAATGAATGATTGTAAATTATGGTTTTATGGTAATGCTCTGTAACCCTATTCAGGCGATGGATACGGGTTAAGGGTGTTACAGTACTTCTGGTAAGTGTTGGAATCAGTCGTATTGTAAGTGAAAAATAATAAGTAAAGAACGGTAAGAGGCATATAAGTATGTATATTTATTCAACGATGAAAAGGTATCCGCCAAAAAAGGAAATGGATAATTTAAATAATCAGGATGAAAACTTCAACAAGAATGGTTTAAAGGTATTTTATATTTAATCTCACTAAGTTTGTGAAACTTACAAACATCGAGTTTATGTTTCAAGTGTTGTTATATGAGTGGGTATGCCAAGAGGGACGACGTCAGGAGTGTGCCAAGAATGTGGCAAAACGGTCATTATGCATAGAGTGAACAACTTTGGAAAGTGGTGTATAGTAGATCCTCACCTTAAAGAGTTGATCTTTAACAATTTTTTTTGTTGTAATGAATTATGATAAGTGTCCTGTATTAATTACTTCTTTGTTTCTTAAATAAAGAAAATTAAGATAAAATATTACAAAAAATATTTTAAGTCGAGAGTTCAAGAAAGTTGTTTTAAAATTTTGTTAAGTATTGTGATGTAACACCAAAGATTTGGACCCAATGATTCGAGTCGGGTAGAGGGCGTGTAACAGCCCATTTTTGGCCAAATCAGAGCGATGATTTCAGGACCAAAAATTTGAAGTTGAAATATTTATTTTATTATTAGTTTAATGTTTACGACATGAAAATATGATTGTGTGAAAGTTTCATTTAGAAATTTTATCATTTGAATGCTTAATTCAATAAAAAGGACTAAATCACGTAAAGTGTAAAACTTGTGTGCTATTAGTTAAAGGTGTTTAATAGCTATAGAACCTTAACGTTAAGGTCCTTATGTGGTAATTATACCATTACTTATTTGATTGGCCATTTATGGACATATTAACATGTATATTAATGATTTATTATAAAGGTTAAATTGGTAATTAGTAAAAATAAGTTAATTAAATAAAAACAAAACCATTTTTATCAACCATTGTCATCTCTTTCACTTATTTTTAAAGGATAAAAACCATGGGAGCATGTTAGGGCATTCGGCGAAGCTAATTAACTTGCATTGGTATGATTTTTCATCTCGTTTTTAATGTTTTCTATGTTTTTGAGCTCGTTGCAACTAGATCTACCTAGCCCAGGGACCATTTTGCAAAATTGTTAAAGATTATGAATGATGCCATTGATGAATACATGTGTATTTTGAAGTTTCTTGATAGATTATGAATGCTTGTTAATAGATATACAAGTTTTGTTAAGTGATTTTTGAGAAAAATGAAAAATAAGGATTAAATTGAGAAATGTTGAAACTTTGTGGTTAAAATGTGAAATAAATGAAAAATATTGACTTCTAGGTGTATAATAGTAATTTGGCTAGGCTTGGGTTGTGATGAAATTGAATAAATTTTATTTTACGAGCCTAGGGACTAAATTGTAAAAGTTGTGAAATTTTAGGGGTAAAAGTGTAAAAGTGCTTAAATGTGTGTTTTGGATTAAAATGAATAGAGAGATTATTGAAAATTTAATTTTGAATATATTTAGATCAAGAAAAGTGAAACTCAGATCTAGATCGAGGGAAAACTAAAGTTATCGACTAAACGACTCACATCCGAGGTGAATTCGTATATTATAAGTTTTGATATAAATGTATTTCATATGCTTTGATATTGCATAAATTGTGAATACAAGACTATAGATATGATCGATTGTGATTCGACGATGACTTGACATTCGAAATCCTGGTAGAAACTTAGGAATAGTTTAGGATACTAGTGACATGTCATTAGGGGATACATTGAGTTGGCTTCAGGCCATGATATTAGCACTTCGAGTGTGAGTTATACCAATTTGGATTTGGGCCATGAATATCGACTGATTTGGCTTCAGACCATGATATCATTATTTCGAATATAAGCTACCTTGAATTGGCTTCGGGCCATGGTAGAGGTACCTAGTGTGCAAGACTCTTGAGTATCCGACTTCTATTCTGAATGGTTCAACGGGTAAATGAAAGATGTCATTGAGTATGAGAATGATATGAGATGATACAGGTACGTACGTAACATGTATAGGTTTTGGTTCAAAGAAACGAAACTTGCAAAGAATGTGATTGATGTCATAATTGTGTATATGAAAGGTTTGTTAGTAATATATGCTAAATGTTGATTTGAGATTGAATTAAGTTTATTATATACGAGCTTACTAAGCTTTATAGCTTACTTTGTTTATTTTTCACGTGTTTTATAGTGTTATCAAGCTAACTCGGATTCGGGGATCATCGGAGATCGCTTCACACTATCCACCTATCACTTGGTACCTATGAACTTTGATATTTTAAGTATATGGCATGTATAGGAACTTTGGTCAAGTTGGTTATGTTTTGGTTATGATTTTGGCCATTTTAATTGGCTTGTAAATGTCTAAGGTTTGGTTTGTATATTTGGCCATATGAGTTGGCTTATTTTGGTTGATTTTGGTTATGTTATATGTATACAAATGACCTATGTTGTGTGATTAAGGTTGGAATCACAGTGCTTATTGATAATAGGTAATTTGAATGTCAATTTGGTTGATAATTGGGAAGTTATGTACTTGTGAATTGGTGAATGATGATGTATGTTTCGAAAGGTTTAATTAGTTGATTTGTATATGTGAAGTTGATATGATTTCAATGAGTAAAACATAAGATAATAAGCATGTTAGTTGTTGATATTGAAATGGTATGTTTTAGCATTAATTGTGGTTGAATTGGATGTCCATTTATGCTATGAATGAGTACCACTTGAATTGTATAGGTGTGCACAAATTTGGGTGGCAAATTGTCTTGGTAAATAGCCATTTTTGTCCACACGGGCAGAGAAACAGGTGTGTGTCTTAGCAGTGTGTGACACACAGGCATGTTACACGACCATGTGTCCCTTGGTGTTGAAATTAAAATCAAGTCGGTATGCTTTACACGACCTCACACATGGGCATGTGACTTGGCCGTGTGCCATAACTCAGTATACCCTATAGGTTTGGCACGGCCTAGAACATGAGCATGTATGGCCAATTTTAGGGCACACGGGCGTGTGTGTTGGCTGTGTGACCCCATGTCTTGCTACAAAACTTTTACTAAGACTATATTTTTATTTCTCATCTATTTAACTTCCCTTGCTAGGATCTTGATTGGTTCTTCATCATAATTCAAGTCGGGTCGAATCTCAACCTCAGTTGGTGAAATCACATGTGATGGATCTGATCAATATCATCGCAACATAGACAAATGAAAAATATTGTGGATCCTTTCTAATTCCGACGGTAAAGCTAACCGATAAGCCACTGGTCCTATCCTTTCAATAACCTTATACAGACCAATAAAGCACGGACTCAGCTTGCCCTTGTGACCAAATCTAAAATTTTCTTCCACGGAGAAACTTTTAGAAATACCTTATCACCAACATGAAATTCAATTTCCTTTCATTTTAGATTCGCGTACAATTTCTGTCTATCCAAATCTACTTTCAAACAATCACGAATTATTTTCACTTTTTCTTCAGTTTCTCTAACCAAATCAATCCCGTGAATCTATCTCTCATTCCATACAGTGCCATCTTTATACTCGATTGAAAATTGTTGTTATAAGAAAATTCGACTAAAGGTAGATATTTTTCCCAACTGCCTTCAAACTCTAATACACAATAACGAAGCATATCTTCGAATACCTGAATCATCCTTTCAGATTGACCATCGATCTGTGGATGAAATGTGGTACTAAAGTTCAACTTTGTACCCAAAGCTTCTTGCAACTTCTTCCAAAATCGTAAAGTAAACCTCGGATCTCTATCCGAAATAATAAAAATAGGCACTTCGTGCAATCTAACAATTTCAGCAATGTACAATTCAGCTAGCTTATCAAGTGAATAGTTGGTACGTACCGGAATAAAATGAGCCGATTTCATCAATCTTTCAACAATGACCCAAACAACATCTTTCGTCTTCAGAGTCAGAGGTAATCCAGTTACGAAATCCATCGTAATTCTATCCCATTTCCACTCGGGGATCATCACAGGTTGAAGTAAACCCAAAGGTACTTGGTGTTCGGCCTTTACTTGTTAACAAATCAAACATCTTGCTACGAATTCAGAAATATCTCTTTTCATACCTGACCACCAATACAATTTCTTCAAATCATTGTACATCTTCGTACTTACTGGATGAACAGACAGACAACCACTATGTACCTCATGAAGAATTTTCTGAATAAGCTCAGTGTCTCTCGGTATACAAACCCTTCCTCAGAACATCAAACAATCATCAATCCCTATCTAATAGTCTGAATCACTAGTTGATTCGCACTGAACTCTTTAAGCTTGAAGTTCTTTGTCATATTTCTGAGCTTCGCAAATTTGCTGAAGAAATACTGGTCTAGCTTTTAACTCAGCTAGAATCGAACCATCATCAGATAAAGTCAGTCACGTATTCATTGCTCTCAAAGAAAATAAAGATTTCCTACTCAAAGCATCGATGACTACATTCGCCTTTCCCGGATGATAATCGATTCCCAACTCATAGTCATTCAACAACTCGATCCATCTCCGTTGTCACAAATTCAAATCCTTCTGAGTCATTAAATACTTCAAACTCTTGTGATCAGTATAGATGTGGCAGTTCTCGCCGAATAAATGGTGTCGCAAAATCTTTAAAGCAAACACTATGGCAGCCAATTCCAAGTCATGCGTTGGATAATTCTTTTTGTGGGACTTCAACTGTCTCGAGGCATATGCTATCAATTTTCCCTCTTGCATCAACACACATCCAAGACCGTTCAATGACGCGTCGCTGAAATTCACAAACTCTTTTCACGACTCAGGTTACATTAATATCAGTGCCTCAGTTAACATTGCTTTCAACTGTTCAACACTCTTTTGGCATTTCTCTGACCGCTTAAACTTAATATTTTTCTGTAACAATTTTGTCATAGGTGTAGCAATCATCGAGAATCCCTTAACAAAACTTCGATAATACCAAGCTAAGCCTAAAAAGCTTCTAACTTTGGATACGTTCCTCCGCAGTTTCCAATCAACAATTGCCGAAATCTTACTCTAATCAACCCTTATACCTTCCGCTAAGACAATATGCCCCAAAAATTTGACTTCTCGGAGCCAAAACTCACTTTTGCTGAACTTAACAAACAATTTCTTATCTCTCAAAGTCTGCAATACAATTCTTAAATGTTCAGTATGCTCAAACTCATCTCAAGAATAAATCAAAATGTCATCAATGAACACAACTACAAACTTGTTTAAATATGGTCGGAAGATCCGATTCATCAAGTCCATAAAAATAGCAGGAGCATTAGTTAATCCAAAAGGCATAACAAGAAATTCATAGTGCCCATACCTCATTCTGAATGCAATTTTTGGCACATCTGAGTCTTTAACTCTCAGTTGATAATATCCTGATCTCAAATCTATGTTCGAAAACACTGTTGCGTCTTTCAAATGGTCAAAAAAATCATCAATTCTTGGTAAGGGATACTTGTTCTTTATCATAACCTTGTTAAGCTAACGATAATCAATACAAAGTCTCATGGATCCATCTTTCTTCTTGACGAATACACCAGTGCACCCTAGGGAGAAAAACTCGGTCTCGTAAAACCCTTGTCTATCAACTCTTGTAACTGGGACTTTAATTCTTTCAATTCAGTCGAACCCATCCTATATGGAGATATCGATATCGATGCAATCCCCAGTACAAAATCAATAGCAAACTCCACCTCTCTGACCGGTGGTAACTCTGGCAACTAGTCTAGAAACACGTCCGAATATTCACAAACTACTTGCACAAATTCGATCTTCCATTTAGACACCTTTGTATTTAGTACATACGCAAGAAATGCTTCACAACCCTTTTTTACATACATCTGAGCCGACATCGACGAAATCACAATAGGCAATTCACCTGACTCATCTGACTCAACCTGAAGAGTTTCATTGTTTTGACATTTTTATTCAATAACCTTTTGTCTAAAATTCACTATGACATCATGCAAAGTCAACCAATCTATTCCAAGTATCACATCAAACTCATCAAATGGAAAAAGCATTAACTCAGCCAAAAAATAGTGACCCCGAATATTTAAAGGAAAACTCCTGCAAACTTTATCAACTAAAGCATGTTTTCTAAGGGGTTCGACACCTCAATCACAAACTCAATAGACTCAACAGGAAAATTCTTACTAGATACCAAATTCATGCAAATATAGGAATGAGTCGATCTAGGATCAATTAATGCAACTACATTAGTATCATCAAGAGAAAATGTACCAGTGATCAGATCAAGGGAGTACATATCCTCGCGAGCACAAAAAGCATAAGCTCTTGCAAGTGATCTAGCTTCCGATCTCACAGCTGAATCTTTGGATACTCCTCTGCTGCTAGTCCCATTTTTCGTATTTCTTACTAGCCTCCCTCTAGCAGCGGTGTTACTCGATCTTGCATTCTAAAAATTATCTTTTTCAACCATTTCAAGGAAGTCTCAGATAAAATGATCTCGAGAGCCACATTTGAAGCAAGCTCAGTTATTCATCTTACATTCACCAGGGTGTCGTCTACCACAATGTTGGCATTCAAACTTATTAAATAGCATTACCAACGCTCGTTATTGATGTAGTCTGGGCTTTAGAACCTGAATATTGCTTCCCACTATCTTGGTTGGGATACCCAGCTGAAGCATTGGAGCGAGCATACAAATATCTCAATTTCTTTGACGAGGATTGAAACATCTTATTCATTGACCTCTTCCTCGAATCATTAGTCTCAAACTCAGCATTTCTCTTTTCCTTACTCAACTTTTCGGCGTTGTAAGCTCGTTCGACTAGCACAATAAATTCTTTTAACTCCAAAATCCCAACTAACAGCCTGATGTCCTTATTCAACCCATCTTCGAATCTCTTACACATAATAGCCTCTGTTAAAACACATTCCCGAGCATACTTACTGAGTCAGACAAACTCCCTCTCGTATTCAGTCACATTCATTCGACCTTGTTTCAACTCCAAGAACTCTTTGCATTTCTAATCAATAAATCGCTAACTGATGTACTTCTTTCTGAACTCCCCTTGAAAGAAATCCCTAGTAACTCTTTCCCTCGGTACCACAGATATAAGAGTGTTCCTCCACTAATATGTCGTATCCCTCAGAAGTGATATAGCACATTTCAAGCACTAATCCGGGGTGCAAGAAAGCTTATCAAATACCCGCATAGTGTAACACCCCAAACCCGGCCCAGACGTTACGGCCGAATTTAGTATGTCACATGGAGATGTTTCAAAAAAAACATGTGTTTATCTAAATTCCTTGTTTAGAGCTTAGCAAAAATCAGTTCTTATTTTAAGTTAAAGTGAATGGAAGCTGTGCACCAGGTAGGAAGCCAGAAAAGAGGAGGTGCGTCTTATAGGACCGCTTAAGTACCAAGCTCTTCCCGGATCCAATCCTAGACATGCACACATCTATTGCCACACTTTAAGCAGGTTACGTGTCTACGAACATTTAAACAAGTTTAAGTCTACTTAAATTATTTATTTTCTTGGAAAAACATTTACTTTGCGGAATCTTTGCGCGTCATCGTGATTTTTTAAAAACAAGTAGTTTTTTTATAAAACGAACCCTAGTGCTAACCAGTTTAATAATCCCCAAAATAAAATTAATTAAAAAGAGTGGCCTTATTACAACTTTAAGCATAATATAAATAATCCAAATTAAATGCTAAACTTATTAAATCCGGCAATCAATCTTCATGGCCACTCTGAATCCCGCCCAGCTCCAAGTCCACCAACTAGGGCTCACCTGCAAGGATGGAAGAGGAAGGGGTGAGTTTGGGAAACTCAGTGCATACAGAAACCTATCCAAAGCCCAAATCAGCTCGAGCCCATTGGACCTAAGCCCTATTCAGATAACTGTACACAGTGGACCGAAGCCCTTTTCAGAATACAGTAGCAAGGCCTTAGCCCCTTTTTACATAACAGTGTGGCCCATAGGCCCAATTCAGTAACATAGGTAACAACAGTAGTAATGAATGCAAGCCCATCTGGGGAGACTACTCAACCCACCAACCGCTACACTGCACCCGTACCAACCCTACACTCCATGTGGGGAATATCTCAACCCACCCAGCCCTACACTCCACAGTTGTAGCAACGCTGCTCAAATATCAATAGGTTGAGGCAAAGCCTCCAGTACGTGGATGAACCACTTTCATAACTTCCTCCATTAATATCCCAATCCCATGCAATAGATATTAGTAAAAGCATATCATGTAAAATACAGTATTAAACAATCATGCAGTTTAGTCAATTTTAAACCCTAAGGGTATATCGGTAATTTTGCTCTTTAGGGGTAATTTCGTAACTTACGCAACTACCCACTCTACCTCAGTAATTTTTAACAGTTTTATGCAATTTGGTTCCACCATCTAACTAACAGGCTAATTTGCCCATCTCTTACCCATATTGGTCCGTAAGCCCATTGGGCCCAGTTTTGGACCATTGAGGCCCTCTTTTTCCGAAGTACGTTAAGATGTCACACGAACTTACTTACCATCTTGCGGTGCTAGATCTAACAATTACTCTATGTCTTGAGAGCATTCGCATACTCACAAGCCCATAAAATGCCAGAATTTCAGCATTTCGGCTTTTGCCGAATTGAACTAAGAAAGGGTGTTCGGTACACACCTGATTCGCGACGACTGCTACTGAGATCTCTCTTAATGTCCTACAATTGATTAGCACAGTTCTTATTTACAAACCATAATCATTAAACCCACAACCTACTTATCCATGATCAAACCATGTCCCTAAAAGCCTTTGAAACCTTACCTTTTTGCCAAAATCGATAGCTAGCTCCGAATCCGATTGCTCCAACAACCCACGCCTTCAATCCAACACTTAAGAAGACACTAATCATTGACAGAAAACGTCAGTTAAAAGCCCTTAGAGCCACATGCCCAAATCGACAGCCTCCCTAGATTTTAGGGACTTCGGCTTTTCCTAACTTTGTAAAATAGGACCAGATCTGAGATGATGAACACTTACCCCTTACTCCTTTTTGATCTCCACGCAATCTGGTGCAGATTTATCTTTCAAACAACGATATAACTCGACTCCTGGAGTTTTGAAGTTTCGGCTATAAGCCCCCAAATCTATGGTTTTTCGGCTTTTGGGTGATGAAGGAGATGACAATGTGGGGCTATAACCTTGATGTAGAATTGCCGACAAGTATCTAGGGTTTAGAAAAGATGATTGTCATTTATTAGGCACAAAAATATCGAAGGATTTGGCTTGGAAGAAATCGGCACAACTAATGTATTTTTTCGAGGTTTCAGCTTTTGTGGTTTCGGCACAAGTGTTGATGAACAGCAGAATTGATGAATGGTTTTGAAGAAGAAAAACAGAAAAAGAAGAATAGGGGAAGTGGTAGTTTCGTCTAGAGAGGAAGAAGAGAGAAAAAAAACCTTGTGATGTCAGAGCAGAAAGAACGGCACTACTCAATACCCTAGGTGCCGAAATTCTAACCTCATAACCCTCTGCCGATTTTTCCCTCTTCAATTCCCAAAATTCGGCCAACTCCTAGCCTCTCTCCCAATCCCTTAAATCTGTCCCCTTATCACTCCTTAATCCAAGCGTTTAGACTGATTCAAACTCTCCTCTAGCAGAATCCACCTGGACTCCAACACTTACCCCTCCAGCACTTAAAAATAAATGCATCTATTTGTCAACACAGGGAATCGATCCCATGCTTTCCCCAATGCTCCACATGCCACCTTTTTAGAAGCCTAGTGGCGTCACCCTTGCCACTTTACTAAGGCTCTTTTTGTGATGCAATTTACCCATAACTCTATACAAGGGCCACCTAGCCAGAACCCCTAACTCCTAAGTCCAAAATTCAAAAATTCAACCGGGTTTTGGCCAACACATGGGCCTTCTATAAGCCCATTTACCTACTCAAAATATTAATTTCACATCCAAATACAAAATTTTTAAAATCTTTACAAAATATTGAAAACCGCGAATAAATCCGAAAATCAGGATGTTACACATAGAGTTCTCAAGCCATAATTCTGCTCTTTCAGGATCATCATCGACATTTGCTCTAAATTCTTCAATCCCTTGCTTTCAGATCTTATCAATTGGAGGCTTGCTCAGTCTTACCAATTCTACACCTTAGGGAGCTAGGGGAACCGGTTGAGGGTTAGGTGGGGGTGGAGGATGTTGGGAAGCCGGATTTGTTTGAACAAACTCGGCAAACCACTCATTCATCCTTTGGAAGAAGGCTTCTCTAGCCTCTCCTCCTTGACTAATTGTCACTAGTCTACTTTCAGATGGCGCGACCCCTTGGGCAGGAGCCGGTGCATTACTCTCAACGTCATCAGCCACTTTTCGGTTGGGATCCATTTACTATATGAAAACACAATTTAAATTGTCAGAAGTCGTCACACTATCAAAATTTATATATGGCCTATATATCTAGACTCTTACACACGCTACGTTAGTCCAAGAGTTGACTAAACCAGAGCTCTAATACCACTAAATGTAACAACCCCTACCAATAGTCAACGGGAATAGGGTTGGAGGCATTACCAGACTCACATCACAAGCAATCGTACAATTTTGAGCCATAAATTTGTGTTTAAATTAAAACCATTTGCAATTAATCGTAAAGTCTCTAATACGAGCCTACGAAGCCCAAATCATGCTTTAGAAGGTATCGGGACTAAACCGAGCACTTAGGAAAGTTTTACAAAACTTAGAAAATTTTTCCACTAAACAGGGGTCACACACGCGTGTGGTCAGGCCGTGTGGTCACATACACCCGTGTCCTGACCCCGTGTAACTCTCTGACTTGTAACCCATGAGCAAACTAATATCACACGGCCAAGTCACACGCTCGTGTGCTAGGCCGTGTGGAAAATAAATTTTCATAAAATAGGTGCAGACTTCACATGCCCAGGACACACGCCCGTGTCTGAATCTGTGCCATCCACATGGCTGAGACACACGCCCGTGTCTCTGTCTGTGTGCTCAATTCTGAGCATTCTGTTTCTCAAAATTAAGGTGCAGGGGACACATGGCCAGAGCACATGCCCACGGGGCAAACCGTGTGTCACACACGGCCTAGACACACGCCTGTGTGTCTACCCGTGTGGACAAAATAAAGGCTATTTACCAAGCCTTTTGTCACCCTTATTCACACATGTACAAACACCAATTCAATGGCACAAAACATAATATACTTATGCAACCAAAACATCCACAATATGACCAACACATGCCAAAATAATAGTAACATCTATCATACTCACAACATTTATTATGCCCTAAATCAATCATGCAAATTTCACATTCATCAAGCCTCAATTAACTACTTTCAAGTTACCTACTTGTACACAAATTCATCATCTCATCAATATATCACATTCCATCATTCACCAAGCATACCATTACTATATCATCACAGACATTGGCAAATATATGAATATACTTAGGCTTACAACTATGTTAGCCAAAATAAGCCAATTTACATGGCCAAATATCAAATCAAGCCTTTGACAAATTACAAGCCAATACATTGGCTAAAATTGTAATGACATATATAACAAAATGACCAAGTCCCTATACATGTCATACTTTCAAAATACTAAGATCATCAATACCCAAAAATGAGAGTTTGGTAGTGTGATTCGTATCTCTAGCGATCTCCGATCAGAGTTAGCTTGGTGACACAATAAAACATGGAAAATAAACGAAGTAAGCTATATAGCTTAGTAAGCTCGTATGCAAGAAATAAGCAACCTTACCATGCATATAACATTCAACTAATATAATATAATTAAATGTAAATTTACCATAGTCTCATGATCTTAATTCATTCCATTACCAAACTTACCTCATTTTCATCATTTTAAGCATTTAATAAGCATGAGTTTTACGTACATACCTGAACCATTTCGAAATGAACTTACACATATTCTCATATTTGACATACTCGTGAACCACTCGAAATAATAATGTCGAAAGCTCAGGATTTTTGCACACTAAGTGCCACGTACATAGCCAATGCTACCTCAATCTCATATCACAGAGTTGCTTGCTCTCGAGCTATCAACGGGCCTGCTCACACAAGCTGTCAGTCAAGACGTAGCTACACGATGCTGCTCACACAAGCTTTCAAGTATCCGCAACATATGCCAGTATACTTAGCCACTGGTAGGACGTACAAGACCAGCACTCGGATCACATAATCACAAAACACATAATGACCCTAGTGACATGTCACTTGTATCCTAACCTATTCCTAAGGTTTAACGGGATTTCTTGCATGTCAAATTTTTGTCAGACTCGTCCATGGAATTAAACTCATTCATTTAATCAAACATGCCATCCATGCAATATTAACGCATTTAAATACAATTATTCTAAAGCTTATTTTTAACATACGAGCTTACATCGGTACAAAATGGCTAATAGTTCGATTTAGTCCACAACCTTGTTTTTTTCCCGGTCTAAGTCATAACCTCATCTTTCTTGATCTATAATACCACATTTAACTTATTCAATCATCACATTATTCAATTTAATCCCAAAAACATCTTATGGAAAATTTACATTTTTGCCCATAACTTTTCAACTTTTTACATTTTAGTCCCTAGGCTCGTAAAATAATTTTCATTCAATTTCATCACACCCAAGCCTAGCCGAACCTATTCCTTGCGCATTACAGACCACATTTTTCATTTATTCACATTTTTACACATATTCTACAACTTTTACACATAGGTCCCTATTTGACGTTTTCATCAAAAATCACTTGGTAAATGTTGTTTATCTAACATCAAACATACATTTTCTACCATTAAACATCAAAATACGCAAATATTTAACATGGGTAAAATTTTATACTTTGATTTTCTTTCAAATTAGTCCTTGAAATAGCTAGATTAGGTTAAAACAACTTCAAACACTTAAAAATAATTAAAAATGGGGCAAGAACGAACTTACAATCGAGCTTGGGAGTTGGCCAAACCCTAGCTATGTCTTCCTTAGTGATTTTCAGCCATGGGGGGATGAAATTAGAAAGATGAACATCTTTTATTTGTTTTATTCTGTCTTTATTAACCAAATGACCAAAATGCCCTTAATGCCAAACTTTGAAATTTCACCTAACCATGTCCATTTTCGTCCAACTTAAAGTATAATGGTTAATGACCATTCAAGGACCTCCAATTTAAAAATTTATAACAATTAGACACCTCTACCTTCTAGAACACATATTTTACACCTATTGCAATTTAGTCCTATTAGTCAAATTGGACACCCTATCGATAAAATTTCTTAACGAAATTTTCACACAAGTATTTAACCATACTGTAGACCTTAAAGTAATAATAAAAGTAACATTTCTACTTTGGATTTGTGGTCCCAAAACCACTATTTGGATTTGACCAAAAAACGGGTTGTTACAACATCTTATTTTAGTTATTTTGGCTTTATTTACCAAATTACCTATTTACCCCACACTTAAACTTTGAAATTTTACCTACTCCATGTCCATTTTTGTCCATTGTAAAGTATAATGGTCTAATTACCATTTAAGGACCTCTAATTTAGAATTTCATAACAATTTACTACCTTTAGCCTATAGAACTCAAATTTTGCACCTATTGCAATTTAGTCCTTCTAGTCAAATTACGTACTCAATCGATAAAATTTCTAAACGAAATTTTACACAATTATTCTACCATGTTGTAGACCTTAAATAAATATTAAAACAAATATTTCTACTTTAAATTTTTGATCCCGAAATTACTATTTTGATTTGACCTAAAAACGAGTTGTTACAAAACCTTATCATTCTTCATCAAAGAAATCCCGAGATTTTTATAGTTGATCATATGCTTCATTGGGATATCAAAATAGAGATCATGAAAATCAACATGTGAGTCCTAAAGCTCAAGCTACTTCCATCTCGAGCGTTGGCTGTGTGAAAAACAACAAACCCGAGTGTCAACAATGTGGGAAAAGACATTTTGGAGAGTGCTGGAATAAGAGTAATAAAGCTTGTTTCAAATTTAGCTCGCCAGATCATTTTATTCGAGATTGCCCAGAGTTATCTGAGAAAGATAAATTTCAGGATGCAAGACCGAGCAATACGACTGCGAGAGGGAGACCCCCAAGAAATATGGGGAATATGTCTAGTGGAAAAGGTGTAACTAGAGATTCAGCTGTGAGATCCGAGGCTAGAGCACCAGCCAGAGCTTGCGCTATTCGTGCTTGCGAAGATGCACCACCACCAGATGTTATCACCGGTACGTTCTCTCTTTATGACACTAAAATGATTACTTTAATTGATCCTAGATTGACACATTCGTATGTTTGTGAGAATTTAGTGTCCAGTAAGAAATTTCCTGTTGAATTTACTGAGTTTGTGATTAAAGTATCGAACCCCTTAGGCAAGTATGTTCTAGTTTATAAAGTTTGCAAGAACTGTCCTTTAATGACTTGGGGCTACTATTTTCTGACTGACTTGATGCTTTTGATGTTTGAAGAGTTCGATGTGATTTTGGGAATGGATTGGTTGACTCTGCATGATGCCAATGTGAATTGTAGATGAAAGACCATTAAATTGAAATGTTAGAATAGTAAATTCTTCAAATTAAATCAAATGAGTCAAGTAGATTGCTTATCGTGATTTCATCATTGTTGGCTCAGAGATATGTGAGCAAAGGTTGTGCTGCGCATTTAGAATATGTTTTAGATACCAAAGTGTTTGAAGTGAAGATTGAATCGTTGCATGTAGTTTGTGAATGTAACAGCCAGATTTAGGGCCTAATCGGAACAGTGGTCTTGGGACCACAAATCTGAAGTTAGAAAAAAATTATTTTATTATTTTTATGAGGTTATAGTATGATTTTATTAGTGCATGAAAAATTTAGTGAGCTAATTTTAATGTTTTCTAGCCTAATTTCGAAAAAGGACTAAATCGCATAAAAGGCAAAAGTTGCATTTTAGTACCCAAATTAGTTAAATAGCTAAAGAACTTAAATTGAGAGCTTTTAAAAGGCAATTACACCCTTTTTATTAGTGTTGGCTAGCCATGTGATGGGTTTTAAGGAAATAGTCAAAGTTTTAGGTGGATGATGTAATGATTTGGTGATAAAATAATGCCTAAAAGCCTAGCTATCATTTCTTTCTTCTCCATCTCTCTTATCCACCAAAAATATTAGCAAAAATGGAGTTTTGAAGGCTGAAAATTTTCAGCAACTAAAAGCCCTCACAAGTAAGTGATTCTCACACCCTTTGTTGATGATTTTTGCATTTTTGAGACACTTAAAGCATGAGTTTTCAAATGAGGGTGATGTATTGCAAAATGATCAAGAGTTTAGAGTGTTTCAATGAAAGGATTTGTGATGTTTATTGAGTTTTTATGGAGGAATGTGAGTCCTAGTTGTGTTATAAACAACTTTTGTAAAAGTTGTTAGCATGAAAACACCTAAAGGGGCTATTTTGCATAAGTTGTAAAATAGTTAATAAGTATGTGAAATAGTGATTATTTGAAAATGCTATAATAGCAAAAATAGTTCATTTAGGCCTAAGATACAACGAAATTCAATGAAAATCAATTTTCGGGCATAGGGGTAAAATGGTTATTTTGCCAAAGTCTAGGGGCAAAATGGTCATTTTACCAAAGATGTAAATTTATGATTGCTTAATCCTAATTAGTGACTAAATGAGTGCATATTGTTATTATAGATCAAGAATTACCAAATTTGAACCTAGATCGGGGGAAGGCCAAGCAAACTGATTAAACCGAATAGTCGAGTACTTTTTGTGAACCGAGGTAAGTTGTATGTGAATGATACAACTACACTGTTAATACTTGTATTCATATCACCATTGAATTGATATTGTATGAGTTGTCAAGTTATTAATTGAGAATGCTTAGTAATAATTGAGATAGTAGAAATATCCCGTTGAAACATTAGAATACGAACTGGATATTCGTGGCAAGGTATTGGGTGATTTGTGCGCCAGTGTAAGACATGTCTGGGACATGCTTTGGCCACATTATGATAGCCAGTGTAAGACTATGTCTGGGACATGGCATCGGCATCCAGACGAGGGCTAGTGTAAGACATGTCTGGGACATGCATCAGCCATACTATGATAGCCAGTGTAAGACCATGTCTGGGACATGGCATCGGCACAGAGATGAGTGCCAGTGTAAGACATGTCTGGGACATGCATCGGCACAAAGATGAGTGCCAGTGTAAGACATGTCTGGGACATGCATCGGCCTCGACAGAGATAGCCAGTGTAAGACGTGTTTGGGACACACATCGGCTAAGAGATGTGCTAGTGTAAGACATGTCTGGGACATGCATCAGCACGCTTATATGAGAGCCAGTGTAAGACCATGTTTGGGACATGGCATCGGCAATATATCCCATGTTGAAGGTTCATAGAATATACAGTAGTATTCCAAACGTTTCAATGATGAGAGTTATAGATCAATTTTGATAAAGAAAGAATAATCACGTTGTGAGTGGTACAGGTACCTATATGGTAAGCATGAGTAACGAGCTTAATTTAGAGAATGTGACTCGAGTAGATGATAATGAGAAAGTTAAATTATGTTTACCTTTGAGCTATAAGTATGATGACTAATGGTCAGATTGTTGTTGTATATTTATTTATATGCAACTTACTAAGCTTTGCGCTTACCCTCTTTCCTTTCCCTCTTCTTTCAGTGTTATCAAGCTAACTTAAGGATCCCTTAAAGTCAGAGATATCGATCACACTATCGGCTGCAATACCCGGTATAGTTGGATTTATATTTTTGATGGTGGCATGTATAGGGCTAGACTAGGATGTTGCATTAAGAGAATGGTTCATGTATTTTGGCTTAAGTCAAAAGCCCTTCATTTTGTAATCAAGCCTGGAATAATGGTTATTATTCATTTTGATGAATGCAAATAATGTTCTTTCTATGGATGAATTAGTGCCCTTTGTGATGGGATTTATATATTGAAATGATCTTGTGTAGGTTGTGCAAAATGGGTGACAAAAGGGCTTGGGAAATAGTCTAGTTTGTCCACACGGGTAAGACACACGGGCGTGTGTCTAGGCCGTGTGTGACACACGGTTCACACCCATGGGTGTGTGCTATGGCCGTGCATCCCCTGCACTTAAATTTTTAAAGCCACTTTAGCACACGGGTAGGCCACACGAATGTGTGCCCAGGCCGTGTCACAAAGTCAGTATGCATGCTTGTAGCACACGGACAAGAGACACGGCCGTGTGTATCAGCCGTGTGAAGGACACAGTTATAGGGCACAGGTGTGTTCGTGGGCCGTGTGGTTTTGGCAGAATGCTTATGATTTTAGACATGGGTTCTGGACACGGACGTGTCCCTGGCACATGGTTGTGTGTTCTATACCTACACGAGCGTGTGGAGTCTTAATGCACAAAAATTTTCTAAGTTTTCTTGAGGTCTCGGTTGGGTTGCAAACAACCCTGGACTTATGATTGGGCCACGTAAGCCCATATATGAGTTAGTTGCTTGTGATAAGAAAAGCTTTTAAATTGTTTGAAATTGTACGGCCCAGTTTTATACAGTTGGTTGAGTTTAGGTCAGGTCGCACCACGAACCCTATCCTAGCGTCGGATACGGGTGAGGGGTGTTGCAGTGAATATCTGAATGTATTTCTAAAAGAATTTCCTGAGTTGCCACCGGTCAGAGATGTTGAGTTTGCTATTGAACTGGTACCGAGAACATCACCAATATCTATAACTTCATTTAGAATGGCTCCGGCAGAATTAACAGATAGAAGTTTTGCACGACCTAGTTTTTCACCCTGGGGTGCGCCAGTTTTGTTTGTAAAGAAGAAAGACCGGTCAATGAGGATGTGTATTGACTATCGATAGCTCACAAATATCATTTTGCCGAGAATTGATGATTTGTTTGATTAGTTAAAAAGGGCAACAGTGTTTTCAAAGATTGATTTGAGATCGGGTTATTATCAGTTGAGAGTTAAAGACTTAGATATGCTAAAAACTGTATTTAGAATGAGGTACGGACATTATGAATTCCTTGTTATGTCTTTTGGTTTAACTAATGCTCCTGCAGTCTTTATGGATTTGATGAACCAAATTTTTAGACCGTATTTAGACAAATTTTTTGTTGTGTTTATTGACAACATTCTGATTTATTCACAAGATGAATCTGAACATGATGAGCATTTAAGAATTGTGCCACAAACCTTGAGAGACAAGCAACTATTTGCTAAATTCAGCAAATGTGAATTTTGGCTCCAAAAAGTTGAATTTTTGGGACATATTGTTTCAGCGGAAGGCATACAAGTTGATCCGAGCAAGATTTCAGCTGTTGTTGATAGGAAACCACCTAGAAATGCATTTGAAGTTAGAGGTTTTCTGGGGTTAACTGGTTGCTATCGATGATTTGTTAAAGGATTTTTAATGATTGCTACACCGATGACTAGATTATTATAGAAAGATGTGAAATTTGAATGGTCTGAAAAATGTCAATAGAGTTTCGAGCAGTTGAAAGTCGAAGCACTAGTTTTGGTTCAACTTGAGTCGGGTAAAGAATTTGTGGTTTATAACGATGCGTCATTGAATGGTTTGGGTTGCGTTTTGATGCAAGAAGGAAAAGTTATAGCTTATGCCTCGAGACAGTTGAAGCCGCATGAAAAGAACTATCTGATGCACGATTTAGAGTTAGCCGCTATTTTTTTTGCATTGAAAATCTGGCGACATCATTTGTACAGAGAAAAGTGTCACATCTTTACTGATCATAAAAGTTTAAAGTACTTAATGACTCAAAAAGATTTGAATTTGGGGCAACGGAGATGGTTCGAACCACTAAAATACTATGAGTTAGTAATCGATTATCATCTGGGAAAAGCAAATGAGGTCGTAGATGCTTTGAGTAGAAAATCTCTATTTTCTTTGAGAATGATGAATACGAGACAAACTTTGTCTGATGATGGTTTGGTATTAGCTGAATTAAAAGCTAAACCGATTTTTCTTCAGCAAAGTTGCGAAGCTCAAAAGTGTGATATCGAATTACAAGCTAAAAGAGTGCAATGTGAGTTGAATAATGATTTAGACTTTCAGATCGGAGTCGGTGATTGTTTAATGTTCTAAAACAGAATTTGCGTACCAAAGAATTTCTAGCTTATTCAGAAAATTCTGCAAGAAGCACATAATGGTTGTTTATCAGTTCACCCGGGGAGTGCCAAGATTATAATGATTTGAAACAATTATACTGGTGGTCGGGTATGAAACGAGACATTTCTGAGTTTGTATCGAAGTGTTTGATTTGTCAACAAGTCGAAGCTGAACATTAAGTACCTTCAAGATTTTTATAGCCTGTGATGATTCCAGAGTGGAAGTGGGACAGAGTTACGATGGATTTCGTATCGGGATTACCTTTGACTTTGAAACAGAAAGATGTTGTTTGGATTATAGTTGATAGATTGACGAAATTGGCACATTTTATACCAGTACGTACAGATTATTCACTTGATAGATTAGCTGAATTGTACATTGCTGAGATCATTAGATTGCATGGAATGCCAGTTTTGATTATTTTGACTAGAGATCTGAGGTTTACATCATGAATTTGGAAGAAATTGCAAGAAGTATTGGGTACTTAGTTGAACTTTAGTACTGCATTTCATTTGCAAACTAACAGTCAGTCTGAGAGAGTAATTCAGATTCTGGAAGATATGCTCCGATGTTGTGTTTTAGAGTTCGAAGAAACCTAAGAGAAATATTTACCGTTGGTAAAATTTGCGTATAACAACAGCTTCCAGTCAAGTATAAAGATGGCACCGTATGAAGCTTTGTATAGTCGCAAATGCCGAACTCCGTTATATTGGAATGAGTTGAGTGAGAAATAGATCACGGGGTTGATTTGATCTGAGAAATAGAAGAAAAAGTGAAAGTAATTTGCGACAGTTTGAAAGTAACTTCAGATCGACAAAAATCGTACGTGGATTTGAAACAGAAAGACATTAAATTTCAGATCGGTGATAAAGTGTTTCTAAAAGTATCTCCTTGGAAGAAAATACTTAGATTTGGTAGCAAAGCCAAATTGAGTCAATGTTTTATCGGGCCGTATGAGATCATTGAAGGAATAGGTCTAGTGGCATACCGGTTAACTTTACTGACTGAGTTAGAAAATATCCATAATGTGTTTCATGTGTCGATGTTGCGACATTATAGATCGGATCCTTCACATGTAATTTCTCCAGCAGAGATTGAAATTCAACCTGCTATGACGTACAATGAAGAACCGATCAGAATTTCAACTCGAGAGGTTAAAGAGTTGAGAAATAAACACATAGCTTTAGTAAAAGTCTTGCGGCAAGATCTTGGTGTCGAAGAGGCTACGTGGGAACCTGAGAAAGCTATGAGAAAACAGTACCCTAACCTATTCACTGGTAAGATTTTTAGGGAAGAAAATCCCTAAGGGGAGAGTTATAGTAGCCTGTTTTTGGTCAAATCGAAATAGTGGTTTAGAGACCATAAATATTAAGTGAAAATATTTATTTTATTATTATTTTAATGTTTACGGCATGAAAATATGATTGTGTGAAAGTTTCGTTTAGAAATTTTATCATTTGTATGCTTAATTTAGTTAAAGGTGTTTAATAGCTATAGAACCTTAAAGTGAAGGTCCTTATGTGGTAATTAGACCATTACTTATTTAAGTGGACATTTATGGACATATTAACATGTGTATTAATGTTTTATTATAAAGGTTAAATTGGTAATTAGAAAAAATAAGTAAATTTTGAATATATTTAGATCAAGAAAAGCGAAATTTAGATCTAGATCAGGGGAAAACTAAATTTATCAACTAATCAACCTATTTCATCATTTTCACATCCCAGGTAAGTTCTTATATTATAAGTTTTGATATAAATGTATTTCATATGCTTTGATATTGCATAAATTGTGAATACGAGACTATAGATATGATCGATAGTGATTCGACAATGATTCAACATTCGAAATCCCAGTTGAACCTTAAGAATAGTTTAGGATACTAGTGACATGTCATTAGGGGATACATTGAGTTGGCTTCGGGCCATGATATTAGCACTTCGAGTGTGAGCTATACCAATTTGGCTTCGGGCGATGAATATCGACTGATTTGGCTTCAGACCATGACATCAGTATTTTGGATATAAACTACCTTTGTAACATCTCGAATTAGGGCCTAGTCAGAATAGTGATTTCAGGACCACAAATCCGACGTAAGAAAATTTATTTATATTATGTTTTTATGGTCTATGATTTCACAGAACGATTTCGCGAAAATTTCGCTCGAAAATTTTGACGTTTGGGCACTCAATTTAGTCAAAAGGACTAAATTGTAAAAAGTACAAAAGTTGAGTTCCACATGTTAGAAGTGTCCAATTGTTATGAGTTTTTAAATTGGACATCCTTAAATGGCAGTTAGACCATACGTTAATTTTTGGACAAAAATAGACATGAAATGGGTGTAGTAAAATATTTTTAAGTTAGGGGCATTTTGGTAATCTAATAATTAAAAGAATTAAAAGGAAAAATAAGCCAAAATTGGATATCATCTTCTCAATCCAGCCGAAACTAGCATGGACACCATGGTTAGGGTTTGGTTCAAGCTTCCAAGCACATTTGTAAGTGATCCTGAGTCCCGTTTTTAATGTTCTTTACATTTTTGAAGTCCCGGTAACATGATTTACTCATTTCTACCATTATTTTGAGCTAGGGTTTATATTTAAAAATTTACCCATGAGTGACATACTTGTATTTTGATGCCTAACGGTAGAAAATGAGTGTTGGGTGTTAAATAAACGACTTTTACTAAGCTATTTTCGACGAAAACGTCCGAAATGACCGTTTTGTAAAAGTTGTAAAAATGGTATAAAAGGGTGTTATGATGAGAATTTTAGTTTGCTATAGTTATGAAAATGGTTTGGCTATACCTATAGAATGGGAAAATTGAATAAAAATCACTCTACGAGCCTAGGGGAAAAAATGTAATTTTGACAAAGTTTACGGGCAAAAATGAAATTTTTTCAAAATATGATTTTGGGTCAATTTGAATAATGTGAGTCCTAAATAGGCTATATTTGAAATGATAGATCAAGGAAATCGAGATTCGGGCTTAAATCGAGAAAATACAAGTTTTGGACTAAAATGGTAATTTTGTCGTTTCCATATTCGAGGTAAGTTCGCGTGATCTAATAAGCATATTATTCATGTTATTATTATACATGAAACATATCTTGCTATGATTGTATTGAATTTGATGTTAATGGACATTTGATGGAAATTAACATTTTAAATGAAATGAATAAGTTTGTATGAAAACTAGGTGATATGTTATTTTTATTGTTTGGACTAATGCCCAAATAAACATGAAAATGTATTGAATTTTGAATGTACATTGCATGATCATCTATGTATATTGATATACTTGAGGAAAAGAGAAAATCCCGGTTGAATAAAAAGGGACATCCGATGGATAAATCATTGTTTACATGACATGAGATCCTGCATGTGTTGCAGAAAAGGATTTAGCCTGAACTGGTAATCCATTGATCTCAATAAAGAAAGGATCTAGCCCGGACGGGTGTTCCTTAAGTGATCGAGCCTCCCGAAGAATATGGGTGCATTAAGGATTTAGCCTGGACGGATAATCTGATTAAGGACTGAATTTAGCCTGGACTGGTAGTTCAAATCCAAACTTATGAGAGTGTATGTCATTGTAAGGCATTTAACCTGGACTGGTAATCCCTACAACACTCTGTGAGTTATGATACAGGGGATTTAGCCTGGACTGGTAATCCCGCCGTAATGAGTGAGGTTTGAAGGAGTGCGTACTTAAAATGATCACTTACATGACTTGACGATAAATGTGATATCCATCGAGATTCCGAGGAATTCAACGGGAATTAATATGAGAAATGGAATGGAAATACTTGAAATGATAAACTCATCTATGCTTAGATGATACTAGTATGATGTATATGATTGTCAAGTTTGGATGAGTGGTTGTGCTAAGAGATAGCACAGGTACATACTCGAAACCCATGAACATTTGTTTTCCATGTGAAATGAAATGGACTTGTGATAAGAGTGCAAATGAATGAGTGATAATTCTGAGAATAATTTCTATGACAAATTTGTGATGGTTATCATTATGTTGCACTAAGACTGATTAGTACAATATTAGGGTCCAATTTGAAAATCCACCAAAAATAGTGGAAATTTAGTTAGAGACTGAGTAAAATATGAAATTAAAGCTTATTGAGTCTAGTTTTATATAAAGGAATCGATGTAAGAAAGGAATCTCATATGATGAGATATTTTAATTTTTGTGAAATAGGGTCAGAGTGATCTTGGACTCCCCTGTCTTAACTTTAGAAAATCATTAAAAATTGTAAAAAAATTATTATGGGTTATAATTTATATTCTTAAAATTCTTAATGAGTCTATTTTCAAGGGAAATAGATGGAATTATCATCCGAGTCTCGTACTATGAGATACTTAATTCATTGTGAAGAGAGGTTAGCACTACTTGACAGCAAAATAGGGATAAATTTAAAGAATAAACTATACTTATTGGCTAGACAAAAAATTCTGAAAATTTTATGGTAAGAATATATGTGAGTGTAGTTTCATGGAAAATTAATGGTTCTCAATTTGGAGTCCTGTATCTCCGGATACAAATAAATTAGTGAGGGTTACTTAGGAAAATAGCTTGACTGGACTTTGAGTAAATAGAAAGAATCTAAAAATAGCATGTTATCACATTGCGTATTATTTTTCATGCGAGCTTACTAAGCATAAAGCTTACTCCCTTTTTTCCATTTCCTTAGTGCTTTCAGGTTGGCTCAGGGTTGGAGATCGTCAGAGGTAGCATCATACTATCGAGACATCATCGTTGGAATATTAATATATTTATGCTAGCGATTCCAAGTGAGTGGCATGTATAGGGACTTAGCTTTATGATAGATGTTGTTATGAGTAGCCAAATGTATTGGCTTATAATGATTCATTGTATATAGCCATATGATGTGGCTTATAATGATTATGGCTTGTAAGCCTTTTTATCCATGTTAAGTCTTAATGTTTGTGATGTGGATATGCTTGTTGAAAATGCATGTTGGTGTATAACATTTGTGTATGATGAATGCTTCATGACCAATCGAACCGGTCATTTCTATGAGAAAATGCATGATATAGAAAAAAAAAGATGATGATGTTGATTGAAATTGAATGCTCAAGGTCTAATGACACAAGTGATAAGTGAATAATTCTAGATTATTAGTACAAGTGGCATAATAGTAAGATTAATGGTCATGGATATTTGCATCTAGACTTAATATTGCAAAAGCATGCAAAATACGTGAATAATGACATGTTAATGTTAAGAATATATCTTAATGAAGGAGGTTAAATCATTAAAATGATGCCATGATATGTGTCCTTAATATATGTAATGAATTGAGGAAATTAAAGGTAACACAAAAGCTTGGAAAATAGCCTAAGTGTTAGTCACACGAGTAGTGACACGGCCATGTGTCTCAGCCGTATGGAGGGCATGACCTAGCGCACGGGCATGTGGCTTGGACGTGTGGTTCATTTTACGTGATGACGTCATAGTTAGAGAGTTGCTCGGCCTGAGGACATGGGCGTGTTGAATACACACGGGCTTTTGGCTCCGCTTCATGGAAAAATTTTATAAATTTTCCTGAACCTTCCAAAGTTCCCGGTTTAGTCCCTAATTACTTTCATAGCACGCTTAAGGACTCGTAGGCCCAAATAAGGGACTTTAAGATAAAAATTGAAAAGTTTTAAATTTGATCAAAATTTTATGGCCCGGTCTGCATGATTGTTTGTGTTTAAGTTTGGTAATGCCTCGTATCCTATCCCGACATCGGACACAGGTAAGGGGCATTACAACCTTGATTTGGCTTCTGGCCATGGTATAGGTACCTAGTGTGCGAGACTCTTGAGTATCCGACTTCTATTCTAATTGGTTCAACAGGTAAATGAAAGATGTGATTAAGGATGAGAATGATATGAGATGGTACAGGTACATACGTAACATGTATAGGTTTTGGTTTGAAGAAACTTGTGAAGAATGTGATTGATGTCATAATTGTGTATATGAAAGGTTTGCTAGCTAATATATGCTAAATGTTGATATATTCAAATTGTTGTATTATAATCTTGAGATTCAATTAAGTTTATTGTATACGAGCTTGCTAAGTTTTATAGCTTACTTTGTTTATTTTTCCCGTGTTTTATAGTGTTATCAAGCTAGCTCAGATTCGGGGATCATCGAAGATCACTTCACACTATCCACCTATCACTTGGTACCTATGAACTTTGGTATTTTAATTATATGGCATTTAGGGACTTTGGTCATGTTGGTTATGTTTCGGTTATGATTTTGGCCATTTGAATTGGCTTGTAAATGTCTAAGGTTTGGTTTGTATATTTGGCCATGTGAGTTGGCTTATTTTGGTTGATTTTGGTTATGTTATATGTATACAAATGACCTATGTTGTGTGATTATGGTTGGAATCATGGTGCTTATTGATAATAGGTAATTTGAATGTCAATTTGGTTGATAATTGGAAAGTTATGTGCTTGTGAATTGGTGAATGATGATGTATGTTTGGAAAGGTTTAATTAGTTGATTTGTATATGTGAAGTTGGTATGATTTGAATGAGTAAAACATGAGACAATAAGCATGTTAGTTTTTGATATTGAAATTGTATGTTTTAGCATTGATTGTGGTTGAATTGAAAGTCCATTTATGCTATGAATGAGTACTATTTGAATTGTGTAGGTGTGCAAAAATTTGGGTGGCAAATTGGCTTGGTAAATAGTATATTTTTGTCCACATGGGTAGAGACACGAGCGTGTGTCACAGCAAGTGTGATACATAGTCATGTTACATGGCCATGTGTCCCTTAGTTTTGAAATTAAAATCAAGTCAGTATGCTCCACACGGCCTCACACACGAGTGTGTGACTTGGCCGTATGGCTTAAGTCAGTATACCCTACATGTTTGGCATGGCCTAACACACGACCTGGCACACAAGCGTGTGTGGCGAATTTTAGGGCACATGGGCTAGCCACACAAGCATGTGTGTTAGCCGTGTCACCCAAGTAAGAGAGTTACACGGGGTCAGACACGGGCTGGGACATGGCCATGTGATTCCATTTTGAATGTCCACACGACCTGTAACACGGGCATGTCTATTAGCTGTGTGAGACACATGAACATGTGTCCCCTATTTTCAAAAAAAATTCAATGTTTCGTGAAAGTGTTCTAAGTTATCAGTTTAGTCCCGAACCACTCCCAAAACATGTTTAGGGCCTTGTAGGCTCATTATGGGGACATTGTGCTTGAGTTTGAATAATGTTTGCATGAAATGTGAAATTATATGTGAATTGATTGTTTAAATGTTTTATAAATTTGGAAATGCTCCATAACCCTATTCTGGCAATAAATACGGGTGAGGGTGTTACAGGGCGTTACACTTCCAGCCCCTGTACCTTGGTTGTCATACATTTCTAGCTTTAGTTAAATGTATTTCAGTTTCTTTTAATTTTAATCAGCTAAATTTTGTTCCTTTTATGTTTAATGCTTTAGATTTTCTTGTTGGATGCCTTTAGTTTCGTGTTCTTTAAGTTTTCTTGCATAGAAATGCAAATTTTTTATATTTTTCTTAAGCTTTACATTAATGGTTTCCTTGCTTTTCATTTCCATGTTCATTCTTTTTATTTCCAGCATTAGTAGCTAAACCTAAAAGGGGGTTGGTTCATGGAGATATAGGTAAGCTGCTTTTTGGACAAATGATTAAATCGTAATAAATTGGACTAAATCGAATAGAACTAAAAACTTAGGAAGTAACGCCCCTAAAGGAATATCCAGGCAAGTGAGACCGAAAGGTAATCTTGTTGTGCACCAATTCATTATTCTCGGATTAACAAGTGAGATCAATAGATAAATCAGATTAATTTGTCTAAGTCGTTAAAATTGAGATCGAAATAGTAATTTAAGCGATTTAAGTCCCTAGTTCGAGGACCGGCAAACCACATCGAAATCAACCAACCACTGTTAGTCATTTATTGGTTACTTTTGTAATGCCCCAAATCCCTAAAACCCCTGTTAAAAATATTTTTGTGTGTTTGTGATGTGAAAGTATGTTTGCCTTAGTGGTTTAGCGCTCTGGGAATGTCAAGGAAGTCATGAGTTCAATCCTTGGCATAAGCAAAAATTTTGCTTCTACTTGAATTAACCTTTGTCTCCAGCAAGTAGACTCTTAAATTAATGTGAGTAAAGCTTGACATAAAAAGCCTGCTAGCCATGTGGTAAGTGGCATATGGAGTATGCAAGGGGTCTAAGGTTCGAGTCCCTGCTTGTGCATATGGAGATTATTTTTACTGATGGCCATGGGAGGAGGTTATATTTGACCAAAACTCTGCTTGGTTAAGTAAAGTTTGAATTAGTTAGTTGAGGAGATAATGGGGGAGCGATTTGAGGAGGATTATGTGGGATTTGAAAAGGGGAAGAGTTGTAGCCGAATAGGTACTTTGACCATAGGAATTCGACTTTGAGTTTAGGGAGCTTCTTTTGCTATTTATTTTGGGTTTTGGCAATTTTTGGTTCTTTTCGCCTTTGTTTCTGAAGTCGTAAATTACCGAGATTTTGTTTCGAGTACCTTTTAGTTTTTGTTTGTTCAATTCTACTCTTCTCTCTAGTCCTCTAGTCCACCGATTTCTGTCCTTCACTCCTATTTTTCTCAATTGGCATTCTTCTCCTTGGCCGAATATCACTTTTCCTTCCTTGCGCAAACCCTTTTCAATTTTTAGTCTTACTTATGGACCGATTCTTTCTTTCTTCTCCTTTTCTCTCAATTGATCTTTCTTGATCGATTACTCCTCCTCTCCCTATCTCAACTCTTTTTGTTCTTCTTGCTTTGGCTGAACTTTGTCAAGGCCTAAATATCTTCCTTATCTTCTTCTTTTTTCTGTGCCTTGCCCGATTCTTGTGATGGGACTGCCAAAATTCCCTTGGTTTCTTGGTAAGAGTTATACGATTTTGTCTCCCTAGCCGGACCTTATTAGGCTTTGCTCTCAAAGGTTCAGCTTAGGAATCTCTTAGGCTGAACGGTTGCGTTTTTTTCTTTTTCTATCCTAGGGAAATACCCGTTTAACACTTCTTTTTGTACGAATGATGCTAGGGGCTCAATTTCATAACAAGGTGTTAGGTCAACTGCTTTTCCCCTACAGGTGATAATTCCTTTATTGGTAAGTGTTTAAGTTCTAGATGTTTTTAAGTGGGATTGTAGATTTTTATGAGTCGGTTAACTGTTTCTTGTGAAGGTTAAAGCATTAGAGAGAATATGTGGTTTTGGAACAAGAGGAGGCAACGATTGTTTAATTGGTAAGTAGAAATGTTTTGGTTAAAGTATTTTCAATACTGTGGGTTTGGATTAACCATGAATATTGACTGATGATGGAGTTGTGGTTAATCATAGATGCTTTGATCTCAGACGGGGTTCGGCTACAACATCATAACAGGTGTGTGTAAGACTTCCATTAGATGTGAAACAGCAAAAGCTGAAAAGCCGAAAAGTGGGCTGTCGACACCACACGGACGTGTGGTCGCCCATGTGGCAGGACGTGTAACAGAACATGGTTGTGTGGTTGATGATATGGCCATGAGTGTTTTCATAGACCAAAGCGGGATCGAGGCCTTTTGGGCCAAACTGGGCAGTGTAGGCACAATGGACCTATGGGCCCCATACGGGTAAATTGCACAAATGTGTGCTAAATGTTGGGCCAGGCTGTGTAACCACACGGCTAAGGCCATTTCTAGGATAGTGTGGACCCACATAGGCCCGCAATATGAGCCGTGGGCCCATTTTCACTAATTGTCTATTAAGGTGCACGGGTCGTCCGAGACGACTGTGGACCTACTGTTAGGCCGGTAAGTGTACCTGAACCCTTATTTTTATAAATGACTGATATACCCCTATGTGATGTATGACTGTTTGAGCATGTCATTTTTACTATATATACATTTATATTATGCTGCATTGCATGGGGTGGGATATATGATTTTGGAGGAAGTGTACTGTAAGGCTATAAGCCTATTTCTAGCAGCTCTGCTACAAATACTGTTTTAGTGCCGCAACCGGTGCTACTTGGTATGTAAGGATTGGTGGGTCAATTTTATCCCCACATCGTGTGTAGAGGATGGATTGGGTAGGATTCTCTGTTTGCATACTGTACTGATATGTTATTGGTCTTAGGCCCCACTGCTACTGCTACTGAAATGGGCTCAGACCCAGACTGTTGCTGTTACTGAAATAGGCTAAGGCCTAACTGATACTGAAAGGGCTTAGGCCCGAATTGTGTTTACTTTGATTGAATGCTTTTATGAGATTTCACACACTAAGTTCTCGTAAACTCACCCATCTGTTAACTGTGCAGGAAATCCCCAAGCTTAGATGGATCGCTACGATAGAGGACTCGGTGGTGGCCACTCGACGTAGTTATCTTTTAATACTATAATTAGATTTTATTTTGGGTTATTCATTATGTAATAAAGTCTCTTTAAGTTTTATTTTAATTTAGGGATTTATTTACTTGATTTTATCTGTTAGAAGTAGGCCTCGGTTTTTCAAGAAAATATATAAACAAATGTTTTCTAAAACACTACTCAACACATTTTGAGAGTTTTCGCAACAAATACTGTTTTAAAATGTAATATGTGACAGCCCTAAATTGACCCTAGTCAGAAAGTGGTTTCGGGACCGCTAAACCGAGTCACCGAAGTATTTGAATATAATATTTATTGTCTAAAATATGTGTTTATGCATGTGTGAATTTTTAAATATGTTAGTTGTTGCAAATTGATGTGAAATTTATTGAAATGGACTTGTGTGAAAATTTTAAGAATGTGTTAGGTAAATTTTGAAATGGCTTTGTATTAAGTGACTTCAAAACCTAAGGACTTGCATGTCAAATTGACATTTTTAGTAAGTAGTGGCCGGCCAAGTGGAGTGATCATTGAAGTGTATGTAATTTATACATATATTTATATTATAATATAATTAAAATAATATATGTTATTAGTGTTATAATAAAAATAATGAAATAAAAGAGTGAAAGTTGGGGGGGTGAAGAAAAACAAAGCTTCATCTTTGTCTTCTTGGCCGAATTGAAAGAAAGAATTGGGGCAAAAACATTCAGTCACTTGAAGCTTGAGAAGGTCAGTAAATTTTGTTAGTTTTGAAATTTTAAGCTTAGTTTAAGTCAATAAGCTAGTTCCATATTTAGCCCATTTGAAAACTTGGAAATTTAGATGTTGGTTTGAGCTTTCGGTTGTGGTTGTCAAGGGAGGAAATGAGATTTTGTTTGTCTTCAACAATTGATTGGTATATAAGTGTTAAATGTGAGAAAATTTTGTTTGGGTAATTGAAATAAATAATTAGAGGCTTAATTATCAAAAGGTTCGGCTATGTATATGATTTTTTTAGGTATAATTTTGAATATTATAAGTAATGTTATGCATAGGTTTCGGTTTTGATATTATTTTTATAAGCATAATTAGTTCAATTTGATAATAAGGTATGAGGTGATAAGTAAAATTTTCATGGTGGTTTAGGTTTAATGACATTCGGCTATGGATTATAAGTGTTAGCTAATTCGGCATAAGAGTATAAATGTTAATTACTTTATATTTGAAGCCTTGAAGAATAGGTTGTGGAATATTAAAGTGTTGGAGGTTAAATCTTTAAGCTTGGTTAATTTGGACATTCGGCAATTCTTATGACATTAGATATAAGTGTATGAAAGGTTAAGTCTAAGTAGTTGGGAGTTAAAATGTTGGTGATTTAGGTACGGTCTTTGCATGAAAATATACTTATGGAAATGGTTATTATATTTTTTTCTAAAATGCCACTAAATGCCTTTATGTTAAGGAATATTCAGCTATGTTATATATACATATATATATATGTAAGTTTAATTTATTCATGGTAACTTGGCATGTGGATTGGATATATGTTAGTTAATACATGCATTTGGAGGTGATGTGTTTAATAATTAGGTATACGGTTTGGTTTCATTATTGAGTATAAGGGTTAAGTGTTTTAAATTACCCTTGATGTATACGTGTTTATATTGAAATATTAAGGCTATGTTAGCCAATTGAGGGTTTCGGCCAAAATATTAAAATAAATTGGTGTGAATGTTTGAGTGATGAATTTGACTCTTGTGTCGAGTTGGGATGATATGTGTATTTTTATAAAACTAAATGATGCTAAATAAATTCGATTATGCATGGTATTAAGCTAGTATTATGTTCGTTAGTACATGAGTAGAGCATATGTATGATGTTTAATATCTAGTTAATAACATCATTTGTACTTAATTGTATGGTATACATGTATTAAATCAAATCGCTAAATTGATAAGTTATTTAATAAAATCTATTTGTTGAATCAACCTCAAGAGCCAAGAGGGTCAAAATCTAATAAAGGAAAAGAAAAAGCGATCGAGTAGTCTATCCACAACTATTCATGTAACAGCCCATTTTTTTAGGGTTGATCGGAACAGTGGTTTCGGGGCCACCAAATCCGAACGAGTAGGTTGGTAAATATTATATTTAATATTTACGAGTTAATTGTGATTTTAAAAATGTTTTTGATATTGTGATTTTTGTTTTATAAGCTATTTATTAAGTTCAAGTGGTATGACCCTAAGGTCAAGTGGGTTTAGAAAATGAGGTATCGGGACCTTTTTTCTATAAACCGAGTCGTAAATATTTTTATAAATATTTACGTAGTGGCAATAAGATGGTATTAAAGTTTCGTTGAAAAATTTTATCGTTTCGATAGTTAATTAAACAAAAAGGACTAAATTGTGTAAAGTGCAAAAGTTGTGTTCTATAAATCCCAGAAAGAGGCTGGCCCAACTTAAATGGGATATGATAGCTTCTTTATGGTCTAGCATTCTTGCCAATACATTATCCTCATTCTGTTCCGGATTGTAATCTCTAATAAAAAATATAGCTCCGTGGGCAAAAGCTCCTGTCATGATGAATCCTGCGATGTATTGGTGATGGGTATATAACGCAGCTTGAGTAGTAAAGTCTTGTGCTATGAACGCATAAGCAGGTAAAGAGTACATGTGTTGAGCTACCAAGGACGTAATAACCCCTAAAGAAGCTAGAGCAAGGCCTAATTGAAAATGAATCGAATTATTGATTGTGTCATAAAGACCCTTATGCATGGGATATGATGGCTTGGCATTTGGTGTAATAAATAAAGTGTATAAAGGTTAATATTGTAAATTGGTTAAAAATAATAATAAAATGAATATAATAAAAGAATCAAGGTGTCATCTTTTTCATTCTCTTTTTACCAGCCGAATATGAAGGCTTGAGAAGCCATGGAAGAAGCTTCCAACTTTCAGCTAATGCATGGTAGGCATTTCTAGTCCCGTTTTTAATTATTTTTATATTTCCGGGATCGTTGTTGCTGAATCTATCTAATGAGGGGACTATTTTGCAAAACCATTGAATAGTTTGATATTTTCCATTGATGAGTATAATAGGGCTTTGAAGTTTAATGGAAGAATATGAGTCCTTGTTGATAGTTAAACACTTTTTGTTAAGTGAATTTTTGTGAAATTGACAATTAAGGGCTAAATTGATAAATGTGAAAACTTTGTGGTTAAAATGTCAAATAAATGAAACGTGTGGGCTGCTAGAGACACTAGTGATATTCTTCTATAGTAGAATTTTACTTAATTTCATGAATTTGCATTTTTATGATATAGGGACTAAATTGTAAAGAAGTTAAAATATTAGGGGCAAAACTATAGTTTTGCCATAAAGTGAATTATGGACTGTTTTGATATCATGAACATTTGGCTAAGCTTAATTATGGTTAAAAATGGTTAATTTGCATGTTTTGAGCTCAGGGACTAAAATGAATAAAAGTAAAACTTTAGGGGTAATTTTTTAAAAATGACAAAAATGACTAAATTGTATGAAATAAGGTGTTTTAATGTCTAAATTAATATACTGAATGAAATTATTAATTTAGATCAAGATCGGGTGGAAAATCGAGAAAAATGAAAAAATTACCAAAATGCCCCTGAACTTTGGTATCTCTACAATTTAGCCAGGTAAGTTCGTATGCAATAAGCATTGTTAAATTGATGTTTCTAATGCTTTAATATTGTATAAATTGTATATACGTGAATATTTAAATGTCTGACGACATATCGACAAAATATGGCACTTAGTGTGCGGGGCAATCAAATATGGTACTCAATGTACGAAATATTGAGAATGACACTTAGTGTGCGAGATATTGAGAATGACACTTAGTGTGCAAAATATCGAATGATTCAAAGGGAAATTATAAATTGTGATTGAATGATTAAATAGAGCAAAGTGAACAGGTATACATGCTATATTATATGAATTGTTTATGAGACGGCTTTATAATGGTGATATTTGGGCTTTGAGCCTAGCAAGCTTTAAGCTGGTAAATAATATTATCGGGTTTAAAACCTAGCAGGCTAAATGCCGGTGATTTGATAAAAGTCTAAGACTATGAGACCTTGTGTTAAATCGGCAATTGAATTTGTTCAATGCATTAAGTTGGCCAGGTATGTGATATATTCTTATGCATGTTAGATCAATTGGAATTGAATCATGAGTGTGAAATGAGAAGCATAGGTGAAAATGCCTATGTCATATATGTGAGTAAGGGCAAAACCATCGTAAATTATCGATAAGGGTGGACTATGTGCGGAATCATCTTATAATTGCTAATTTGAACGGTGGTGTGCAAATCATTGAGCATGATGTATTGTATTGAGATTATGCTTGAGTGAAATTATAGATATGTGATGAAATTGATTGGTGATATACATGTTTAAATAATGTGAATGCAAAGAATGTGTGAAAGAGTAAATTTGTAATAAATCTGCTTGGGACAGCAGCAGTAACGTGATTTTGGAAAATCACCATAAATTGTTGGAGTTGAGTTAGAAGCTGAATAAATTATGTAATTAAATCTTAATTAGTCTAGTTTCTTATAAAAGAAACCGTGTAAGCAAAAGAATTGCTGATAATGAGATATTTGAAGTGGCGTGGGATAGAGTCAAATGACTTTGGGGTCCCCTGTTCTGTTTTTAGAAAATCATTATAATTTGTACAAAAATGTTTATAAGATAAAATTTATATCCTTAGACTCCTTATTGAGTCTAGTTTCAAATGAAATCAAATAGAACATATTTGTAATTCTGTACAATGAGAAATTTGATTCGTAGTGAAGAGTGGTCAGATTAGTCAAATAGTGAAACAGGGGAAACTTTAAGAAAAATCTGGTATTGATTGGCCAAACCTAAAATTCTGAAAATTTTATGGATCGAAGATATATGAGTCTATTTTTAGGGAAAATTAACGGCAATTGATTTTGAGATTTGTAGCTCCAGTTATAAATAATTTAGTGAGTTTGTGATTATGTTGTAAACATTGATAAAACTTGTTAATGAATTGCTTATTGTTTTCTTATGAACTTACTAAGCGTAAAGCTTACTCCCCATTTCTTTCCCATATTCCCTAGGGTTGCCAGGTTAGATCGGGTTGGAGGCCGTCAGAGATATTATCACATTGTCAAGTCTACGCTATCGGCGTAAGTAAATCTTAGTGTTTCGAGTCTATGGCATGTATAGGATTGTAAAGTTGAGTAAGTAAATGATACAAGACTAAGATATTGGTAAATATTTAATAATGCCTCATGAATATTTTGGGCCTTGTAAGCCCGATTAAAGGATAATATACGTGTGTATGAAAAGTTTAAAATTGACCAAAAATTTTTCCGGTATGGTTTTATATAAATGGATGAGTTTAAATCTGGTAGCACCTCGAACCCTGTTCCGGCGAGGGATACGGGCGAAGGGTGTTACAATTCAAAATATCCGAGGTAAGTCTTTGAGTAACGGAACTTAGCTTGTGATTTTATAGGTATCATATAAAAGCATAGTAGATAAGTTGTGATCTTATGGTTCTATATAAATTACATAGTGAAACCAATGATTTTTATTTTGTATGACTTGGAGTCGAATGGTTGAAGAATTCATGTGGAATAACGAAATGAAATCGTATTACGTGTATGTAGCTATTGAGCCGTAAGAGTAAGGGTTGATATGCATGTCGAACTTGTTTTCTAGTAATGCGATGGAAATGCTAATAGGTTATGATATGTATATGTGCGTAGTATTCGTGCGGGTTATTGTAACCGGGTTAAGTCCCGAAGGCATTCGTGCTGGTTATTATAACCGGGGTAAGTCCCGAAGGCATTCGTGGGGGTTATTATAATCGGGCTAAGTCCCGAAGGCATTCGTGCAGGTTAATATAACCGGGTTAAGTCCCGAAGGCATTCGTGCTGGTTATTACATCCGAGCCAAATTCTGAAGGTATATATGTTTGGAAAGGTGCGATTCTGTCGTAACAATTCCGATTAATGTGCTCATAATCCCTAATATGACCAGGTATGGATCGTATATACATTGAAAAAAAAATTGGTATAGTATAAGTTGTGATTATGAAATCGAATAAGGTTCTCCCGGCCATTCCTTAGGGTTATATGAAGTCTAAAGCTCACTCGAGTTACATGAAATTGAATCAAATGAAATTTAGTTAAGTTTGATTTCGAATGTGTAAACATATTGATAGAAGTGTAAATTAAAATGAATATGTGATCTTGTGCATAGACATTTATTTATCCTTATGAATGCTATTTCTTTTGTGTTTTTGTTTCAAATGATTTCCTTACTTATAAGCTTACTAAGCATCGAAACGCTTACTCTGTTGCTTAAATTCTCTGTATTATAGATTTTGTTCGTCAGCTATCGGACTCGAAAGTGTCAAAGTCGAAGTCATCCACACTATCTAAGCCCCTTTTTGGTACTCTTTCAGTCGAACTTTGATAATGGCATGTATAGGACTGACCTTTGTTGTTAATTAAGTATCTTTTTTTGTAATGTATATTCGTATAGCCATGCGAAAATGGCTTGTATATTTTGAGTATGGCGTTATAATCATTTTGTATATATGGTCTTATGATATGATTATTGAGTGGTACAGAATTGTTTGGTAATGATTAGCTATTGGAATGGCTAATCATGATCATATTTGATGCTATGTATGTCAAATTGCTAGCTAATCCATGGAAACCATGAAATAGGTAAAATTTACCACGAAATATTTTTCAGACAGCAATAGTGAAGTGAGTCTGAAAAATCACTAAAAATAGTAGAAATGGAATTAAATAATGAATAAATTATGGAATCGAATCTTGATGAGTCTATTTTCATATGGAAGAAGAAAAACAGGTATATGAGTTATATTTTATGAGATGTTTAAATTTTTGTAAAATAGGGCTAGAACGACTTCTGGATCCCCTGTTATAACTTTGGAAATTCACCATAAATTTTACAAAGATAATTATAAGTCATGATTTATATGTACAGATTCATTATTGAGTCTAGTTTTATTAGAGACAAACGGCATAGTCATTGAAGCTCTGTACAGGGAGATATCTGATTCGTAATACACAGAGGTCAGAGTAGTCGAAACCCAAAATAGGGGAGACTTTAACTAATAAACTGTTCTAATTGGCCCGACCAAAAATTCTAGAAAACAATTTATAGATAGATATATGAGTCTAGTTTCAGGAAAAATTTACGGAATCGAATTTTGAGTTTTGGAACTCGAGATATGATTTTTAAAGTGACTGTGATTCAGTTAGCCAGCTTGTCTGGAAATTTTAAAATGAATTGTATGAGTTGTGTAAGTAATGAATTAAGTCCGTTAACACCTCGTGTTCGACTCCGGCAACGGTCTCGGGTATGGGGCGTTACATAATAACATTCTAATATGATCAATGTTTTGCTAAAATAACTTGAGTTTTCACAATGAACATACATCCTAAATTTTTGCTAAGAATCTAAAGAAGTTTTTGTGGAACAGATTTTTCCAAGAAATTTGGTTTTGAAAAATACTCTAATGTGACATCGTAGATTCAACCATAGTGTCTAGGCTAGGTTTGAGGTGTTACTATTTAGTGGTATCAGAGCCAGGTTGCAAAACTCGGTTGTGGATTTGGGTTTTTTTAAAAAAGTAAAAATTTTGAACAGAATTGTTTTCAAACAGTTTAAAGTGATTGATATAATTTGGAAATGTTTTACTGAAGGAGTGGTACACCGAGTCTCCGCCTCGATCCTATAAGTCTTTTGACTGTTTATACTGAAAGGATTATATTTGAAATATTTTTACTGAGACTACTTTAGGTAGTAAAATTGTACTGAAACTCTCTAGTTAGAGTAAACGTCAAACTGTAGCAAGACTGCAAACTGTGAAAACAAATTCTGAGATAATATTGTTCATAAAATATTTGTAATAAACACTGGAATAATAAACTGACTGGCATAAAACCGTTAATACAAGAACATTCGATAATGAGCAGTAGAGGTACTAGTGGTAGAGGCCGCGGTAGAGGCCGTGGAGGTGCTCGGGCTGGGTCTTCGTCAGCTAGACACCAGCCTAATGAGGAAGCTAGAGAGGCACCAACTTCACCAAAGATTGAGACAGGGTCTCACAATCTAGTGGCTGGGGACGACGCACTGCCCCAAGCAATGTTAAGGATTCTAGAAAGGGTTGCTGGGCCTAGTGCTGGTACTGAAGGCCGTGGGTTGGTTACGAAACGGCTCAAGTCTAATGGGGCAGAAATATTCAGGGGTATTGCTGGAGTTGCCCCTAATGTGGCTGAATATTGGATGGAGGCCACAGAAAGGATCATGAATGATCTTGACTACACCCCTAATCAGAAGCTAAAAGGTGCAGTATCTCTACTGAGAGATAAGGCTTACCAGTGGTAGCTTACTGTCAAAAAGTGCACTCAAGCAGATCGATTGACTTAGGAGTTCTTCAAGACTACTTTCCAGGCTAAGTACGTGGGTGCCCGTAGGAGGGAATTTTTGAATTTAACTCAGGGAGACAGGTCAGTAGCTAAATATGAGGCCGAATTTTTATGACTGAGCCGCTATGCACATGGAATGGTGGCAACAGAATATGAGCGGTGTGTCTGATTTGAGGATAGCCTCAGAGATGGTCTAAGCATTCTGATAGCTCCTCAGAGGGAATGGGATTTTGCAACACTGGTGGACAAGGCAAAAATCGCCGAAGATGTGACATGCGCTAAGCGCCAGAACAGAGAGAGAGGCAGAGGTAAGAGGGATGCTGAGCCCTCAAATTCTCTTTAGAGGTTTAAGAAAAAGCCTAGAGCTGATGGGCCAATCAGAGTTAGGGCCCCTGCTACTATCGTTACTGGACCACAGTTTTCTGCTGATTATAGAAAACGCCACCAGGGCGAATGTTGGAAAAAGATGGGTGCATGTTTGAGATGCGGATCATTGGAGCACTGTGTTAAGGATTGTCCACGGAGGCACGAGTAGATGCAGGCTGCTGGTATGGGTGATGTACATCGAAATGGTCAGCAGCCACCGAGAGGCCGAGGTCAGGCTAGAGGTGGTAATGGTATGGGCCGTGGTCGTAGAGCACCGGGCAGAAGTGCTGGTCATACTGAGGCGAGACAACCGGTACTAGTTTATAATGCACGTCGCTGAGAGGACGGAGATGCCCCAAATGTTATTACAGGTACGTTCTTTATCAATAATGTGACTTTATTGCATTGATTGATGTTGGGTCAACACATTCATACATAGCATGCTCTGTATCTGAGGTATTGGGTATTATGGTTGAAAACACTACAAGTGAGATTACTGTACTAATTCTGTTAGGACAGACTGTCTGGGTAAATAAGATGTTTAGAGATATTCCTTCGAAGATACAAGGAGTTATCTTTCTGGCCAATCTTATGGAGCTGCCTTTCGGAGAATTTGACCTAATACTAGGCATGGATTGGTTAGTTAAACACCGAGTAAGCTTGGATTGTGCCACAAAATGGGTAGTACTTAGAACTGAGGCAGGCGAGGAGGTAGTGGTAATTGAGGAACGACGAAATTATTTGAGTAATGCAATTTCTGCACTGAGGGCCGAGAAATTGGTTAGCAAGGTTGTGAGGCGTTTTAGGCCTACGTCACTGTTTCTGATGTTGGGGACTTTTCGGTAAAGGATATCAAAACAGTTAAAGATTTTCTAGACGTTTTTCCTGAAGAGCTTCTGGGGTTACCTCCAGAATGTGAAGTGGAGTTTGGGATTGAGCACCTTCTTAGGATAGCTTCGGTGTCCATCGCCCCTTACAGAATGGCACCGAAGGAACTAGTGGAGCTTAAGGCCCAGATTCAAGAGTTACTGGAAAGTGGGTTTATCCGACCTAATGTGTCGCCGTGGGGAGCACCAGTCTTGTTTGTGAAAAAGAAGGATGGATCCATGCATATGTGCATCGACTGCAGACAATTGAATAAGTTGACCATTAAGAACAAATACCCTCTGCCAAGATTGATGATCTGTTTGACCAACTGCGAGGAGCGTCGGTTTTCTCTAAAATAGATCTCCGGTTGGGGTATCACCAACTAAGAGTTAAAGAGGCCGATGTGCACAAGATGGTATTTAGGACTTGTTATGGTCACTATGAGTTCCTGGTAATGCCTTTTGGACTGAAAAATGCACCAGCAGCTTTTATGGATCTGATGAACAGAGTGTTTCAACCCTATCTAGATCAGTTTGTTGTAGTATTTATCGATGACATACCGGTGTATTCTAGGACTAAAGATAAACATGATGAATATCTCTGGGTAATTCTGCAAATCTTAAGAAAGAAACAATTGTACGCCATGTTCAACAAGTGTGAATTCTGGTTACATGAGGTAACGTTTCTTGGTCATGTGGTTTCTGCTGAGGGAATTAGGGTTGATCCTCAGAAAATTGAGGCTGTTTTAGATTGGAAGTAGCCTATGACTGTGTCGAAAATTCATAGTTTTCTGGGACTAGCTAGGTACTATCGAAGATTTGCAGAAGGGTTCTCACTAACTGCCGTGCCCTTAACTAAGCTACTACGTAAGGGCTTGCCATTTAACTAGACTGATGCACAGCAAGAGAGCTTTGAGAAGCTCAATAAAGTTTTGACTGAGGCCCCTGTCTTGATTCAGCCTGAGTTTGGGAAAGAATTTACTGTCTACAGCGATGTATCACACGTTGGTTTGGGTTGTATGTTAATACAATAGGGTAAGGTGGTAGCTTATGCATATCGCCAGGTTAAAATATATCAGATGAATTATCTGACGCATGACTTGGAGTTGGCTACTGTGGTATTCGCATTGAAAATTTGGAGGCATTACCTGTATGGTGAGAAATGTATCATTTACACGGATCACAAGACCCTCAAGTACCCCATCACTCAGAAGGAGTTAAATCTTAGGCAGCGTAGATGGATTGAGCTGCTTAAAAATTATGACTGTTCGATTGAATATCACCCTGGTAAGGCCAATGTGGTGGCCGACGTGCTGAGCCGTAGGGCTATGACTGATCTAAGAGCAATGTTTGCTTGTCTTAGCTTATTTGGTGATGGTAGCTTGGTGGCGGTGCTCCAAGTTAAACCAATGTGGATTGAGAAGATTAAGAATAAACAGTTGAAAGATGAGTCATTGGGTCTTCAGTTTCGTCAGATCAAAAATGGTAATACTGTGGATTTTAGGTTGAACAGTGAAAGGGTACTCTATTTCCAAGGCAGAATTTGTGTACCTAAAGATACTGATTTGAGGCAAGCTATACGGCGAGAGGCATATAGTAGCCCCTATGCTATGCACCCAGGTGGAAGTAAAATGTACAGAGATCTTCGTAAGATATATTGGTGGCCAGGTCTTAAGCGTGAGGTTATCGACTTTGTGGGGAAATTTCTGACTTGCCAACAGGCTAAAGCGGAACATCAGTTGCCTTCTCAGTTGCTTCAGCCAGTTAAGATTTCGTTGTGGAAGTGGGAAAGAGTAACTATGGAATTTTTTAGAGGGCTACCCCTAATGTCTTTTAAGAAAGATTCAGTGTGGGTTATCGTGGATTGGTTGACCAAAACTACCCATGTCATACCGGTTCGCATAGATTATGCGTTACAGAAACTGGCTAAGTTGTATGTATCCGAGATAGCGAGATTGCATGGGGTACCAATTTCCATAATATATGATAGAGATCCTCGCTTCACGTCTCGGTTCTAGAAGAAGTTACATGAAGCTCTGAGTACTCAGTTGGACTTCAGTACTGTGTTCCATCCTCAGACAGATGGTCAATCAGAGAGGGTGATTCAGATATCGGAGGACATGTTAAGGAGTTATGTGATTGACATCTGAGGCAGTTGGGAGGATTACTTGCCGCTAGCAGAGTTTGCTTACAACAATAGCTATCAGTCTAGCATACAGATGGCAGCTAACGAAGCACTTTATGGTCGTAGGTGTTGCACTCCTTTGTGTTGGATGGAGTTTGGCAAGCGCCGTGTTCTGGTCCCTGAGTTGGTTTTCGATACTAAGGATAAAGTTAGATTAATTCGAGATAGACTGAAGGCAGTATCAGACAGACAAAAGTCATATGTAGATTTGAAACATAAGGAAATTGAGCAATCTGTGGTAGATTTTGTCTATCTGAAGGTCTCACCATGGAAGAAGGTACTGAGATTTGGGCGTAAGGGCAAGTTGAGCCAAAGGTTTATTAGGCCTTACCATATATTAAGACGAGTAGGACCAATTAGAGCTACCTCCAGAGTTAGAACGGATTCATGATATGTTCCACGTCTCTATGTTGAGACGCTACTGCTCTGATCCTACGTATGTGGTACCGGTTGAGGAGATTGAAGTTAGACCAGATCTAACATTCGAGGAGGAACCAGTCCAGATTTTGTATCGAGACGTGAAAGTCTTAAGAAGGAAATCAATCCCATTAGTGAAAGTTCTTTGGCAAAACCACAATTCTGAGGAGGCTACGTGGGAACCCAAGGAGGCGATGCGACAACAATACCCTTACCTATTCTGACCAGGTAAATTTGAGGCCAAAACTCTCTTTAAGGAGGGTATAATTGTAACGCCCCAAATCCTGAAAACCCCAGTTAAAATTATTTTTGTGTGTTTGTGATGTGAAAGCATGTCTGCCTTAGTGGTTTAGTGCTCTCAGAGTATCTGGGAAGTCATGGGTTCAAGCCTTGGCTTGAGAAAAAATTTTGCTTCTACTTGAATTAACCCTTGTCTCTAGCTAGTAGACTCTTAAATTAATGTGAGTAAAACATGACATAAAAAGCCTACTAGCCAAGTGGTAAGTGGAGTGTGGAGTGTGTAAGGGGTCTAAGGTTCGAATCCTTGCTTGTGCATATAGAGATTATTTTTACTGATGGCCATGGGAGGAGGTTATGTTTGACCGAAACTCTGCTTGGTTGAGTAGAGTTTGAATTAGTTAGTTGAGGAGATAATGGGAGAGTGATTTGAGGAGGATTATGTGGGATTTGAAAAGGGGAAGAGTTGTAGCCGAATAGGTACTTTGACCATAGGAATTCGACTTTGAGTTTAGGGAGCTTCTCTTGCTATTCATTTCAGGTTTTGGCAATTTTTGGTTCTTTTCACCTTTATTTATGAAGCCGTACATTGCTAGGATTTTGTTTCGAGTACCTTTCAATTTTTGTTAGTTCAATTCTACTCTTCTCTCTAGTCCTCTAGTCCACCGATTTCTGTCCTTCACTCCCATTTTTCTTAATTGGTTTTCTTCTCCTTGGCTGAATATCACATGTTTTTCCTCTTGCAAACCCTTTTCGATTTTTAGTCTTACTTATGGACCGATTCTTTCTTTCTTCTCCTTTGCTCTCAATTGATCTTTCTTGATCGATTACTCCTTCTCTCCCTCTCTCAACTCTTTTTGTTCTTCTTACTTTGGCTGAATTTATCAGGGCCTAAATATCTTCCTTCTCTTCTTCTCTTTTCTGTGCCTTGCCTGATTCCTGCGATGGGACTACCGAAATCCCCTTGGTTTCTTGGTAAGTGTTGTACGGTTTGTTCTCCCTAGCCGGGCCTTATTAGGCTTTCCTCTCAAAGGTTCGGCTTAGGTATCTCTTAGGCCGAATGGTTGTGTTTTTCTCCTTTTCTAACCTGGGGAAATATCCATTTAACACTTCTTTTTGTACGAATGATGCCAGGGGCTCAGTTTCATAATAAGGTGTTAGGCCGACTGCTTTTCCCCTACAACTGATAATTCCTTTTTTGGTAAGTGTTTAAGTTCTAGATGTTTTTAAGTGGGATTGTAGATTCTTATGAGACGGTTAACTATTTCTTGTGAAGGATAAAGCATGGGAGAGAATACGTGGTTTTGGAACAAGAGGGGGCTATGATTGTTTGATTGGTAAATAGTGATGTTTTGGTTAAAGTATTTTCAATACTGTGGGTTTGGATTAACCACGAATATTGATTGATAATGGTGTTGTGGTTAATCATAGGTGCTTTGATCTCGGACGTGGTTTGGCTATGACATCATAACAGGTGTGTGTAACACTGCCATTAGATGTAAAACAGCAAAAGCTGAAAAGCCGAAAAGTGGGCTGTCGACACCACACGAGTATATGGAAGGCCATGTAACAGAACATGGTTGTGTGGTCAATGAGATAGCCATGAGCGTTTTCATGGACCAAAGTGATATTGGGGCCTTTTGGGTTGAATTGGGCTGTATGGGCCCAATGGGCCTATGGGTCCCAAACGAGTAAATTTAGGGATTTATTTACTTGATTTTATTTGTTAGAAGTAGGCCTCGGTTTTTCAAGAAAATATATAAACAAATGTTTTCTAAAACACCACGTTTACACAACATATTTTGAGAGTTTTTGCAATGAACACTGTTTTAAAGTGTAATAACATTCTAATATGATCAATGTTTTGCTAAAACAACTTGAGTTTTCACAATGAACATACATCCTAAATTTTTGCTAAGAATCCAAAAAAGTTTTTGTGGAACGAATTTTTCCAAGAAATTTGGTTTTGAAAAACACTCCAATGTGGCATCACAGATTCGGCCATAATGTCTAGGTCGGGTCTGAGGTGTTACAAATTTCTTAGTTTTGTACTCGTTGCGACTTAAACCCTAGATTAGCATATTTAATTTTCTTACAAATTTTTTTTATTATGATTTTTCATTGTATAAAATTGTATCAATAGTCGATTATACTCTATAATGTATGCTATTTATCACTCAATCGTCATATCCTTTGGGTTCAATTCATCGAATTCTTTGGTGTTCCATTATAACACTACAAATATTACAACTGACCTATACGCTTGCAATAAAACCGTGCTTTAAAATTGTTTAATAAAATCATTTGTTTTACGTGCACTTGTGAACGTGGCTAGGGGGCAAGAAGTACAGGGATTATTTTTTAAATTTTAATGTTGGAGCAGTAAGAGAACTACACTCCAGAAAGAAATTAGATAAGGAAAAGAAAGAAGGAAAAGGAAAATGTAGGCGAGAAACATAGGGCAAAATGATCAGGCAAAAAATGAGAAATTATGGAAATTCCTTGAACGATTTGGTTCATTTATAACCAGAGGAGAAAGTTGAAATTATGGAAAATTTAATAGGCACTAAGGAACCCTTCAAACTCATTAGTGCAACGAAGCCACCTATGGTATTGGAAGAAGGAAAACATCTTTAAGATTCCCAAAATAGGAATATATGCCAACTGTTATCCATTAGGGTATGACCCTTATGAAAGTAGGACTAGTCACGGATCTATTCAATGATAGCCCTTTCTGAAAAAGGCAGACAAACCATTATTACTATTGGATTAGGACTTTGGAATCAGAGTGGTAGCTCTATATTCTGCCCAAGAAGAAATGAAAACATTTTTGGGGGGCAAATTTAATTTCCCTGTGACAAAGGGAATTAACCCATTAGATGGGTAGAGGGATTATATAAGCAAATCTAGGGATCGCGGATTTTTCACCAGATTTTAAGATAAGGAGGCATCGAACAGGCGGTGTTCATTACAAAGCATTTGCCAACTTTTGCTTTTAAAAGAAGTTATGAACTAGCATAAGTCTAACGTCGAAATGGTCAGAAACTTGTCAATGAGTCGGTATCTATATTTTGTGAAGTATAGAGAGATTCGCGAATCGGGTGTAGTGAATAAGAAGTGGAGATATGAAAAGAGGATCGAGTTGAAAGTTCCTGGCAAGGTGAAAGGAAATCACTTCCATGAACCATAAGATGGAAAAAATAAGGAAGAAATTTACTAAGTCCACTTTTAAGGCCAAACGTGAATGGAAATTTCAAGGATAATTTTTTTAGGGTGGGAGAGTTGTCACACTCGAAATCTTGTTAACCTAGAAATTAGGAATTTTAGGGGTTAAGTTGGAAAAGACTATAATCTGGCAAGAAATTTTAGGAACGAAATGACGTTTGGTTAAAAACCAAACCTCATTCAATTGGATTAAAACCAACTAGTCCCTTAGTGGGGGACAAAAATGATTATGGATGAATGGTTGTGATAAGATGGAAAACAGCACACGAGGGGCTATATATATAGTTGAGGAGTGACTTCTAGGGGAGGATTCAACTCCATCTTGTTTCAATTTCCTATCTTCTTCATCTTCTTCCTGGGTTGCTTCGAAGAAGAGATGCTTAAGGGGAACTCTACATGGAGGGATAATCATGAGGTTCTAGTATGAAAAATGGAGAATCCAGTGTTTAAATTGAAAACACCAGGTTTAACCCATGATTTGGTTGTCTTACTTAGCTACCCGGAGAAATGGAAGCTCTGGCGTCTGGAGAAGCTAAGCGAATAAAGAGAAGAGGCATCAGGCGAGTTTTTGCACTCCAACCCTGGAATAATGGTCGTGTTGAAAGTCTGCATGAATATGAGAGTGTCCGCTTTTTTAACTCAGTAGGCATAATCCATGTTAATTGGTCTATGAAAATACATGATATGCATATGTATGATGATAGTGTGAAAGGGGAATAACATTGAGGTAGAAAAAGTTAGGAAAGGGAAAAGGGAGATAGAGTAATTTTATTAGATACTGCCATACGATATTGTTGAGTGGAAACGGTGATGAGCGAAGCTTCGGGTCTTGTAGAGGGGACATTGTGTTGTTCGAGCATCAAGGTAGGAACGATAAAATAGAGGAATGGAAGGAATGAAATATGAAGAGTAAAGATGATGGCGAGGCCATGGAACATATTAGATATAAGCCTAAAATGAGTAAGACCATAGCTGAAAGACGTTATGACATCATAATAAACAGGACTAATACCATAGTTGGACTATGGCATCCTAGTACTCTACTGAGAAAATATACACAATGAAACAGAAGGTGAAAGACCATAGTTGGACTATGGCTATTGGTATAGTCCGCTGGAATGATAAACAAGTGGTTACATTGAATAAGACCATACCTAAAAGAAGCTATGGTATCAAAAGACAATTTGACGGTAGAATGAGTAAGACCATAGTTGAAAGTCATTGCAACAGCAAAGATAGTCTAATGGGACATTAAACATGAGATAGTTTGATCGGACGTTAAACACGGGGTAGTCTGCCAGGACAGTAAATACAAGGATTTAAGAGGTAAGACCATAGTGCGACTAAGACAACGAATGAGTCTGCTAGGAGAAAATATGTGTAATCGTATAGCATAATACCTTGGCTTACCTGTGGTGGCATAAGAGGGTTCACTTGGACAATAACACTGGGGAAAAATCAGAATAATAATTGGGACAAACCATGAATAAGGAAAAAGAGGTTGGAAGGAAAATAGAAGTATGAGAAAGCATCAATTACGCAACGAGTCTAGAGAATCTGCCATTTAATAGATAGAGAGACGGAGGTGGAAATACTTTGTCAAAATAGTTAGTATAGAAGCCTGAGGGACTAAAAGGATGGTAACCTAGCTAGAAATAGACACGGGAAACGAAGCACCATTGATGATTATGAATGAAGGTTTAACCAAGGTCCGCATATAAGGATTTGCCATTAAGGATTTTCTGAGAGTGTTCAGCAAACCCTACAGTCTGGTAATTGATGGAGATTACGTCAATTAATCCATAAAGAATGGAGGGGTTAGGCAGAACCCAAATGATACATGAAGACCCTAAAAAGGGGGAAACATCAAAGTGGCAAACTTGTTTGTGAAGGCTATTCCTTTTTGAAGAGGGAGAACTGGTGTAAGGTTATCCACCAAATGATTAGATTCTATGGGATCCAGAGGGTAAGAGAGAGAACTCGTGAATCTAGATGGACACTTAATGATAGTGACTAAGTGATTCAAGCCTTAATGGTTAGTAGAAAAAAGATGTGTTACGGTGAAGGGCAAGATAAAATAACTAAGGTGGATTAACAAGAAAGTAATATGGTCGCTATTTAAGATAAGCAGGATTTAATCCTACAAGGTGACGTGAGATATTGCTAGTCATATTGATGGAGGGAAAGGCAAACTAGTCATACAGGATTAAGACAAGGACCTTTAGGCAAGAAAATGAGAAGGTCCCTTAATAAGGCATGATGTTTGGAAACAAAAACCACGATAGGAATAAAGTGAAGAAATAATATAAGTAAAAGAAGGGTAAGATTTGTAGAGATGGCGAGACCATTAGTGAAACTGTCAAGTTTGACTAAAGGCTAGTAGAGCGACAAAAAGGAAATCTTTCAACAATTACTCACAAGTACATAGGGGCAGGAATAGGTGTAACACCCCAAACCCGACCGAGATGATTTGACCTGAATCCGGTGTGCCACATTAGCCACTGAAGTGATTCTCCATTAACTCCTAACCTAACCTCCGACACACCATTTAAAAATAACAATAATATGTTAAATAAAAACACAATAGTGGAAATTATACATAAAGAAGTAAACATGCGAGCTTAAAAAATAATCCAAGAAAGGTTCACACCTAAGTTCATATAACTAAACACCACATAAGTTCGTCTATCTTAATAACACAAGAGTTTGCAAGGTAACTATAGCTCACAAGATACCTAAGTTCGCAAGCTTCAAAACAGGTCAATATATAAACCTACTTCGCATCAAACATGTTTTGCAAAAGATACCATGCATGCTTAGGTTTTCATACTTCGTGGTTTTAGTAATAAGCAGGCTTTCCAATTGAAGGAAAACATGTATGCAAAGGTTACCATACTTTATTAGGGTTCGCATAAAACATTGGTTCGTACGCATATAAGGGTTCGCAAAGTCAAGTGTATGCATGTAAATATGGTTCACATCATACAAGGTTTCGCATGTAATAAAACTATCGCTACAATGGTACGCAAGTAATTTACACAAACATACATGGGTCAAAAGTTATGATACCCAACCATATAATTGTCTCACAAATATTAAATCAAAACAAAATAGTACTCATACATGAATAACATCGATTTATTAACAACATAAACACGTGCTCCAAGTCATGGTTCACGGAATAATAAAAATTAAACTCAAAAATAGGTCAAAATTTTAAAATTAAACTTAAGTAATTGTTCAATAATTATGTCAAAAATATAAATAAAATTCTAAATCCATCGTCTATTTCTCAGGTTCACCAATATCCAATCAGGTGCATCGCCAGATCGTCGACCCCACCAATGCTATCTGCCACCTACTTACTTGAGAAGTAAGAGAGGAGTGGATGAGTTCAATTTGAACTCAGTGACTAAACAAAAACCAACAGATTATGCTTTAAAAATGGAGTTTGAAAACAATAGAATACATAGTTTTGAAATTATTTTGCATGTTGGGTTCGCAGGTGAGGTTGTGAGATCAAATTTGCATGTAATTTCAGAAAACATATTTGTGGAAATAGGTTAAAAACAATACTTATTGATCCTTTCTTTTAAAACTAGCTTTAAAAAGTGCTCACCTTACATTGCGAGGTCAATTTCATTCAAAACATTTAAAACTCTTGAGTCTGGGTTACCTTAAGTTGCGAAATCAACTCGTACTTATCAGAAATCACGAACAGAGTCGGCCTTAGGTTGTACGACTAGTTTGTCTAACAGAAAATATGAACTAGGTCTGCCTTAGGTCGCAAGATTGGTTCGGTTACAGAAAGCTTATTGAGAAGTTGCTGAGTATTCACAATCCTTGGTATACAAATCAGAAGGCTCGTAAAGGAGCTCGTACATATCAAAGAGCTTGCATAAAGCTGAGCTTAATAGAGAGCTCACACGTAGGTGAACTTAAAACATTTTCTTGTAAAGCTCGCACACTAAGTCCCTTTAAAACAAATTGTAAAATTTGCTCTTTAAAACTGTTCTTAAAACCATAAACTTGCTTAGAAGCTCGCACAAAACTGTGAGTTAAAATAATCTTTTCAAAATTATATTTTGAAAATAAAGCTTTTTAGAAAACTTGCCTTTTTGAAACTTAGGTTTTCAAAACAAATTTCTTTTTAAAAAATCATAATAGTTAACATAATTCTAATCATAATCAAAATAATCTCAGACCACTCACACTTTTACAAAATTTAAAAAGAACATACTCACGTAGAATCCTTGATCACTCATCGAAAATAAAGAAACTTAAACAAGGTTAGCTTTTCCCTTATCCTTGCTAGTAGATTGTCTGACTGGTTCACAATAAACATAAAAATTACTAAATAGAACATATAGATTTAACACATGCAAGTGAACCTAAAAAGATAGAGATTTACCGAGATTGTTACGAATAGAATATTAGAACGAATACTTTGACTGCAGAATATTCAGTGAAGAATTTCATAGGACTAAGGGTCTTATTTATAGACCTAAGAGTCCTAGATACCTTTGGATACCTTATCTGACTTAGGAAAGACATTACTTACACGTAAAGTATTCCTAGATACACTAAATTTATTTTCCTTAATTTGATTCTAACTTTATCTTTGACCGAAAAGCCCAGTTTGAAACTCAATTGGCAAACCTTGATTTGCCAAACAGAATGGAAAACCCCAGCTCACCAAATAGACTAGCGAACCCAAGCTTGCCAAAAGGACTGGCGAACCCCAGCTCGTCAACACATTAGTGAACCTGCCTCACAAGGAAACTGGCGAGCTCCTTACCACATCATTTGCCGTACACTGTTGCTGGTGAACCTTCACTTCGTACGACCAAAACTTCCAACCCCAATCTCGGGATGTAACAATAGGAACAAGTCCATTACAATGACTTGAAATAAAATTCTCAACGAATAAAGAGTAGTTACGTTGTTATTAATTATTGTTAAGTGTTTACTTATTCGATCATTGGAAAGGTGTGGTATGTATGTGAATAAGGAAACTCACTGAGTTCATTGAAACTTACAAACGGCTGACCTGTGGTTGTAAGGTTCGTGGAACAAGGAACTTAATGAAGGACCAAGCCATATCAAGATGAGTCAGGGGGCTTCAAAGGAAAGAGTCATGCACATAGGTTAGGGGTCACCTTAGGGAAAACTCTCCAAGAGGGCGATAACATTGTATCAATTTTAGATCCCTTAGAGTCCATAGAGTGGACAGCAAACCTTGTTTAAAAATTTAGACTGTTTGTAAGATTATTTAATAAGTAATAAAATTGTTTTAGCATAGTGAAATTTTAGTATGAATAATAAACTGGTTCAGTTGTGATGTCCGTACCTAGATCTAGTGATTGGATCGAGTGGGGGTGTTACATTAGTTTCTTTTCCTTTAAGCCTTTCAAAGTGAAAACCAAAGCTTTCATCTTTTTCTTCAAGGTTTACATTAATGGTTTTCATGTGTGCTTCTTTTATGTTAGTTAGCTTAGATATGTTAATGGGTAACTAAATCCTAGGGGGTTGCTTGATTAAGATGTGGTTAAATTAATTTGTGGAGTTAGGGACTTAATTGCAATAAATTGGAATAAATTGAATTAACCTCAAAAATTTGAAACAATCCTAATTTGAAAACAATTAGGTGTAAGTAATTTGAAAACAATCAGGGGTTATTTTGAAACAAAACAGAAGAATCAAGAAAATTTGAAAAACAAGGGTCATACAGCCGTGTGGCCAGGCCATGTGACATAGCCCAGACCGTGTGAGTACTCAATGCATGGACACACGGTCATGTCCTAGCTCATGTGTCCACCTGTGTGAATATTCGAAATAGGGCCACAAAGCCATGTCACAGGTCGTGTGCCAAACCATGTGCATATTCGAACTATGGCACATAGCCGTGTTGCAGGCCATGTGCCAAACTGTGTGTGCATTCAGTGCTAGATCACAAGGTCGTGTCATAGGCCATGTGCCAAACCAAATTACATACTAACTTGAGACACACAACCGTGTGGTGTGGCTGTGTATAGCAAACGGTCGTGTGATAGCCCAAAACACAAATAAACAAGCTCAAAACATACATCCTAAGTGTCTAACCAATGTGCCATCATTGTCACCACAATCCAATAACCATCAAACTAAAGTAATTACATTCAAAGTACTCAAGTACCTATAACAATTCATACCAAAACCACCACTCTTTCCAATCCATAATTCAAATTGCTATATTCCAATACTTTCATAAGACTTATAACAAACATACCAAACAATTTCCAAAACATATATCTATACCAACCAAAACATATTCACATGTACCAATATTCATCTAACTGCAAACATCATTCAGGATTAACAAAGTTCACAAGTAACAAGTAACCAATGTAATACAATTCACCTTTTACATGCCATATAACCTAAAGTGAACATTCAAAAACCACCAAAATATTTTCAAATAGAGTGATTCTTTAAGTCGATCTAATCGTCCGTTTCCATTAAAATGTATTTACAAGGAAATAAGAGAAAAAACACAAGTAAGCTTAATTGAGCTTAGTAAGTTCAACGACTAAAATAATAACTTACTGAATAAACATTTCTAATACATAATATAGAAAATAAACCAAAACCCTGTCAAAACACAATCAAATAATGTGTAAGATTTATAATTAAAAGCAAATGATACAATCCAATAAATTACATTATACCATTGAAAATATAACCGTTGAACGTTATAACAAATTCAGATACACAATCAACCATCCAGACACACCAAATCGCTCAAATGAGCTAACCATCCAAGAACACACCTGGGCACTAAGTTCCAAGCCCATAGGTTAACATCCTTTCGAAACACACCTCGGCACTGAATGCCAAGCCCGAAGGCTTACATTCGCCCCCTGAAACACACATGAACCACTGTAATATAACACGATTGTCCACAAAAAATGTTGAACTTCGGTATATTTAGTACACAATAATAAATCAAAAATCATCATCTCAACACTAATCAATCCCGTACAGCACGTGATATAACCTATTGGCTGGCAATTGCATCTTATCCTATGTTCATTGGCTCAATTATTTATCAAATGACAACACTTAATATAATTACTTTCTCAAATCAATCATCTTAATACAATTCAACACTTTCAGGACATTTAAAAATTTCAATTCATAAATAAGTAAAATATTTAAATTATACAAAATTAAACCATACGAACTTACCAAGGCTAAACTGCAAAAACAACAAAAGTTCAGGGACTAATTCCACAACTTTCCCTTTTCCTCGGTTCTCTACTTGTTCTTGATTTATAATATAATTTATTTCAATTAGTAACTTCAATTTCATATACAAATCAATTCAATGCATATAATTCTTTATTTACAATTTTTCACATTTTCCCTTAAACATTTACATTCTATACAATTTAATCCATAATATTAATCAAGACAATTCCACAATTAACATATAAACCCAATATTTTTGAATACTTATCCTTTAATATACAACCAATATATCCTTAAATTTATAATAAAATCCTTCTCATTTTACAAATTACTCAATTAAATCCCTAATTTCCAGATTTATACAAATTTACTTTATAAAATAACACAAAATCAACATCAAGAAGGCTTCAAAAACTATATATGTGGCACTTCAGGTGTGAGTTTCCCGAGTATCTGATAGTATTCCGAATGGTTTAACGGGTAAATCAAAGACAAGGTTGTGTATAAGATTGATACGAGATAGTACAGATATGTACATGAACCGTATAAGCTTTAAATCGAAGAAATTATGAAGTTCACTATAATCTTATGATAGAATAAGTGGAGGGTTTATTAGACAATATGAGCTACATGTTGATAGATTCAATTTGTTGAATTGTGTGTTTAAGATTAATTAAGTTTATTTCATATGAGCTTACTAAGATATAAAGCTTACATTGTATGTTTTACCGTGTCTTATAGTGATTCCAAAGCAGCTCGGATTCAGGGATCGTCGAAGACTTCATCACACTATCCTACTATCACTTTGTTACTTTTGAGTTTATGATTTGGTTATACGGCATGTATAGGATTATGGTTACTTTTTTTATGGTTGATAATGATTTTGGTCATTTGAAATGGCTTGTAAATGTTAAATGTTTATTTTTGTATATCGCCATATGAGTTGGTTTATTTGGTATGTAGAATCATGTAAATATGTATGTGTGCATGGTTTATATTATGAAGCTTGTGGATATAGATATGGTGGTTGCTAAATGGTTGATATTACAGAACATACATGTTTGTGAAATTGAACACATTGATGCATATTTGAAAGTGTATAATTAGTTGAATTGTATATGTGATTTTTGGTGTAACGATATGGTCTATTTTGTGGCTTGTGTGTATTGAGAAAGGTGGTATAGAATATGCATGAATTAGGGTTGAATTGATTGGTTTAAATGCCAAATTATGCTACGTTTTGGTGCCAATTGGGTTGATTTAGGTTTGAATAAGTTTGGGTGCAAAATGTCTTGGTAAATAGCCTATTTTTGTCCACACGGGCGTGTGTCTCAGCCTTGTATGACACACGATTATGTTACATGGTCGTGTGTCACCTAGTTTTGAATTATAAATCAAGTCAATATGCTCCACATGGCCTAGCACATGCGCGTGTGATTGGCAGTGTGGCCTAAGTTAGTATACCCTACAGGTTTGGCACGGCCTAGCACACGGCCTGGCACACAGGCATGTATGGCCATTTTTAGGGCACACAGGCATGTGTGTTGGCCATGTGATCCAAGTCAGAGAGTTACACGGGGTCGAACATAGGCTGGAATACGGCCATGTGCTCTCATTTTGAATGTCCACATGGCCTGTGACAAGGGCGTGTCTGTGGCCATGTGAGACACACGATCGAGCCACATGGGTGTGTGGCCCTTGTGTTTGAGAAAAATTTTCTAAGTGTTTGTGAAATTTCCTACGTTATCGATTTAGTCCCAAACCACCCCGAATGCATGTGTGTAAGAGGCTAGCTATAAATGCCATATATAAATTGTGATAGTGTGATGACTCCTGACAATTTAAACTGTGTTTTCATATAGTAAATGGATCCCAATTAAATTGTAGCTGACGATGTCGAGAGTAATGCACCAGCTCCCGCTCAAGGGACAGCATCGTCTGAATCTAGACATGTATCGAGTAGTCATGAAAGAGAAGCTAAAGAAGCTTTTTTCCAAATAATGAACGAGTGGTTCACGGAGTATGTTCGAACAAATCCAGCTGCTCAACAACCTCCACCCCCACCTAATCCCCAACCGGTTCCCATAGCTCCTCAAGGTGTGAGACTTCTACGATTAATTAAGCCACCTATTGATAAGATCTGGAAATACAGGGTTGAAAAGTTCAGAGCTACTATTGATGATGAACCCGAGAGAGCTGAATTTTTGGCTTGAAAACACTATTCGGGTATTTGATGAACTTTCATGCACACCAGCTGAGTGTTTAAAGTGTGCTATTTCATTATTGAGACACAGCATATCAATGGTGGAATACTTTAGTGTCTGTGGTACCAAGAGAAAGAGTTACTTGGGAATTCTTTCAGGCTGAGTTCCGGAAGAAATACATAAATCATAGGTTTCTTAATCAAAAGCATAAAGAGTTTCTAGAATTGAAATAGGGTCGTATGACTGTAACCGAGTATGAGAGAGAATTTGTAAAATTAAGTAAGTATGCTCGGGAGTATTTTTCTACTGAAGAAATCATGTACAAACGGTTTGTTGATGGGTTGAACGAGGATATTAAACTTCTAGTTGGAATTCTAGAATTGAAAGATTTTGTTTTCTTGGTTGATAAAGCTTGTAAAGCTGAGGAGCTTAGCAAAGAAAAGAGAAAACAAGATTCAGAGGCTAGAGACTCGAGAAAGACTAATGAATAAGTCACATCAATCTTCATTAAAGAAATCTAGAGATTTGTACACTCGTTCAAACGCTTCAATTGGGTTTTCAAATAGAGATCGCGGAAAACAACACTCAAGTCCTAAAGCTCAAGCTACGTCAGTATCGAGTGTTGGCAGTGTGAGAAATTATAGACTTGAATGTTAACGATGCGGAAGATGACATCCTGGAGAATGTAGAATGAATAACCAGGCTTGTTTCAAATCTGGTTCGCAAGATCATTTCATATGAGATTTCCCTAAATTAGTGGAGAAAGATAAATTTCAGAATACAAGACTGAGTAACACAGCCACTAGAGGTGGGCCACAGAGAAATGCGGGAAATGTGACCAGTAGTAGAGGTATGACAAAAGATTCGACTGTTGGATTCGAGGCCAGAGCACCTGCTAAAGCTTATACTATTCACGCTCGCGAAGATACGTCATCACCAGATGTCATTACCAGTACATTCTCTCTTTACGACACTAATGTGATTGCTTTGATTAATCCTAGATCAACTCATTCGTATATTTGTGAGAATTTAGTGTCTAGTAAGAATTTACCTGTTGAGTCTACTGATTTTGTGATTAAAGAATCGAACCCCTTAGGAAAGTATGTTTTAGTTGATAAAGTTTGCAAAACTGTCCTTTAATGATTTGGGGTTACTATTTTCTGGCTGATTTGATGCTACTACCTTTTGATGAATTTGATGCGATTCTGGGTATGGATTGGTTATTTCTGCATGATGCTGTCGTGAATTCTAGATGAAAGACTATTGAATTGAAATGTCAAGACAGTGAAATTCTTCGAATTGAATCAGATAGTCAAGTAGGTTGCCAGTTGTGATTTCATCGATGTCAGCTCAGAGATATGTGAGAAAAGGTTGTGAAGCTTATCTTACTTATGTTTTAGATACAAAAGTGTCTAAGCTGAAGATTGAATCAGTGCCAGTTGTCTGTGAGTATCCAGATGTATTTCCAAAAGAATTATCGGGGTTACCACCGATCAGAGAGGTTGAATTTGCTATTGAGTTAGTACCGGGAACTTTACCGATATCTATAGCTCCGTACAGAATGGCTTTGATAAAATTGAAAGAGTTGAAAGCTCAGTTGCAAGAATTGACGGATAGAGGTTTTGCATGACCTAGTTTTTCGCCCTAAGTTGTGCCAGTGTTGTTTATAAAGAAAAAAGATGGATCAATGAGAATATGTATTGATTATTGTCAACTCAACAAAGTTACGATAAAGAACAAGTATCCTCTGCCGAGAATAAATGACTTGTTTGATCAGTTAAAAGGAGCAACAGTGTTTTCAAAGATCGATTTGAGATCCGGCTACTATCAGTTGCTAGTGAAAGATTCGGATGTACCGAAAACTACATTCAGAACGAGATATGACCATTATGAATTCCTTGTTATGCCTTTCGGATTAACTAATGCTCCTGTAGTATTTATGGATTTGATGAATCAGATCTTTAGATCGTATTTAGATAGATTCATTGTTGTATACATTGATGACATTCTGATCTATTCTCGAGATGAGTCTAAGCACGCCGAACATTTGAGGATTGTGTTACAAACCTTGAGAGATAAACATGTAACACCCCGAAAATTTATACAGTAAGATATTACTCTTAATATAGTAAAATAAGGAAATAAAGTGACAAGAAAAGGAAAATTGAATTATGTCACCGGGAAGTATATTATAACATATTAATTCAAGAAAGGACTAAATTGTAGAAGTGAGAAAAGTTTTGTGGCCCAAGAGTAAATACTCAAAATTTGAGGGATTAAAATGTAAATATGAAAAAGTTGAAGGGTTAATAGTGCAAATATTTTAAGGGTGGAAGGATCTAGAAACCAAGGAAAAATTGATGAATTAGGACCAAATTGAATAGGTGAAGAATTATGAGGGACTAAATTGCAATTTTACCAAAATTAAGTGATGACTCAATAATGGAATTTTAAAAGATCACAAAGGGAAAAATGGTCAATTGAAAGAGAGAAAAATCTAGAAAGTAATGATGATATTAGAGATATTTTAGATTAATTTATTAATTAATTATTAGTTATTAATATTTTAAGTTGATTTTTTATATGATATTTTATTATTTTTTATTATTTTATTAGTATATATAAAGAAAGAAAGATGAGAAAATTCTCATCCATTTTCCATGCATTCACGTTAGGAAGAAGAGAAGAGAAGAGAAGAAAGAAACTTTTCATTCTTTACAATTTAGTCCTTCTACAAAAATTCACCATTTTCACCTAGAAATCAAAAGAATTTCCATAGCTACCAAGGGAGAAAAATGTTAAGGAGACTATGGGGAGTTAGGATATCAAATTGGGTTTAAGGAATAGAAGCTGGAGGAGAGAGAAAATCAAATTGGAATCAATAAAACAATGTAAGTACATCAATATTTCAATATATTTTTAAGTTTGTTATTATTGAGAAAACATGGAAATAATGTTATAGTTGCTTGAGTAATTTGATGAATTATGATAGATTTGGAAGGTTTAATGTTAGATTAATAGTTTTTGTAAAGTGATTTTTGACAAAAATGTCAAAAAGGGATTAAATTGAGAAAATGTGAAATGTAGTGGTTAAAAGTGTGAATAAATTGAAAATATGGGCTGCTAGTAACATGTAGTGTGAATAAATTGAAAATATGGGCTGCTAGTAACATGTATTAAATTCGGCTAAGCATGGGTTTGTACTAAATTGCATGAATTTGCAATTTTATGTGATAAGGACTAAATTGTGAAAATGTGAAACATTAGGGACAAATGTGTAAATTTTCCAAATTGTAAATTATAGGCTAAATTGAATAGACCGAATGTTGAATGTGCTAAATTTGATAATATACAGATCAAGATAAGCAGAGATTGGGATTAGATCACGGAAAAGGAAAAGTGGACGAATAGTCGATAATTTTCATCCTAGTAACTCGAGGTAAGTTCGTATAATTAGAATCGAATTTTTAAATACTTGTAAATTATTTGAAATGAAAGTATATTGAGCAAATGATATTACTGAGTTCGAATGCCTAATTGATGAGAATTATTGAATACAGAGACCCGTTTGAACCATAGAAAGTCGTAGGATATGAGTGATATATCACTAGGGTTACTGTTTTGGTTGAGATCCTACATGTTTTGTGGACTCACTACAGCTCATATGAGCTTACTGATATATCAGCTCGTAAGAGCTTACCGTTTTCAGCTTATCAGAGCTTACCGTTACTGTCCATCAGCTTAGGAGGAGCTTACTGATCATATCTCGAAAGAGCGAAAATGAGAATAAATGATTACATGCACTTATGTGACTAACTTGTTAAAGAATGTTTTGTTTAGGTATTTGGTAATTGAATTGAGTATACCTTATTTATTGTCTTGATTATGTATAAATGGTAAGTTTAATTCTAAATTATACGGGCTTACTAAGCTATAAAGCTTACTTTGTTTCTTTTCCGTGTTTTACAGAGATTCGATAGCTCGCTCGTTCCGGATAAAGTCAGAGATACGCATCACACTATCCAGTTGCCAATTGGTACTTTTGAACTCTTGGATATATGTAAATATGGCATCTATAGGCTAGTTATAAAGATAATAGTTATGGTTACTTGAGCTAGTGATTTTGGTACATGCTGTAGTATAAGATAAAGCCATGTAATTTGGCTTAACTTGGTATAATGTTTTGGTTGCGTATAAGTATTCAATATGGTATGTTTTAGCAAGTAGTAAATGTAATGGAAATATGCAAATGTTGTCTTGATACGTGATAGGCATATGAATGGAAAATGCTTGATTATAATTTAGGTATTTGAATACCATGTTCGGTTGATTATATCGTTTGAAATTGAATTTAAAAATGATTGTAGTTGAATTGGGTTAATATGTATATGAAATGTTATGGATTTACTGCCTATTAAGTTTAAAATGTTGCAAATTATGCTTGTGCAAGTATGTAAAAAAAAATATGGTGGCAAATTGGCTTAGTAAATAGCCTATTTTTGTCCACACGTGCGTGTGTCTTAGTCGTGTGTGACACACAATCATGTTACATGGTCGTGTGTCCCCTAGTGTTGAATTTGTAACCAAGTCAGTTTGCTCCACACTGTCTCACACACGGGCGTGTGACTTGGCCGTGTGGCATAAGTCAGTATACCCTACAGGATTGGCACAGCCTAGCACACTGCCTAGTACATAGGCGTGTACAGCCATTTTTAGGGCACACAGGCTAGCCATACGGGCGTATGTGTTGGCCGTGTGACCCAAGTCAGAGAGTTACACGGGGTCAGAAATGGGCTGGGACACTGCCATGTGCTCCCATTTCGAATGTCCACATGGCTTGTGACACTGGAGTGTCTGGTGGCCGTGTGAGACACATGTCCTGGCCACACGGGCATGTGTCCCCTATTTTGAGAAAATTTTCAAAGTTTCATGAAAATTTTTGAGTTACCGATTTAGTCCCGAACCACTTCCAAAGCATGTTTAGGGCCTCGTAGGCTCGTATAAGGGACAAATTGATTGAGATTGAATGATGAATGCTTGAACTGAGAAAATGTATGCTAAATGGATGTTTAATTGTTTTGTAAGTCTGGTAATGCTCCATAACCCTATTCTAGTGTTGAATATGGGTGATGGGGGTTACACTATCCTACTATCACTTTGGTAGTTTTGAGTTTATGATTTGGTTATATGGCATGTATAGGATTATGGTTACTTTGTTTATGAGTTGATAATGATTTTGGTCATTTGAAATGGCTTGTAAATGTTAAATGTTTAGTTTTATATATTGCCATATGAGTTGGTTTATTTGGTATGTAGAATCATGTATATGTGCATGGTTTATATTATGAAGCTTGTGGATATAGATATGGTGGTTGCTAAATGTTTGATATTAAGGAACATAAATGTTTGTGAAATTGAGCACATTGATGCATATTTGGAAGTGTATAATTAGTTGAATTGTATATGTGATTTTTGGTGTAATGGTATGGTCTATTTTGTGACTTGTGTGTGTATTGAGAAAGGTGGTATAGTATATGCATGAATTAGGGTTGAATTGATTCGTTTAAATGCCAAATTATGTTATGTTTTGGTGCCAATTGGGTTGATTTAAGTTTGCATAAGTTTGGGTGGAAAAATGTCTTAGTAAATAGCCTATTTTTGTCCACACGAGCGTGTGTCTCAGCCGTGTGTGACACACGGTTATGTTACACGGCCATGTGTCCCCTAGTTTTGAATTATAAATCAAATCAGTATACTCCACAAGGCCTAGCACACGGGCATGTGATTGGCCGTGTGGCCTAAGTTAGTATACCCTACAGGTTTGGCACGGCCTAGCACACGGCCTAGCACACAAGAGTGTATGGCCATTTTTAGGGCACACATGCGTGTGTGTTGGCCGTGTGACCTAAATCAGAGAGTTACACGGGGTCAGACACAAGCTGGAACATAGCTATGTGCTCTCATTTCAAATGTCCACACGGCCTGTGGCACGAGCGTGTCTTTTGTTGTGTGAAACACATGGCCGGGCCATACAGGCGTGTGTCCCCTATTTTTCAGAAAAATTTTCTAAGTGTTTGTGAAATTTCCTGAGTTATCGATTTAGTCCCAAACCACCCCGAATGCATGTTTTGAGCCTTGTAGGCTCGTATTAGGGACAATATGATTGGTTGTGATTGAATTGTATTTTAATTTTTATGTGAAATCTATGTTTAAATGTATGATAAGTTTGGTAATGCTCTGTAACCCTATTCCGGGTGAGGGGTGTTACACTTCAAAACCGGCCACTAATACTAACATTGGCTAATTTTCCATTTAAGTCCACTTTTATTGTAACACCCCTAACCTGTGTCCGTTGCCGGAATAGGGTTACAAGGAATTACCTATCAAATCACAATATACAACATACATTTCTCATCCAAGAATCCATTAATACATAAACATAAAACATAGTCACATTGTCCCTTATAAGGCTCTACGAGACCTTAAAATATGCCTAGAAGAGGTTCGGGACTAAACAGATAACATTTGAAAATTTTGGGAAACTTATAAAACTTTTCATGCATACAGGGATCACACGCCCGTGTGAACAGGCCGTGTGCCTCACACGACCACCAGACACGTCCGTGTCACAAGCCGTGTAGAAATAGGGCATACATACTAACTTGCATCACACGACCGGAGACATGCCCATGTGCCTTGTCCATGCGAAAATTGAAGGGTATACTGACTTGGGTCACACAGCCAGCCACACACCCATGTGCCAGCCCGTGTGTCACACACGGCCAGTAGACACACCTGTGTGTCTAAGCCGTGTAACTCACTAACTTGTTTAATTAAGTTACAGCAGGCACACAGTCGAGTCACATGCTCGTGTGCTCAATTGTGTAGAGCGCAAATAGGCTGGGTTTAAGCCACATCTCTCACCTTCCTCAAGCATACCAAAATCATATCATTTCATACCATTTCAATACATTTATAGGCAACAAAAACATGCTATTTCATATGCAAATCATGCCATTTAAAATCCATCCATTTCACTACTCAAATCATAATCCAAAACATACTAAAACAATATACCATTACCAACAATTTCACCTATCTTCTCTATGCATTTTTCTCATCATCTTATTATCTATTTTAAACCTCAAATCATACCAATTAATCATCACAACATCCATGACAAACAAGCCAAAACACAAGGCCATTTATACACATCATATTTCACTTACCAAACTCATAAAATAAGCCAACCCAAATGGCCAAATACACACCAACATTTACATCATTTATGAGCCAAATCTCATGGCTAATATCATATCCCAAAACACATCATCATATCACTAGCCTATACATGCCATATACCATATTTACAAAGCACCAAAATACCAACAAGTTGATCGATAGTGTGACGGTGTTCCTAATGATCCCGGAGTCCGAGCTAGCTTCGATTATCTATAAAACAGGGAAAGAACACGCAAAGTAAGCTTTAAAAGCTTAGTAAGCCATATAAAAATAAAATTACCACATGAATTAACATCATTTCCATCAATAGGAAAACTATAAGTAAGCACATATAAGCTCACAAACCTTTCCCAATGTATACATATTTAATATCATGAGTGAATTCATCAAATACTTCTCTTTTCAATACTTGTATGAATCTCGTAGTACCTGAGTCACTTAACTCATTCACACATTCTTTCTCGACTTGACTTTGCTCGTTGAACCTTTTGGAATTGTTAAGGATACTTGGAAATCACATATAGCTCGTACAATGCCATATCCCATATATAGTCTTACATGTTATCACATATCGATGCTGATAGCCCAGCTATGGTCTTACATGAAATCAAATAACAATGCCAATGTCCAAGATATGGTCTTACATGTAATCACATAATGATGTCAATGTCCCAAACATGGTCTTATACATAATCACATCTCGTTAATCCTAATGCCATGGCTTTCGTATCCTATAGTATTCCTAAGGTTCGTACAGGACTTTTAGATATTGTAACCCTATTGATTCTTGCTCGTATTTAATCATTCAACATTCATAGTGTTTAATAAAAATTAAACATATATAATTCAATTTAAATATATTTATTTGCATATGAACTTACCTTGTATGCGAGATAAACAGACTGGATCGATTATTCGATAACCTTTAATTTTCCCCGATCTAAATCTGATTTCTTTTGTTCTTGATCTATATACATTCAAAATTAACTCATTTATTCATCAAATCATTCAATTTAGTCCACAAACACATATTTGGGCATTTTTATACTTTAACCCCTAATGTTCCACATTTTTACAATTGAGTCCCTATTTCACAAATACACAAAATTCACACAATTCAACAATATTCATGCTTGGCCAAATTTCATATAAGTCCCTAGCAGCCCAAAAGTTTCATTTATTTCACATTTCATCCACCCAATTAACACTTTTCACAATTAAAATCACTTAACATGCAAAATTTTAGTTTCATGCATTGTGTACATCTTTGGTTTGATAAAATAGAGATTATTAGACATTCATCCATTACAAATAAAATTATGATTTCTAAATATTACAACACAATTATTAAAAGTCACGGTCAAGCTGTCTTTAAATAAACATGCAACAGAAATTAAGTTCCTTTTGAAATTTTATACATAGAAAGCGTCTTTCAAAATAATCTTCCTAAAATTATCAAAATAAATATGTACATCTCCCACTACTTCAGCTACCACACTTGTCTCATTTTTGGCTCGCAACAATAGACTCTTATCTCTGAGATCTTTCATTTCCTCAAACTCTTGTAGAGAAACACATATGGTTAATGACTTTAGAATCAACGATCTAGTGGTTTATCAAATCTTCCATTAACCAAGTTTCTATCATAAAGAGTTTCATACCTTTGTCCTTAGTGGCTAGGGTAATCCTTCCACTCTTTGCAGTTGGCATTAAAATTTTCTTTCTTGTTATAGAAGAAACACTTAGACTTGGTTTTCTTCATTTCCAATTTAGTTGGCCTAGAGGACTTAGTCTTATTTCTTTTAGCGTGTTGTCTCTTCCCTTTAGAGGAGGAAGCAACTGGTAAGTTTGCTTCTACTTTTCGGATTGGTTGGCAACCATTTAGCATTAACTCATAGAATTGTAATTCCTTCATGCAAGGGGACCTCTCTTATAAATACCTTGATGAACGATGCAGAAGGGATTGATTTCCTACACCCTAAAGTTACTTTGAGCAACTCTCTCCTTAAGTCAGTTTGTCCTCTTGTCCTTGTTTTGGCTCTTGGCCTCTTCAGGTGAATCGATCTCCACAACACCATCATATTCTTTTCCTTGTTCCTTATTATCCTCTACTCTTGTTGTACACTATATCTAGGGGTAAGCAAAACTCGATTCAACTCGAAAAAATTGAAAAAAAAATTGAATTTTGAGTTAAATGAATCAAGTTATTTAAATTAGTCGAATTATTTGAGTCAACTTGAATTTCTTTTTCGAATTTCGAGTTCAAATTGAGTTTGATTTTCAAATTGAATAACTTGAATAATTTGAATAAATTGAATACCAAGCTATAATATTTTATATTTTTATCTCAATCTCCCAAACCTGTTTACTTTCCCCAAAAACTTTTACTCTCTCCCACTTCCCCCAAAACTTTTTCTCCCCTCTCATCCCACCCCCTTCTACCCCAAACCCATTCCCCCCAATTTTTTTTGAATATTTCCCCCAAAAAATTTTACCCACCATTTACTTTTCCCCCAAAATTTTACTCCCTCAACCTCCAAAACTTTTTATTTTCCCCCTAAACTTCTGTTTCTCACCTCTTACCCCTAAATCTAAAACCAAAATCATCCAAAAAAATCTCTGAACCTAAATAGTAATATTTTATTTATATCTACTATTTATATTATTAAATTTAATTACACATTTTGTACTATTTATATTAAGAAATTGTTTAATCATATTGAATCTTTATAATTTTTTGTTAAAATTGAATTATTGATGATGTTATAAAATATTTGTGTTAAATTTTTATATTGGTATCAATTTTACATTTCATCTTTAAGGTAACTTTTATTAACAAAATCACATTTTTTTACATTTAATATATTTTTTAATTTCAAAATACATAGTGACAAGAATCAGAAGATAATTGAAGTAACTAAGCAAGCAAAGAAACTAATCTGTATATAAAATATTAATAAAAAATTATTATGGATGAAAATTAATGACAAATTTGATTACGATAGGTTATAGTGATTACAAGAACCAAAAATCATTTTTTTTTCAATTGAACTTGAACAAATATATTCGATTCAATTTAATTCGAATTTCATCTCACTCGACTCGATTTGAGCAAATTTTAAATCGAGTTAGGATAATAAAATAGGATTCGTCAACTCAATTAACTCAAAAAAATTTTATTCGATTCGATTCGATCGAACGCTCACCCCTAACTATATCAACACACTTTCAAAAGTTCTCTTCTAATGAAAACGAAAGGGAAAAAGTATAAGATAACCCTATAAAGCAAAATTAATGAATATCCAACAAATTTGAAAGTACGAATTATGAATTTGTTCAAGAAGTTAACTAACATACATATCATCCATGAACTTTGTAGCAACTATCACACAGGGGATGAACGTTGAGAGAATAGATGTGCGAACAGGTTGCCTTTGAGCAAACTGATCAAGGTAAACCCAAAATAATATTAATTTAACATTTTCTCAAATTAAAAAGAAAAAAAAAAGCTTGTGAATTTTACAAAAGTGATGATTCAACGAATCTAGTTGCTTACAAGAGACTAATAAAAATGAATAAACCTAAAATAAATTTAAAGGGAATTGAAAGAAGAAAAAAAGACCAGTTCATCCAATTGATTCCTTAGTTCCATTTAGCCTTTCCTTAATGTTGTTCTTGTTCTTTTGCATTCTCGTGTAGTTTTCCATGAATTCAATGGGTATTTTTCTCTAATAAAAATCAAAATGAATAAATCCAAAATTAAATTAAAAAGGAATCGAAAGAATACAAAATATATCAATTAATCCAATCGATTCCTTAGCTCCATCAAGTCTTTCCATCTTCTTCTTACTCTCTTAGGTTTTCCATGGAACTGAAAAAATATATATATATATAATATATTAATAAAGTGAAATGGGCTTTTGGCAAAATGAAGAAAAAGTAAATAGGTTAACGTTACAGGCAATTCCTCGTTTCTATATTGAAGATGTTCACTAATACACGTATCAAGAAAGGATTGGAGGGGCATAAATATAGCGACACATGAAGAGGTAGAGGAAGTTTATTTGTTAGGCAAGGACTTAAACACTCAAAGTAGAAAATTGTTCTTTTAGTCCCTATAATAATTACAATATTTTAAGTTAATCAAATGGTAAAACTATATTTCTCCATAAAATTTAAAATTCTGTTGTAGTTCCTTCAAAAATAAAAAAATAAAAATTATATTTTAATACCTCAAAAAATTGTAAAATTTTATGTTAATACAATGATAACCAAAAAGAATTATGGCTTCACTCAAGGTTAGCTTCCTCGAATAATTTGAATGTTGACATGGGGCATATGCAACAATTTTTTTTTTCAAAATTGGATAAATATTATATTTTTTGTTTGTCTTTTTTTAAATGTGAAAAAAAATTGTCTTATTGTGAAAATCAAAGTCAAATGAAAAAAATTAAGATAAGGATGGAAATATACAATTTAAAGGCTAAAGAAATTGGAAATGATTAAATTATAAGGTAAATTATATAATTAGTAACTAAAATATAGGTAAATTTTTGTTTTTTCATTTAATTAAAAAAGTTATAATTTGATCACTAATTTATTTAAAATTTTTTATTTAAGCTACTGAACTATTTAAAAGTTTTTATTTAAGTCATTAAACTGTTAAATTTTTTTTTTAAGTTCCGCCAGTGAGCTCCAAGCGAGAATTTGACAATCAGTATGGTGGATCAGTATCCATCAATAATAGAAGAACATACCTTAGATCCAAGTTGATTTAACGGTTAGTGTCAAAAATAAAAAAAAAACTATTTTAATTTTGATTCGTAGATTCGTCACATTATAAGTTGTTTTATAAAAAATAAAATAAAAAAAAACTTAACTATGGAAAAGAAAAGGACTGAGGGCTTTTAATTAGTGCAAATAATGCGAACTGAGAAAACCATATAGTATTGATTTTAACTGCCCAGCGACTTAAATGTAAATTTTTGAATAGTTCGGTAATTAAATGTAACTTTTTTAGTTAAATGACCAAAACAAAAATTTACTCATAGTTTAATGACTAATATTGTAGTTTACCCTAAATTATTATAATGAGACTAAGGGTCCTTTTGTTTACCAGGAAAACATTTTTTGAAAATGTTTTCCTAGTTTTCCAGTGTTTGTTTGCTTGAAAATAATTTACATTGTTAAAACGTTTTCTGAAACACAGGAAAATGAGAAGGGATTTTAGGGAAAATTCTTACTGATTTTATTTCTGTAAGACATTTTCCATCTTTCCTCCTCCTTCCGTCCTTCTCCTTCTTCATCTAGTTAGACTAGTTCTGTAATATCCTGATTTTGGGCCTAGTCGGAATAGCGGTTTCGTGACCACAAAATCTGAGATAGAAATAATTATTTTATGATTATTTTGAGGTCTATGATATGATTGCATGATTGTGTGAAAATTTCGTGAAGAAATTTTATGCATAAAGTGCTTAAATTGAAATTAGGGACTAAATCGAATAATTTGTAAAACTTGCATTCTAGAAGTTTCTAGTATGAAATTGTTTTGAAATATTAATTAGGAGGTCTTAAATAGCAATTTTACCAATTTCTGAGTCTATGGACAAAAATTGGACATGGATGGAATTTTTGGAAAGTTTAGTAGTAAGGGCATTTTGGTCATTTAGGGGTAAAATGAATTAAAATACAAAATTAAAAGCCAATTTTGCTCATCTTCAACCCCATGGCCGAATATAGCAAGGAGAAACCATGGCTAGGGTTTTTCAAGCTTCCAAGCTCGATTTTAAGTCCGTTCTAGCCTCGTTTTTAATGATTTTTACATTTTTGGAGTCCCGGTAGCTCGATTTAGCTTATGCTAGCAATAATTTAACCTAGGGTTTATATTTGGAAAAATACCCATAGGTGAAATTTGTGTATTTTGGTGTTTTATGATAGAATATGAGGTTTTAAATTATGTTAGACAACTTGTGCTACTCGGTTTTAAGTGAAAACGAGCAAAAAGGCTTAATCGGTAAAAATACCTAATAGTCATAAGTACATGTTAGAGTGAGAATTTGATGTTGCCATAGAAGGGAAAAATGATCAGCATGTCATAAAACATAAGAAAATAGGCTGAAGTTTAATTTACGAGCCTTGGGGAAAAAATGTAAATAAGCAAAAGTTTAAGGGCAAAATTGTAATTTTTCCAAAATAAGATTTTGGGTCAATTTGAATAATGTGAGTCCTAATTAGACTATATTTTAAATGATAGAGCAAGGAAAACTAAAATTTGGGCTAAAATGGGGAAAATACCAAGTTGTGGACGAAATGGTAAAAGTAGCCATTTTCGCATACGAGGTAAGTTCATGTGTAAATAATGTAGCATAATTGTTATTTTTAAGTTATTGATGTTAATTATATGATACGCTGATTTTTAATCGTGAAATATTATGCTTTGTGTTTAATGTTGAGTAATATGCAAATCATGTTTACTACTTGATAAATATGAATTGCTACCGAGTATCGGTTCCGATATTCCATGGAAGACGGCAAATGTGAGATCGAGGGAAAAAGCCCATTTGAACCTTAGGAATAGATTAGGATACAAGTGACATGTCACTAGGATGGTTGAGCATCCGAACTCGTTGAGTTGAGTCTGAGTTCACTTTTGGATGCGAATGTCCGAACTCGTTGAGTTGAGTCCGAGTTCGTGAAATGTAACTAGGCATCCGAACTTGTTGAGTTGAGTCTGAGTTCACTTATGGATGCGAACGTCCGAACTCGTTGAGTTGAGTCCGAGTTCACTTATGGGCGGGTTACATGGTAGCTTGGCTACATATGTGGCACTTATGTGCAAACTTTCCATGTATTCGAATTATATTCCAATGTGTTCAATGGGTAAAATTCTACTCAAATGGAGGAATACTCGAGATGAAAGGGACGTATTGGTAAGCGTTGTGAAATGAATACTTTGAACAGGTATGTACTTAACCCTCGAGTTGAAAACTCGATATAACAACAATATGGTAAGATGATAAATGAAAATGTGATATGAATGTCTTGGTGATGATTATGCAAATGATGTTTTATGTTTGCTTATATGGTTACGTTACTTGCTATTTGCATGTGAACTTATTAAGCATTTATGCTTACTCCCTCCTTTTCATTCCTTGTAGTTTTGACAAGCCAGCTCAGAAATCGGGAATGGTCGGAGGCTCGCTTACACTATCCGTATACCATCTTGGCATAATGGCTTGTATATTTTGAGTATGGCATGTATAGCATTATAATCATTTTGTATATATGGTCTTATGATATGGTTATTGAGTGGTTTGGAAATGTTTGGTAATGATTAGCCATTAGAATGGCTAATCATGATCATATTTGGTGTTATGTATGTCAAATTGCTAGCTAATCCATGGAAACCATGAAATAGGTAAAATTTACCATAAAATAGATTCAGACAGCAGTAGTGATGTGAATTTGAAAAATCACTAAAAATAGTAGAAATGGAATTAAATAATGAAGAAGTTATGGAATCGAAGCTTGATGAGTCTATTTTCATATGGAAGAAGCGAAACAGGTATATGAGCTATATTTTATGAGATGTTTAAATTTTTGTGAAACAGGGCCAAAGCGATTTCTGGATCCCCTATTCTGACTTTGGAAATTCACCATAAATTTTACAAAGATAATTAGAAGTCATTCTTTATATGTACAGATTCCTTATTGAGTCTAGTTTTATTATAGACAAACGGCATAGTCATTGAAGCTCTGTACAGGGAGATATCTGATTCGTAATACACAGAGCTCAGAGTAGTCGAACCCTGAAACAGGGGAGACTTTAACTAATAAACTGTACTAATTGGCCTGACCAAAAATTCTAGAAACAAATTAGTAGATAGATATATGAGTCTAGTTTTAGGAAAAATTTACGGAATTGGATTTCAAGTTTCGGAACTCGAGATATGATTTTTAAAGCGACTGTGATGCAGTTAGCCAGCTTGTCTGGAAATTTTAAAATGAATTGTATGAGCTATTTAATTAATGAATTAAGTCCGTTAACACCTCGTGTTCGACTCCGGAAACGGTCTCGGGTACGAGGCGTTACAAGTTCCCTTCCTGAAACAAAGCTCAAGGTAACTTTTTTATGCTTTACTCTGTATTTCATTCAATTTGTCACCTCTCTCACTCAAATCTTCTTCTTCCTTTTTTTTTGTTGAAGAATCTGTTTGGGTTTTGCATCTGTTTGTTTAATCTGTTTGGATTTTGCATCTGTCTATTGAAAAATCTTCTTCTTCTTCCTTTTTTATGCTTTATTTAAAATCTGTTTGTTTTTGGGTTTTGCATCATTCACTTTATGCTTGCTATTCTATTACCCTAGATTTGTCTTTTTTTTCTTTGATTTCTAAAGTAATAGATATTTGGTAACTTACTTTCTCCTTGTTATAGTTGGTAATGCATTGATATGTTTGCAAAGATTCTTAAAACAGAACAGAAGATGCTATAAAATTTCCCTTTTTCTTATCTGATAAAATTGAACTCTGACCTGAACTCATTTCTCATGTGATCCAACATTTGAGTTCATGCATAAGTTATTAGCTCTATATAGTCAAACAGATATCTTTCTTTCTAATTTTCTGTTTCTCTGTTCCTTTTTATAAAGTTACATTACCTTTAGTAAGTGTTAACAAACAATAGAATACTACGGTTTCCACGTTGGGCTAAAATCAATCCTTGCCAAGCCAAAAACATTTTCCACATCAAAGGGTTTGTCTGTAAGCTATAAAAGACAAGCTTCACCATAAGTTTCTTCGAGTGGGGAATCATTTCCAAAACTAGCTACTTCTAGGGATTGGCTAATTCAGTCAGCAGAAATACTGATTCATGATCACACTACCAGAACTTATCAAAATCAAGAGAATAACTACTCCACTCACCATGAAGTTTAAAGAAATTCATATCCTGGTGAAGTTAGAAGTTTTGGATGTAATATATTCTAAATTAATGTATTTCTCATGTCCATGTGCATCAGTTTAGTAGTTAAAAACTAGTTCAGCTAACTGTCACAAATAGTGAGTCCAATATCCTATAGTTTCAGCATTCTTAGAAAAGAATAAGGAAACTTGAATATTCTTCTCTTGTTTCATTTTTTTTCTCAGATCAGTGCTAGAATTGATTCATTACTTTTCTTATCTAGTCTCCATATCTCTCTGTTATTTTTAGTTGTAACAGCCCAATTTTTAGGCCTAGTCGAAACAGTGGTTTCGGGACCACAAATCCAACATAAGAAAATTTATTTTTATTGTATTTTTATGGTCCACGATTTCACAGAATGAATTCGTGAAATTTTCGTTTAAAAATTTTGATGTTTGGGCACTTAATTTGGTAAAAAGGACTAAATCGTAAAAAAGTGCAAAATGTGAGTTCTAGAAGTTAAAGGTATCAAATTGCTATTGACTTTAAATTAGAGGTCTTTATATAGTAATTGGACCATTGGATATTTGTTGGACAAAAATGGGCATGAGATAGGTGAAATGAACAATTTTTAAGTTAGGGGTATTTAGGTAATCTAGTAAATAAATGAATTAAAAGCCCAAAATAGCCAAAATTGGCCTCCATCTTCTTGCTCTAGCCGAAACCCCCATGGAAGTCATGGCTAAGGTTTTGTTCAAACTTCCAAGCTAAATAGTAAGTGATCCCTAGCCCCGTTTTCAAAGTTCTTTACATTTTTGAAGTTCCCGTAACTCGATTTACCTATTTCTACCATTATTTTAAGCTAGGGCTCATGTCTAAAAAAATTTACCCATGAATGACATGCATGTTTTTTGATGTCTAATGGTAAAAAATGAATGTTGGGTGTTAGATAAACATATTTTGTTAAATAATTTTGGGTGAAAACGTCCAAAAGAACTGTTTTGAGAAAGTTATAAAGTGTGTAGTAAGAGTGTGTTTTAATGAAAATTTTGAGATGCTATAGTCATGAAAATGGTTCTGCTAAGCTTGGGTAACAAATAAATTTAGTGCATTTCATTTTACGAGCCTAGGGGAAAAAGTGTAATTATGATAAAGTTTAGGGGTAGAAACATAATTTTACTAAAATATGATATTTGGACCACATTGAATAATGTGACTAAAAATTAGACTAGATGTGACATTATAGATCGAGGAAATTGAGGTTCGGACCTAGAACGGGGGAAAAATAAGGAATCGATGGTTAGGTCCCTTTTTTATAACTTTGGTGTCGAGATAAGTAAAAGTGTAAATGATACTACCTTATGTTATGTATTTTATATTTCAATATTGCATGAATTGTACATTTGTTTCCATGAAATTTATCAATGATGATTTTGACGAAGTTCCGATGAAGAGAAATCCCGAATGAATCTTAGAGATGAATAGGGTACAAATGTCAAAACAATAAGGTTATTAAGATTCCGTATAAGACCATATCCAAGATATGGCCTTGGTATATGATTTTGTATAAGAGCATGTCGGGGACATGGCATTAAATCTTATTGAGCCTAGTTTCACATAGAAGAAACGGTATAAGAAAAAGAATATCAAATTATGAGATATTTGAGTTCTCGTGAGATAGAGTCAGAATGTTTTTGGCATCCCATGTTCTGATTTTGGAAAATCATCAAAAATTGTTAAAAAAAATTATGGGTTATAATTTATATGCTTAGATTATATAATTATTCTATTTTCAAAAGAAACAAACGGGAACATCATTTCAATCCCGTATGAGAAGATAATTAATTTTTAGCGAAGAGGGGTTAGAATTGTCGAATAGTGAAAAAGAGGTAACTTTGAAGAATAAACTGTACTAATTGACTAAACCAATAATTCTAAAAATTTTATGGTAGGAATATATGTGAGTCTAGGTTCAAGGAAAATTAATAGATCTTAAATTGGTGCTCTATAGCTCCAGATATAAATAATTTAGTGTCTATGACTTGAGTAGATAGCTTGACTGGAATTTAATCAAATAGTGTATTAATATGCAATTATAATTGTGATACCTTGAGAGCATGTTGTAAGAATTTGGTAAAAGCTTATTAATAAAATTTCTTATTATTTTCATATTAACTTACTAATCTTTATAGCTTACTCCCCTCCCTTTCCCCATCTCTTATAGGTTAATTTTTGCTAGCTCGGGTTGGAGATTGCCAGAGATGTCCTCACACTATCAAGTTATAACGTTGGGTAAAAACGGATGCAACCCTCTTAAGATTATAGAATGTATAGGGACTAAGTCACTTTGTTAATATGTCTTTATAAGTTAGCCAAATGTATTGGCTTGTAATAGTTAATAGATTGATGTTGTGGGTAGCTATGCAAATTTACTTATATGTCTTAAATGGTCGTAAATCAAATTTTGTATACATGTATGCGCCAATGCTTTGAAGATGTGGATTTTGTTATAAAGCATGAATGCTTGAAGATTTAAATTAGATTTATTGGCATGTTTATAATTATGATTTAAATGGATAAATTGGAGGTAAACCAATTATATATATTATATGTGTTTTGGTAAGTTTGGACTTGAATAAGAGAAATGTCATGTGCATGCATGCGTTGTTGTGAGGATGCCATGCTTGAGTCTTCATTGTGGATATATAATTGTTCAATTAAGTATGTTAATTGCTATAGAGATATATAAGTGTATGTGTACAACTATGGGTCGCAAATGGCTTGGAAAATAGCCTTGTATTTGTCCACATGGGTGACACACGGGCGTGTGTCTAAGCCGTGTGTGACACATGGCCTGCCCCTATGGGCGTGTAGTCCAGCTGTGTGTTCCCTGCATCTTGTACTTTAACTTCAAATTGGTCACACGGGCGGAGACACAGTCGTGTGTCTCGGCCTTGTGAGGGACATGGCCTTGGGACATAGGTGTGTACTTTGGCCGTGTGCCCCTAATTTGGTGATGACATCATAAATAGAAAGTTGCACAGGTTGAGGACACGGGCGTGTGACCCTGTTTCATAATGAAATTTTCTAAGTTTTCCCAGAAGTTTTTAAAGTTTCCGGTTTAGTCCTGAATCATCTTTGATGTGTGTATAGGGCCTTGTAAGCCCGTTTAAGGGACGTTATACATATGTATGAATGTTTTTGATTTGGACAAAATTTTATGGTTGATTTTATGTGATTATGTATGTTTAAGTCTGGTAATGCCTCATATCCTGTCCCGGCCTTGGACATGGGTAAGGGGTGTTACATTAGTAGGTAAAAACCTGGTAGGGATGATGTGTTAGATAGGGGTATATTTTAAAGGAAAAATGAAGAGGGTTATCACCACTACCTCAAGCCTGGGATATTTAGGCTTTCGACTGTGAGAGAGAAAGCTATTCTTGTAACAAAAAAGATATGTTTTCCTTGTTCAAAAAAGGCTCCAAATGTTGTTCTTGATATAATATCCTAAAAGCATAGAATTAATATACACAAAAATCGATGTGTGATGTGTTTTTTGTTTGTTTGATGATCTACTCATCATTATTCAAAAGTTCAGCCTGTTGCACTTCAATAGTTAGCCCACTTTGCTTTGTTAATTTTTACATTATTATTACATATATTTATATTTATATACTCCTTTAATGCAGTCTTTTTTATTTTTTCCAGCTTGAAAGGTAGAGCCCTCCCACTGGACATATTCTGTGGGACTAATGGGTTTTTTATAAATTATAACCAACTCCATTTCTAGCTTCATCTATTATTTGAGCTATATATATAGTTTTCTATAACTTATATAGGGGCATGTACCAATAGTGGTCGAGTGTCTTTTTTATGGGTTTGAGGCATGATTCATGAGTGATGTTATATACAGGAAATAATGATTGACTAAATTAAGGGAGAGAAGAAAAAACACTCGGATAATTTTACTACTGCCACTGTTAATGCATTTCTTGTATTGTTCTGAGAGAAGTTGTATTGTTCTGAGTTTTAAGTATATGCTAGCCTCCTTTTTTTATTTCAATTTCAGCTTTCATTATGGATTAAGAAATTTTATCTGTCAATAATATATTATCATACATCATTAACGTGGTGTTTTTATCCACAATCATCCTTTTGTTAACTCTTAACCTTATCCTCTACTTTATGTGAATTTTGATATTATGTTTTTTCTTGTGAATTCATATAATAATACAAAGGTTGACTTGTGTATCCAATTGTATCTACAACTGAGATTTTAGTTGGAAGAGCCAAATTGATACAAAATGTAAACATTAAAGGCTAAATTTGATATTATGCCTATCTTCAATGTTTAGCCAGAAAGATATATAATGAAAATTAAAAACATTAATTAGAAGAATTTCACATTAATAAAAAAATATATAATGAAATAATACCACCATTAAAATAAATTAAAATTTAATATGATAAAATATTTTTTTTACAATTTAAGTATTTAATTTTAAAAATTATTTTGATATAAAATTTAAAATAATTAAGTCCAAAAATTTTGAAGTAAAAAAAATCTCATTAAATCATATGTACGTTCAAAAGGAAAAGTGTAATAAAAAATATTAAATAGAAGAATAAAATATTAAATAAAATAACATTTTTACTACTGCCACTGTACATCATGTCATCTACAAATAACTTTAAAAAAAAGAGAGAGAAGTGGTTGCAGTATTTATTGAAGAATAGAATAACGATATGAAATGACGAATAAGTATAGGTCCGGTTTCCATTTTCAACATTACATATGTACATTATATTATGACCAATCATTGGTTTATTCTCAAATTGAATCATATCTAATTTTAGTTGTGTCACTAAATTGGTATAAAGAAAGTAGCTTAATTTCTCAAAAATTTATTAATGCAATTATAATTAGCTTAATATGTATATATGCACTTTAGTCATGGTAACTTTAGTAATATATGTGATCTTATGAAAATCTTGCATCTTTTTTTGTAGTGATCAAATATTTGTGTGGCATTATTTTGCGTAGATGGATCGCAATCAAGATCAAAATACAATTGTCAGAGTCGTGGCTTCAGTTTTAGCTTTTGGGGCTCTTTGGATTAAAAAATTAAAAACTAGGAAGGAAATTGCTTCTCACCCTCGTGTGAATCAAGATTATGAAAGAGAAAATTATATTAATAGTATTTTATATAGTGGTGGCCAGCATTGTATTGATGTGATAAGACCGATTGCCTTTTTTAATTTGTGTTATATTCTTAGTAGGAATAATTTGTTACAATAAACTAAATCTGTGAATATTAGGGAGCAAATAGTTATTTTTTTACATATAATTGGTCATAATGTAAGGTTTCGAGTGATTGGATCTAGATATTATAGATTAACTGAGACAATTCACCGTTACTTTAGGGTTGTATTGAAAGCTAATTTGAAATTGTATAAACTAGTTATTAGATTACTTGATGAGTCAACTCCTAGTGAAATCAGAAACAATCCAATGTTTTATCCTTATTTAAAAGATTGTATTGGATCATTAGATGGAACTCATGTTCGTTCATCCGTTCCACTTAGCATTCAAGAAAGATTTCATAGCCGTAAAGAGGGGACGACACAAAATGTATTGGCTGCCATTACATTTGATTTGAAATTTTCTATATTCTAGTTGGTTGGGAAGGTAGTGCACATGATTCTCGTATTTTAAGTGATGCACTTTCACGCCCAAGAAGATTAAGAATTCCAGAAGGTAATAATTATCATTAAATACCAAATAGTTCTAGTAAGCTCATAATTTATTAGTATTAATTATGTTTTATAAAATTGTAGATAAATATTATCTTGTTGATGTTGGATATGGCATCTGAAATGGATATATTACCCCATATCGTGGTGTCCGATATAATTTAAAAGAGTTTAGTGCTCAGGGGTCTAAAAATGCAAAAGAACTCTTTAATCTTCGTCATTCATCATTACGAATCACTATTGAATGTATTTTTAAGATTTTGAAGAAACGGTTTCATGTATTAGATGTTGAACGATTTTGGAATTTTCAAACTCAAGTAGATATAGTTTTGGCTTGTTGTATCATTCATAATCATATAATGGGAGTTGATCCTAGTGATTTACTTAATCAAGGATTATACAAGGAGCCTGAGTCTAATTTGATAATACCAACTCTTACGGAGCGAGAAGAAAGAGAAGAAGCAAGAGAATGGTCTGCTAAGAGAGATAAAATTGCACAAACTATGTGAACTGATCATATGTCTAGAAATATTAGCTAGGTTTAGGGCTTAGGGTTATTGTTTTTATGTTATGTGTGTTTTAGTATTAATTTTTTTTTGTTAATTTTGGTTGGATAATGATATTGAAATTATTATGTCTTGAATTTGTTAGATATTGATTATGTTTTAAGCTTGTTAGATATTTAATTTATTATGTTTTAAGCTTGTTGGATATTGAATTTATTATGTTTTAAGCTTGTTGGAAATTGAAATGATTGACAATGACAATTATTAATGTAGAATGGGTAAGGAAAACAAAGAACGGACCTCCAAGCAATTCAGGTGGACAAAACCGATGAAACATCTTTTTCTTGAAATTCTAGCAGAAGAGGTCAAGAGAGGAAATAAGCCTTTTAATACTTTCAAAGCAGTTTCTATTAATCGAGTTGCCGAAGCTATTTCTGAAAGATTTCAAGTCCAATACGATGCGAAGCATGTGGAAAATCATTTGAGGACTGTAAAAAACCAGTGGCAGATTATATGCACAATTCGGGGTGAAAGTGGTTTTGTATGGGATGATAACATGAAAATGATCACATGTGATAGAGCGATATATGATGCAGTAATGATGGTAATATATGTATATATATGTTAAGTATATTTCAATTGTTTTTACTTATTATTCTAATTGTGTATAATATCCAACAGGCACATAAGAAGTATGAACCATTTTTGAATAAAAGCATTGACCATTATGATGAAATGGCTTTGGTTGTTTGCAAAGATATGGCAACAGGGAGTTTTGCCGGAACATTTACTAACGTAAATTTGGATGATGGTAACCAAGATTCAGTGCCTATAGACTACGACAATGAAAAGACTGAAGAGGTAAGAACAAAAGTATCTTTATCTGGTACATCCAAACGTAAACGAAAAAATGTTTAAGAAAGTGTCGTTGATGAACAAATTAAATTTGTGGGTGAACAACTTGGCAAAATTATTAATGCTTTGGAATAATTTACTGCGGATAAAACACTACATCTTTATGAAGAAATGATGTTGATGGAGGAAGAAGGATTTGATGATGACTTCTTGTATTCTATGTTTGATTATCTAGTGAGTCATGAATTCGATGTCAAATTTTTTTTAGTTATAAGTAAGAAGTATAAGAAAATTTGGCTTTAAAAAATTTTTCAAGGTTGAAGATATTAATATTTTAATGTAGTGTAATATTAGTTATACACTTGGATAATGTTATTGTTATTATGTGGTGTATTACTAATTATGCATTTAGATAATATTATTAATTTTTTAGTAGTAATTGTGATTTGGAAGCTAATTTATAATTATTCAATCCTTATTTTTTATTTTTTTATAACACAATTACAAATAATTTATTTAACTTTAATTATTTTTAATTTATAATGGTTAATATTCTAACTTAATAATGAAGTATTATTATGTATTTAATTTAATTTATTTATTTATAAATAAATCATCACAATATATATTAAAATAATTTAAAATATAAATTTATTAATATACTTAAAAACAGCTTCTCAGTTTCAGTATATCTGCCAAACAAATATTATTTTCATTTTCCAGCCGCTAACCCAATAGGTTAATAGATCTGTCTGATATATTATTGACAGAAGAAACGGAAGGAGTCAAGACAGAGTTGAAGATCTGAAAAAGGAAAAAAGCATTTGTAATTGTAATTGTAAATTGTTTCGAGATCTCTGTGTATAGACAGTCTCAAATGGCAGCAGCTGCAGCACCAGATCACTTGTTCCATTTGAGGAACAATTTCTACTTGGGTTCCTTTCAGGCTGCCATCAACAACAGCGATCTTCCCAACCTCTCGCCCGACGACGCCGTTGAGCGCGACTGCCTCGTCTACCGCTCTTACATCGCTCTCGGCAGCTACCAAGTACCCCCTCCCTTTTGTACTCAATTTCATATTCTTCTTCCAATGGTATTTGCAAATCTAAAACTCGTTTTTGTTTCTCTAATCCCAGCTGGTGATCAATGAGATCGACTCCGCCGCTACCACTCCTCTCCAAGCCGTTAAACTGCTGGCCCTCTATCTCTCCAACCCTCATGATAAGGTGAAATTCGTTTTAGATCTGCTTGAATTTTATTGTTATAGGTAAAGATCTGCTAGAACAATGGGAAAAATATGTTGTTTTGATAGAGGATTATGATTGGGTTTTGCTGAATATCGCCTTTAGGAATCAACAATTGCGAGCTTGAAAGAATGGTTAGCAGATCCAGCGATTGGAAGCAATGCCATATTAAGGTTGATTGCTGGAATCGTTTTCATGCATGAAGAAGATTATATTGAAGCTCTTAAACACACCAATGCTGGTGGCACCATGGAACTGTGAGTTTTATTATTCGACTGCATTTTCATTCTTGCTTGGGTTCTGTTATCATTGATGATGCTGAATTCAGCTTCATCAATTCTTGTTCTTTGTTCTATATATGTTCAAATAGGTGAACATTGATTTGCACAGTTAAGTCATCTACCCTTCTTAACAGTCCGGATTCTCGGGCATAGAAGAAAAAGGCTCATTAGATGGGGTAAGATTACCTCCCTTTATATACCTTGAGACTAGCTAGGGCACATACGAGACATAAAACTGTAATTCCACTTGAATCAGAATTGTTAACACCTATATAGCCCTAAATCCTGTGCTATTTCATATTGGTCCACAGTCAGCAGTTGCCCCATTCAACGTGCTAAAATTTAGACATTTGATAATAGAAACATGTCATTTTTCTTTTATTTTTTTCTGTAAATGAAAGCACACTGAAATAGTTATAGACACTAGTGTAGAAAATGGATTGAAGTTGTAAAGTGCATTACTAATCTGTTCTCTTGAAAGGGGGGGGGGATATTAACCCATGCATGTGGTGTAAGCGTTAAGGATTGGCTTTCCTATAAAAAAGAGACCAGTTGATAACAATGTTATTACAATAATATCAATGTTTATCCACTTTCCCAATCATTGAAGATAATGTGGGAGTGGCTAGTTTTATTTTTTATTTTCTTTGCAGCGAGGGAAAGAAAAGAAAAAACAGTGCACATCCAATTTAAATGGATCAAAACCGCTGCATATTGAATTTCACCTATTTATTTTACTTTATTCTGGTATACCATCCAAAAACTGAAAATCATGTTTTACATGGAAATCACATATCATAAAATATTTTAAATCTAAAGAAACAGATCCTATATCTAAAAAGATGTCATCTCTTCAAATTACAAGATACAATAGCAATAGTAGATAAGTTTCAGTAACACATTTTCTATATTCTGATTCAAGTACTGCCGATGCTGCAATAGATCCTCCATTGTACCGAATGGAAACATGTAAGTTTGTACTTGGTAGTAGTGCAAAAAGAATTACTTTTGGTTGATACCTGACTTGCATGTTGCTGCATTTGCCTTGCCTCTATGTTTGTGGTCAGAGGTGAACATACTGCTTTCAAATAGTTGAAGTACAGGACAGGATTCTAGGTATATAGTGGTAAGTCAGATGTTTAAAATTGCAAGTTTTGGCTGGATTTCATTGAATATTTCCTCCTAGGAACCCACTTGTACGGGCTGACTGTGACCTTCGAGATACCCCCTGCCACTGTAGCTAAAATGTTGAGTCTACTATGGTTTCACAGCACAGATTTGGCTCCGACTTCTTTGTCCCTCATATCTATAAATTAGAAAATATGGAACAATAATACAGTATGATGGGTTAACTAGGAACTATGTAAAGAAATTAGGTTCTTGCATGTTGCAGGTGATTTCTACCAGCATGCAATTTATTTTTACAAGGAAATATAGCAGTGGCACTACAATTATTTCTCTTTCATTGGTATTTAGTTGGTATAAAAGAACGTGGACTATTTATGTTTCGAAGCTCTTGATACTTTGTGAGCTTGATGCTGAAGGAAAACTTTTCTAAATAAGGCTACTTAAGTAAAAGCCAAAATTCATAGTTAAACCACTCCAATGGTGGTCTGCATCACCTAATTTGTCAAAGGCTGATGTTATGTGAACATTGGTCACAGTCGCCTTTGCAACTTGCAGTGCATTCCGTTTCCCCAATACACTAGCAGTCTAATTGGCTGGGATGCTGCATTGGATTGGCTCACAGTTCCCTCTTTGGATTAATTTTAAAAGGAATTTTGCTGATAGATAAATAGTAATTAAGTAAATTCATAAGCTGGTGACAGTAAAATCTCTTTCCTATGCAAATTCTCTCATCTCTCCCACAAATGAAATTTTCATACGTAAGTTTGTATAGCACTGGCTTAATACTGCATTTCTATGAGAAGTTTTCCTACTCGAAAGTTGTTGAGTTATTCTGTAAAATCTTTGTACCAAATATACTTACAAATGTGAACTAGGAGTTGCTATCCAATTCATCTAGAAAATGCGAATGTTCCATTTAGTGGGCCTCTGAAAAAGAATTCATTTCCTTCTAGTGAATTTGAGTTGACTCTTTGATTGCTAAAGTATAACATCAGCAACGTATACATCCAGAAGCAAATTGGAACCTCTGATTCATCTGTTGAAATTTTCTGTTCTCCGTTTTCAGTCATGCATTGAATGTGCAAATTTTCATTAAGACGCACCGGTCAGATTATGCAGAGAGACAACTGAGGGTCATGCAGCAGATTGATGAGGACCATACACTGACTCAACTTGCAAATGCATGGTTGAATCTAGCAGTGGTATGAGATAATTTTCATTTTAATAATACTATAAATGAGAAATGATGGATATTGTGTAACATTTATCCTACCTAATCAGGGTGGTTCCAAGATACAGGAAGCTTATCTGATCTTCCAAGATTTCTCTGAGAAATATCCAATGACTGGTTTGATCCTAAATGGGAAGGCTGTCTGCTGTATGCACATGGGAAACTTTGACAAGGCTGAAACACTGTTACTTGAAGCACTTAATAAGGCAAGATCAAATTGTGGAAATTAAACTTTTGTTTTCTCTAGATTTAAACCTATGATTTGGCTACTCTTTTGGTCTGATTATGGCCCCGTGAACAGGACTGACTACAGTAAATGTGTTTCATGATCATAAATTGCTCTGCCAAACTTGATATGCTTTAAGTTTCTGTTTCTGATATAACCTCTTAGTGATGTCAAATGATATTGAATTTAACTCTTGGATTTTCCTCTAGTCCATTATATTCCTGTCAATTTTAAAGTTTTGGATGCATCACGGCACCAAATATTTCACTACCAAGTTTCATTGCTTTGAATTAGTTGGCTTTTATATAACTTTGTGATAAGGGGTTGTTTGTCAATGGATAGGATGCAAAGGATCCTGAAACTCTGGCCAACCTGGTTGTATGCGGCCTTCACCTCGGTAAATCATCTTCACGTTATCTAAGGTAATCCAGTTATTCGTTTCCTTTATCTTTGTTTGTCCTGGCTTTTATTGTTGACTACTCCCATATCAGTTTGGAAATTTCACAAGTTTTGGTAACGAATTCAATACACTAATAGGAGTTTCCACCAAAGTACCTAGTTTGGATTGCCTAGTTGGTAAATGATTAAGTTCAGGCATGTCCGTTTAAACTCAGATTCAGCATTCCTTTTAATCAATTTCGTGGTCCATATTCACTAAAGTTATCTTATTTTCATGTATTTCATTTTTGAAACATAAGGTAGGGCTTGAAAGTCTTGCAAATTTGATGCATAGGTTGCATTTGTTTCACAGAAAACGGCTTCCAGAAAGTGATTTCTGAAAATGCTAGTATTTTCTGGTATTTAGACGATTTTGCATAAAATATTTTCCATTATTTGACAAACTTTTCTGAAATCAGTTTTTTAAAGTTGTTTTTAATGAAACAAATACAACATAAATATATTTGCCATAAAATATTATAGTAGCATTCCTTTTGACCGTCAAAATTTATTTTTATAATAATTAATATCTTATATAGAATTAATAATAAACTGTGCCTAATTAAAACTTAATTTAGATTACATATATTACATATATGAGAGTGAATAGTGGCACATTAGAGTTGGAAAAGATAAATGAACTAATAATGATTTAAACAAATATTCATATTTATATAATTAAAATATTCATACTTTATACTATAAAATATCTATTACTAAATATTTATAAATTGTAATATATATTTATTATTAAAATATTAATATAAGTATTTTTCAATGACATATTAAAAATATTATTGTTAAAATTTATTATTAAATTAAAATTTTAATATTCAATAATTTATTCAAATAATAAATTACACTATTAATTTATTAATTTATTATATAAATAATTAAATATGTATGTTTAATAATATTGGACATTACAATATTTGATATTAATATTTTAATATTTTGAATAGTTTTAAAAATAAAAAAAATATTATTAATATAAAAATATTTGGCTTGATTCAAATTAATTTTTATATAAAAAATAAAATTATTCATAAAGTAGCTATTTTTTGAAAAATGGCTTACCCTTTTCAAAATAATACGTCAATTTTCAGAAAAAAAAAAAGTCTTATTTTCTATTGACATGTAAGTAATTTTTCTTTGACCAAGTTGTTTCCATTAAACAAATATAGGAAAATGCAAAAAAGTAAAATAAAATTCCGTAATTCATTTTCTTGAAACAAGTGTAAATGATGTTAGCTGGTGCAAAAATAGCTTTTCCTTTGAATTTTGCATTCACCTTATTATTCATGATGAAGATGGCAGGTGCTCTAACCTTGAATCAATTGAGAAAGGTAGACTTTATATATGTACCTAAATGCATGTTATGCATGTATTGTGAAGAGTATTTCAATCTTAAATTCAGTAGGTATTCATGCATGCTTACGTTACAAAATTGGATACTTCAATTAGGTAAGTTGAAGCAGCATTTCTGTGTGAAGTGAACATGCAGGTTGTTTTCATTTAAATGTAGCTTGTATATTATTTTTGTTCTTTTTAATACACCAGAATATGACCGTTAATCAAATCAGTTTTCTATCTGAGGCGGCTTCAAATCTCAATCCTTAGTTCTAAGCCGCTTGTAAAAAAGAAAAATGAGCAAGTCTTAGACTAATTTATACCGACTGGTGTTCTAGCCAGATCTTAATTGAGATGCTACATTGTTGATTGTTTTGGCAAATGCTCCCAACCCTGACCTTGTGTTTGACTTCTTGGCAGCCAATTGAAACTCACACATCCAGAGCACATTCTTGTTAAACGTGCATCATCTGCGGAAGACAGCTTTGAAAGAGCAGTGCAATCAGTTGCTTGAAGAAGTGGAGTTAGTTTTGTTTTATTCTACAACTGCTCTGACTGCTATTCTTTGCCCTACGTGAGTCTATGATCAATTATGAGATTGTTGGCAAATTTAGTGCTTGCTCGGCAAAATAGAAGGGTACTTGGAAACATTTGGATTCTATGCGTTTTTTTTTGGCTGTTTGTACTGTTCTTAAAAAACACTTGAAATTCATCATCGTTTATATCACTCCGCTATTGTTTGTACTGTAGAAAGAAAACTTTTTTAAGTTCATGGAAATTTTGGGTAAGGATGTTCTTTATCGTAATTTGATTAAGGCAACGGGGTTTAGGGCCAAGCTTAAATGGGCGTGGGGTACGGGATGATATGGAAGCTTATCTTACTATTTAAAAAAGAAGAAGTTATTTTTACTAGATTATCTTAACACTCATTATAAGGGAGAAAGGAAAATATTTTTAAACAGATATTTATATTTTTATCCTTAAATTTGAATAAAGAAAATCCTCTTTAAGTGAATAAGGTATATATATGTTAAAAAAAAGCTCTTATTTAAATAAACCTTTATAGTATTTTTATATTTAACCAAATACATGTTTTAATCATAAAGGCCCTTAGTTTTGATTAGATATTTTTTTGATGATATGGAATTTTTTTAGAAGTTGATGACATGGAATTTAAATTAATAAATTGTATAGAAATTAATTGTTGATTTGGGTACACATAAGTAAAACTATATATATTTTTAACTTTATCACAAATCTAATGGTAGTATAATATTGAAATAAATCTATAATTCTAAATTATTAACATAAATTATTTTGTTTATTTTATCACAAATCTGGTATAAGATTGACATAAATCTATAACTATACAATTTATTAACCTAATAAAATGATTTTGCCGGGCTTTGGCAGTTTACCTATAACATTGCTAAAAGAACTTGGTACTATCTTTTTAGAAAAATGTTAGATTAAAATAATATTTTTTTGGTTAATCATAGGTTTCATCATCATCTGTCCTCTGTTTTATGATTTAGATCTAATTTTGAGAAAGTATTTACGTAAAGTTCTCCCAACAGTAATGTTTTGATGTATTATTTTCAAACCCTATGATTCTCATAGTGTATATGCATTTTATAGATTTAATAAAATATAAAAAGACATAAATACCATCAAAATAATATTTGTTGTTTTTCTTTGTAAAAGAAACAAACTTTTGGTAATTTCACAACTAAATTGAGACTCGGTTGAAGGATGACACCAACTCAGTCAAATGTTTAAATAAAAGTATATGCAATAAGTATAAAAATTTTAATTTAATTTGTTTGGTCAAAAGTTTGGTAAGATGATCTACTAATTTATCCTTGGCGTAAATATTTATTTGGTGTAACACCTCCAATATGACATATGGTAATGCCTAAAGGTTTCGAGCTCCAGCATGTGTTTCAGACTCAAGAATACATGTACACTAAGCCTTGATCAAACTATCTACTATGTAGGTTTAACCCTAAGGGGTAACCAAACACTATTATTCATTATTTGTGTAGGTTTAACCTTGACGAGTAACCAGACACTATTATTAATTATTCATGTAGGTTTAACGCAAACAGGTAACTAGACACTATTATTTTTACCTATGTACTAAGTTCTTTTACGAAGTTTCAGCCGGTAGAATTGTTGTAACAGCCCGATTTTGGGTCTAGTCGGAACAATGGTTTCGGAACACTATTCTGAGGCCGGAGAAATTATTTTTAATATTATTTTATGTGTTATAGAATGATTATATGAGTGCATGAAAATTTTGGTGAAATGATTTTAGCGATTGCATGCTTAATTTCGAAAAAGGACTAAATCGCATAAGGGACAAAAGTTTTATTTCATTAGCTAAAGGTGTCAATTAGCTATAGAACATTAAGTTAGAGGTCTTTATTGAGTAAATAGACCATAAAGTTGTTAGTGGCTGAACATAGGGACAAAGGAATTGTAAAGTCAAAATTAGGTGAAATTGGGTGACAAATTTACTAGAATATAATAAAATAAGGAAAAGCTAACATCTTTTTTTTCATTTCTTCTCTTCTCCACCGATTTTCTTCAAGAAAGAAGGCCATGGAAGCTTGAAATTTTCAGCAACTTTAGACTCTTGCAAGTAAGTGATTTTGATGGTCTTTCTTGATGATTTTTGTACTTTTGGTGCCCTTGTAGCTTAAGCTAACTAATAGGAGGGCTATTATGCAAAATGGTTGATAGTCTAGGGTTTTTCCATGATAGTAATCATGTTGATTTCTGAAATTTTTATGGAAGGAAATGAATCATGGTTGTTAAACAAACAACTTTTGTGAAAGGATTTTCATGAAAACACCTAAAATGAACCATTTTGTAAAGATGACAAAATGAGTGATAAGTATGAGTAATAATTGGAATTTTGGGCTGCTTATAGTATAAAAATAATTCGGCTAGGCTTGGTTAATGAGAAAATTTGATAAAAATCGATTTACGAGCCTAGGGGTAAAATAGTAATTTTGTGAAAGTATAGGGGCAAAATGATCATTTTTCCAAAATATAAATTATGAAATTTCATTGATTAATGTGATGATTAAACTAGTAAATTTTATCATTATAGATCAAGAAATAGGAAATCTGGATATAGACTTGGGGAAAGCCAAGCTAGTGGATTAAAAATTGACTAGTCGCCCACCTTTTGTATACCGAGGTAAGTTGTACGTAAGTAAGGCAAATTTATCGTTATTATGTGTGGAATGATTGATTTTACAAAATAATGTTGAATATTCTTATGATTAAAGCATGATGAAATTTAATGTGGTAAATTCCCAGTTGAACCTAGGAATATATTAGATATCCATGCCATTACATTTGGGTGATATGAGAGCCAGTGTAAGACCATGTTTGGAACATGGCATCAGACCATGAACATGGCATCACATTGTTATGAGAACCAATGTAAGACCATGTTTGGAACATGACATCGGCAATGTTATGAGAGCCAGTGTAAGACCATGTTTGGAACATGACATCGGCAATGTTATGAGAGCTAGAGTAAGACCATGTCTGGGACATGGCATCGACATCGAGACGAGAGCTAGTATAAGACCATGTCTGGGACATGACATTGGTAATTTACCCTATTATGTGAGGCTTATCGAATATCTTTTTATATTCCAAATGGTTTCACGGGTTATTTTAAAGCTATGATAAAGATATGGAATGATATAATCATGTTGTGAGTGGTACAGGTTCTTATTCGAAACTCATAAGATATGAGTCTAGTTAGGATGCCTTAATGGTAAGAATGACATGAGTAAGTTCTATCTATGAAATTGATTTTGGGACAATTTTGTAATCTTTGGCTTTTACTTGTGATATATAAGCATGTGGTGATATTTACCTTTGTTCACTCAAGAATGTTGTGTTGATTTATAATATGCTATGTGTTTAGATATGCATGGTTGAAGTTGTTACTTATTTATATACAACTTACTAAGCTTTATGCTTACTTCCTCTCTTTTTCATTTTCATATAGTGCCGCCAAGCTATCATCGGGAATCAAGGGACGTTGGAGGCATCGATCACACTATCACCTGAAGCTTTTGGTATAGCTAGTTTAAATGTTTTGAGTGTGGCATGTATAGGGACTTGGTCTTTTTAATTAGTGTCATGTTAGTTTAGCCACAAGTGTTGGCTCATATGGATGTGATATTCATTTTGTATAGGCTATTAATGTTGGCTAATGTTGATTATTATTAAATGCATTTGATGAAAATTCTCATGGTTGTGGCTGTTTTGATTATGTGTGTTTATGCTTGGATTGGTTATGTTTGATGTTGTGTAAGTTGGAGCAAGTGAGGGTGGCAAAAAGGCTTGGTAGATAGCCTTGCTTTTGTCCACACGGGAAAACACACGGGCGTATGTCTAGATCGTGAGTGACACACGGTTTTCCTCATGGGTGTGTAGTCAGGCCGTGTGTCCCCTGCACCTAAATTTGGCAAAACAAAATGCCCAGTAGCAACCACATGACTGGAGACATGGCCGTGTGCCTCAACCGTGTGGAGGACACGGCCTAGTACACGAGCGTGTACCTTGGTCGTGTGCCCTTAAAGGGTTGTTGATGTCAGAAATAGAATGTCAAGGTCTTTGTACACGGCTGAAACACGAGCATGTCAAGGCCGTGTGGGGGACATGGGTCATGGACATGGGCATGTGCCAAGTCGTGTGAAAACCCCTTTAGGTACAAATCGAGAAATAAATTCGCACGGGCTAGGGGCACGGTCGTGTCCTAATATGTTCAGGCCGTATGAGCCACACGGGCTGTAACATCCCAAAATTGGGCCTAGTCAGAATAGTGGTTTCGGGACCACAAATCCGACATCAAAATATTTATTTTATGATTATTATGAGGCCTAGAATATGAATATATGCATGTGTTAAAGTTTCATGAAGAAATTCTAAGTATAAGATGTCTAATTGGAAATTAGGGACTAAATTGAATAAATTGCAAAACTTGGATTCTAGAAGAAATTTGTATGAAATTGTTTTAGATTATGAATTATAAGGTCTTGGAGAGTAATTTTCCCAAATTCTATGTTTTTGGACAAAAATGGCCTTGCATGGTAAATTTTGAAAGGTTATTAATGAAGGGTATTTTGGTCATTTGGTAATAACTAAAATAAAAAGGGAAAAAGGAAGCAAAATTCATTCATCTTCTTCTCCATAGCTGTTGAAATTTGCATGCTCTCCATAGCTAGGGTTTCAAGCTTTCCAAACTCAATAGTAAGTGCTCCCAAGCCCCGTTTTTAATGTTCTTTTTATTTTTGAAATCCCGGTTGCTCTCTCCATTTCTACCCATATTTCATGCTGGTGTTCATGTTTAAAAATTTACCCATGCATGATTTGCTTGTATTTTGATGGATTATGGAGAAATATGAAAGATGAATGTACATTAAACATCTTTTCCTAGTTGGTTTTCATGCAAAAAATGTAAATGTGTGGTGGAAATGAGAAAAATATGGAAAATGTAAATGTGTGGTGGAAATGAGAAAAATATCAAAAATGTGGGCTACCATAAGAAGGAAAAGTGTTCGGCAAGACTTGGGTAAGATAAAAAGTGCATGTGTTTCATTATACGAGCTTAGGGACTAAATCGAAAAAAATGTGAAAGGTTAGGGGTAAAACGGTCATTTGGATCGGGGGTAGATATTAAATTTGAAATGTATAATGTGGGGTATTAATGAGTTAATTTTTCTATTATAGACCCCTAAGAATAAATTCCGGAGGTCGATCGAGGTAAACGCAAGGTTTTGGAATAGCCGAAACACAACTCTGAAAAGAATACCAGGTAAGTTCGAATAACTTAAAGTAAACCCATAATATGTGTAACGCCCCCATGCCCGATACCGTCGCCGGAGTCGAGTATGAGGTGTTACTAAGCTTAATTTAACATATTTAGAACTTTGGATTATTTATTTCTACATTCACAGCTTTTAAGATACTTGCATCACAGTCACAAGAAAAATCATATCTCGAGTTACGAAACTCAAAATCAAGATCCGTAAATTTTCCCTAAATCTAGACTCATATACCTATCTACTAATTTTTTTCTAGAATTTTTGGTTGGGCCAATTAGTACAGTTTATTAGTTAAAGTTACCCCTGTTTCAGGACTTGACTGGTCTGACCTCTGTTTACCACGAACCACATTTCTCTCTGTAAAAAATTCATATGACTATGAGGTTTATTTCTCCTGAAACTATACTCAATAAGGATTCTGAGAATATAAAGTAAACTACCTAATTATATCTTTACAATTTATGGTGAATTTCTAAAGTTGGAACAGGGGATTCAGAAACTGCTATGACCCTGTTTCACTAAAATTCAAATATATTGTAACATATAATTCCATTATCTGTTTAATTTGTTTCATGTAAAACTAGACATAATAAGCTTCAATTTGATATGTAGTCCATCACCAAGTTCAATTTCTATGATTTTTAGTAAATTTTTAAACTCGCGTCAGTGTTGCTGCAGTATTCTGTTTATGGCAAATTTCATCCCTTTTATGAGTTTTTATGCACTAAGTATCTTAATAATTTTCCTTAACATCAAATATAATCTAAACTAACTATTTTCATAATTTATCATTATCAAGCATTTCCTCAACCATTCTATCACCATACCATAAGATCATTTACACAAAAAAGGTATATTGCTATACATGCCATACTTAAATTTACAAGCCATTACCAAAAGTCTTCCGGATAGTGTGACTGAGCCTTCGACCTATCCCGACTCCTGAGCTGGCTTGTCCAAAACTACAATGAGTAAGAAGGAGGGAGTAAGCATAAATGCTTAGTAAGTTCATATGCAAATAATAAGTAACATAACAAACAATCATACCAATCAACATTAGCATGTATCACTAAAACACATATCACATTTTTAATCATTTTTCATCATCTTATTACCTTATCGTGGTTGTATCAATACTCAACCCGAGGGTTAAATACATACCTGTCCAAAATATCCATTTCACATCACTTACCAATACGTCTCTTTACATCTCGAATATTCCTCCATTTGAGTAGAACTTTACCCGTTGAACACATCGGAATATAATTCGGATACATGGATAACTTGCACATAAGTGCCATATATGCAATCAAGCAATCATGTAACCCGCCCATCAGCGAACTCGGACTCAACTCAACGAGCTCGGGCGTTCGCATCCATAAGTGAACTCGGACTCAACTCAACGAGTTCGGATGCCTAGTTACATCTCACGAACTCGGACTCAACTCAACGAGTTCGGACATTCGCATCCATAAGTGAACTCGGACTCAACTCAACGAGTTCAGATGCTCAACCATCCTAGTGACATGTCACTTGTATCCTAATCTAATCCTAAGGTTCAAACGGGCTTTTTCCTTGAACACTTATCCTTGCCGTCTTCCGTAGAATGCCGAAATCAATACTCGGTAACAATTATATTTAACAAGTAGTTCACATAATTTACATATTATTTGAAATTAACCACAAAGCATACATTTCATAATAAAATTCAGCATAACATATAATTAACATCAATAACTTAAAAATAACCATTATGCTACATTATTTACACATGAATTTACCTTGGTACCAAAATACAAAGATTTTGCAATTTAGTCCACAATCTTTTCTTTTCCTCGATTGAGGTCGATTCCACGTCTTTCTTGATTATGGAGCTTGGAAGCTTGAAACAAACCCTAGCTATGGAGAACCCTTGAAATTTCGGCCTAATGAAGAAGATGGACAAAAATTGGCTTTTAATTTTGTTTTTAATTCATTTTAATAACTAAATGACCAAAATACCCTTACTACTAAACTTTCCAAAAATTCCTTCCATGTCCTAATTTTGTCCATGAACTTAAAATTGGTCAAATTGCTATTTAAGACCTCCTCATTAATATTCCAAAACAATTTCATACTAAAAACTTCTAGAATGCAAGTTTTGCAACTTATTCGATTTAGTCTCTACTTTAAATTTAAGCACTTTAGGCATAGAATTTCATCATGAAATTTTCACACAATCATGCAATCATATCATAAACCTCAAAATAATTATAAAATAATTATTTCTATCTCGAATTTATGGTCACGAAACCACTATTCCGATTAGGCCCTAATTCGGGATATTACAACTCTCCCCCCTTTAAGGATTTTCGTCCTCGAAAATCTTACCGGTAAACAGATGTGGGTATTGATTTCTCATAGTTTCTTCGGATTCCCGTGTAGCTTCTTCTACTCCATGCCTTTGCCACAACACCTTCACAAGTGCAACATTTTTATTTCTTAGTTGTTTGACCTCTCGAGCTAAAATCTTAATCGGTTCTTCTTCGTAGGTCATATCTGGTTGTAGTTCAATTTCTGTCGGTGAAACTACATGTGAAGGATCCGAACGATACCGACGTAACATAGATACGTGGAACACATCATGAATCTTCTCTAATTCAGGTGGTAATGCTAGCCGATATGCTAACGGTCCAACTTTTTCAATTACTTCATACGGCCCAACAAAACGCGGACTTAATTTGCCCTTCCGTCCAAATCTAAGGACTTTCTTCCACGGAGTCAACTTTAAAAATACTTTATCACTAACTTGAAATTCAATGTTCTTTCGCTTTAGGTCTGCATAAGATTTCTGTCTATCTGAAGCAGCTTTCAAACAATCTCGAATTATCTTCACTTTTTCTTCAGTTTCTTTTATTAGATCAACTCCATAAATCTGATTTTCCTTGAGTTCAGTCCAATACAATAGCGTTCGACACTTACGACCATATAATGCTTCATAAGGTGCCATTTTCAAGCTCGTCTGATAACTATTATTGTAAGCAAATTCCACCAACGGTAAGTATCTTTCCCAACTTCCTTGAAATTCCAATACACAACATCTAAGCATATCTTCAAGAATCTGAATTATTCTTTCTGATTGTCCATCAGTTTGTGGATGAAAAGCAGTACTGAAATTTAACTTCGTACCTAACGTGTCTTGCAACTTTTGCGAAAACCGCAAGGTAAACCTTGGATCTCTATCTGAAATAATCGATAATGGTATTCCGTGTAATCTAACAATTTCTCTAATATACAGTTCAGCCAACTTGTTAAGAGAATAAACCGTACGTACCGGGATAAAATGAGCCGACTTAGTTAATCTATCAACTATTACCCAGATGGCATCTTTCTTTCCCGGAGTCAATGGCAATCCTGAAACAAAATCCATAGTAATCCGATCCCATTTCCATCAGGAACCATAATAGGCTGGAGTAATCCTGAAGGTACTTGGTGTTCAGCTTTCACCTATTGACAAATTAAGCATTTGGACACAAACTCTGATATATCTCTTTTCATTCCATTCCACCAATACATTTTCTTCAAGTCATTATACATTTTCGTACTACCCGGATGAATCGAGAAATAACCGCTATGTGCTTCCTGTAGGATCTTTTGAATCAATTCCTCATTCTTCGGTACACAAATCCGATCTTTAAACATTAAGCACCCATCAGAACCAATTCTGAAATCTGATCCCGTATCAGCTTCACACTGTTTTCTTTTGGCTAGCAAATCTTGATCATTTTTCTGAGTTTCAGAAATCTCTTGTAAAAACATCGGTCTTGCTCTTAACTCTGCTAGAATCGAATCGTCATCTAACATTTTCAACTGAGTGTTCATAACTCTCAAAGCAAACAACAACTTTCTACTTAAAGCATCGGCAACCACATTCGCTTTTCCCGGATGATAATCAATAACAAGCTCATAATCTTTCAATAACTCCAACCATCTTCGCTGTCTCAAATTCAAGTCTTTTTGTGACATCAAGTATTTAAGACTTTTGTGATCGGTATATACTCGGCACTTTTCACCATACAAATAATGTCGCCAAATCTTCAAAGAAAACACCACTGCAGCCAATTCCAAATCGTGAGTAGGATAATTCCTCTCATGAGGTTTTAACTGCCTCGAAGCATAAGCCACCACTTTTCCTTCTTGCATGAGTACACACCCCAAACCATTTAGAGAAGCATCACTATACACCACAAATTCTTTACCTAATTCGAATTGTACCAACACTGGTGCTTCAGTTAATAACTTTTTCAATTCTTCAAAACTCTGTTGACATTCTTCCGTCCATTCAAATTTAACATCCTTTCGGAGTAGTCTAGTCATAGGAGCAGCAATTATAGAAAATCCATTTACAAACCGCCGATAATACCCAGCTAGCCCCAAGAAACTTCTAACTTCAATTACGTTTTTCGGTGGTTTCCAATCAACAATGGCTGAAATTTTACTAGGATCAACCCGTATACCATCACCTGAAACAATATGACCTAAGAATCCAACTTCTCGGAGCCAAAATTCACTTTTACTAAACTTAGCATACAGCTGCTTATCTCTCAATGTTTGCAAAACTATCCTCAAATGCTCAGCATGCTCTATCTCATCTTTTGAATAAATTAAAATATCATCTATGAACACCATAACAAATCTGTCCAAGTATGGCCGAAATATGCGATTCATTAAATCCATAAACACAGCAGGGGCATTTGTCAACCCGAATGGCATAACTAAAAATTCATAATGACCGTACCTTGTTCTAAAAGCAGTTTTAGGCACATTCGACTCCTTTACCTGCAGTTGGTAATACCCAGATCTCATGTTAATCTTTGAAAACCATGTCGCTCCTTTTAGCTGATCAAACAAATCATCAATTCTTGGCAACGGATACTTGTTTTTGATTGTCACCTTGTTTAACTGCCGATAATCAACATACAACCTCATAGAACCATCCTTCTTTTTCACAAATAACACGGGAGCACCCCAAGGTGAAAAACTCGGTCTCACAAAACCTTTATCAGTCAACTCTTGCAATTGCGACTTTAATTCCTTCAACTCTGCTGGTGCCATTCTATACGGAGCAATCGAAATCGGAGCTGTTCCCGGTATCAAATCAATACCAAATTCTACTTCCCTAACTGGAGGCAAACCCGGCAATTCTTCTGGAAATACGTCTGCAAATTCACACACAACCGGCACTGATTCAACTTTCTTTTCAACTTCTTTTGTATTAATTACATATGCCAAATAAGCTTCATAACCCTTTCTCAGATATCTTTTAGCCGACATTGAAGAAATCACACTAGGCAATGCCTCTGATTTATCTGATTCAACCCACAGAGTTTCACCATTTTCACACTTTAATTCTATAACCTTTTCTTTGCAATTTATTTTAGCATCATGCAATGTCAACCAATCCATACCCAAAATAACATCAAACTCATCAAACGGCAACAACATCAAGTCAGCCGGAAAGTAATGATCCCGAATCATTAAAGGACATTTCTTACATACTTTATCAACAGTCACACATTTGCCTAACGGATTCGACACTCTAATCATAAATTCTGTGTTCTCAACAGGTATATTCATACTAGACACCAATTTCATGCACACATATGAATGAGTAGAACCGGGATCAATCAAAGCAATAATATTAACATTATAGAGAGAAAATGTACCGGTAATCACATCAGGTGAGGAAGCATCTTCACGCGCTTTAATAGCATAAGTTCTAGCCGGAGCCCTTCCTTCAGGTCTAACCGGTGCATCCCTGGCTACATTCTTACTGCTTGTTTCACTTCCAGCTTTTCTCGGATACCTTCCCCTCGAGTCTGCACCACTAGCTTTTACATTCTGAAATTTTTCTTTCTCAGCTCTCTCTGGGCAGTCTCTAATAAAATGATCCGGAGAACCACATCGAAAACATTCATTTGCTCTGCACGGACCAAAATGATTTCTACCACACCGCTGACACTCAGGTTTAACAAATCTCGAGTTCCCTACACTGGCTGCAGAAGTATTCTGAGATTTAGGACCCACATTTTGCTTCTTATAATTCCCATATGATTGTCCAGCTGAAGTTTGGGAACGAGGATTCATATTCCTTGACTTTCTAGGTTGCTGTGAAAATGAACTACTCATCGGTCTTTTCTTCCAATTTTCTAGTCTCAGCCTCTACCTTTTTCTTTTCTTTAAGTAGTTCTTCAGCCTTGCAAGCTCGATCAACCAGTACTACCATTTCTTTTAGTTCAAGGATCCCGACAAATACTTTAATGTCTTCGTTGAGCCCGTCTTCAAATCGTCGGCACATCTTGGCTTCTGTAGGAACATATTCCCTGGCATACTTACTCAATCGAACAAACTCTCTTTAATATTCTGAGACTGTCATATTACCTTGCTTCAGCTCAAGAAACTCTTTACATTTCTGATCAATAAACCTTTCACTAATATATTTCTTCCGAAACTCTTCTTGAAAGAATTCCCAGGTTACCCTCTCTTTCGGTACCACCGAAATCAAAGTCTTCCACCAATTATAGGCTGAATCTCTCAACAAAGATGTAGCACATTTCAAACATTCTTCAGGTGTACAAGATAATTCATCAAATGCCCGGATAGAATTTTCAAGCCAGAACTCTGCTTTCTCTGCATCATCATCAATATTTGCTCTAAATTCTTCAGCCCCTTGTTTACTAAATTCTTCATATCCATACCTTGAGGCATCGGGGGTACAGGTTGAGGAATTGGGGGAGGTGGGGGAGGTCGTACATTTGGGTTCGTACGAACGAACTCAGTGTACCATGCACTTATCATTTGGAGAAAGGCTTCTCGATCCCTTTCTCCTCCTCCCTGACCAACAGTAGGGGGTGGGTTTTCAGTCGGCGCTGCTCCTTCAGCCGGAGCTGGCGCATTACTCTCTACTCCATCTGCCACAGCTGGATCGGGATCCATTTACTATATATAAAAAAAATCATTTAAAAAGGTCAGAAGTCGTTACACTATCACAATTCATACATATGGCATGTATAGCAAAATCCGTACATACAACACGTAGTCCGAGAACTGACTAAACTTGCTCTGATACCACTAAATGTAACGCCTCCACGCTCGAGACCGTCGTCGGAGTCGAGTATGAGGTGTTACTAAGCTTAATTTAACATATTTAGAACTTTGGATTATTTATTTCTACATTCACAGCTTTTAAGCTACTTGCATCACAGTCACAAGAAAAATCATATCTCGAGTTAAAAAACTCGAAATCAAGATCCGTAAATTTTTCCTAAATCTAGACTCATATATCTATCTACTAATTTTTTTCTAGAATTTTTGGTTGGGCCAATTAGTACAGTTTATTAGTTAAAGTTACCCCTATTTCAGGACTTGACTGGTCTGACCTCTGTTTACCACGAACCACATTTCTCTCTGTAAAAAATCCATATGACTATGAGGTTTATTTATCCTGAAACTATACTCAATAAGGATTCTGAGAATATAAAATACACTACCTAATTATATCTTTACAATTTATGGTGAATTTCTAAAATTGGAACAGGGGATTCAGAAACTGCTATGACCCTGTTTCACTAAAATTCAAATATCTTGTAACATATAATTTCTTTACCTGTTTCATTTGTTTCATGTGAAACTAGACATAATAAGCTTCAATTTGATATGTATTCCATCACCAAGTTCAATTTTTATGATTTTTAGTAAATTTTTAAACTCGCGTCAGTGTTGCTGCAGTATTCTGTTTATGGCAAATTTCATCCCTTTTATGAGTTTTTTTGCACTAAGTATCTTAATAATTTTCCTTAACATCAAATATAATCTAAACTAACTATTTTCATAATTTATCATTATCAAGCATTTCCTCAACCATTCTATCACCATACCATAAGATCATTTACACAAAAAAGGTATATTGCTATACATGCCATACTTAAATTTACAAGCCATTACCAAAAGTCTTCCGGATAGTGTGACTGAGCCTTCGACCTATCCCGACTCCTGAGCTGGCTTGTCCAAAACTACAATGAGTAAGAAGGAAGGAGTAAGCATAAATGCTTAGTAAGTTCATATGCAAATAATAAGTAACATAACAAACAGTCATACCAATCAACATTAGCATGTATCACTAAAACACATATCACATTTTTAATCATTTTTCATCATCTTATTACCTTATCGTGGTTGTATCAATACTCAACCCGAGGGTTAAATACATACCTGTCCAAAATATCCATTTCACATCACTTACCAATACGTCTCTTTACATCTCAAATATTCCTCCATTTGAGTAGAACTTTACCCGTTGAACACATCGGAATATAATTCGGATACATGGATAACTTGCACATAAGTGCCATATATGCAATCAAGCAATCATGTAACCCGCCCATCAGCGAACTCGGACTCCACTCAACGAGCTCGGGCGTTCGCATCCATAAGTGAACTCGAACTCAACTCAACGAGTTCGGATGCCTAGTTACATCTCACGAACTCGGACTCAACTCAATGAGTTCGGACATTCGCATCCATAAGTGAACTCGGACTGAACTCAACGAGTTCGGATGCTCAACCATCCTAGTGACATGTCACTTGTATCCTAAACTATTCCTAAGGTTCAAACAGGCTTTTTCCTTGAACACTTATCCTTGCCGTCTTCCGTAGAATGCCGAAATCAATACTCGGTAACAATTATATTTAACAAGTAGTTCACATAATTTACATATTATTTGAAATTAACCACAAAGCATACATTTCATAATAAAATTCAGCATAACATATAATTAACATCAATAACTTAAAAATAACCATTATGCTACATTATTTACACATGAATTTACCTTGGTACCAAAATACAAAGATTTTGCAATTTAGTCCACAATCTTTTCTTTTACTCGATTGAGGTCAATTCCACGTCTTTCTTGATTATGGAGCTTGGAAGCTTGAAACAAACCCTAGCTATGGAGAACCCTTTAAATTTCGGCCTAATGAAGAAGATGGACAAAAATTGGCTTTTAATTTTGTTTTTAATTCATTTTAATAACTAAATGACCAAAATACCCTTGCTACTAAACTTTCCAAAAATTCCTTCCATGTCCTAATTTTGTCCATGAACTTGAAATTGGTCAAATTGCTATTTAAGACCTCCTCATTAATATTCCAAAACAATTTTATACTAAAAACTTCTAGAATGCAAGTTTTGCAACTTATTCGATTTAGTCCCTCCTTTCAATTTAAACACTTTAGGCATAGAATTTCATCACGAAATTTTCACACAATCATGCAATCATATCATAAACCTCAAAATAATTATAAAATAATTATTTCTATCTCGGATTTATGGTCACGAAACCACTATTCTGATTAGGCCCTAATTCGGGATATTACAATATGCATAATTGAATGATTTATGAATGCATGATGATTGCATTTATTATTAGCATGTAATATCATATAAATGCATATTTGATGGTAACATGTGAAAAATGTCTTGGATGAGGTTGACAAAGGGAATTCGATGGATAAACCCTCATTGATATGTGTAAAGAGATCCTGCATATGTTGCAGTAAGGATTTAGCTCGGACGGATAATCTGTGATCTCGAGTATGGAAAGGATCTAGCCTGGACGGGTGTTCCTTGAATGATCGAGCCTCCCGAAGAATATATGTGCATTGAGGATTTAGCCTGGATGGGTAATCCTATTAGGGTCTGAATTTAGCATGGATTGGTATTTCAGATCCGAGCTCATTAAGGGTGTTTGTCGCTAGAAGGGATTTAGCCTGGACTGGTAATCCTGTCATGAGATGTGAGGTTCGCAGGAGTGCATATATGTGAAATGGTCATTAGTAAGAATTTACGGATAATGGGTATTCCATCGAGATTTCCTAGAAACCCAACGAGATTAATATGATGTATGTCAATAAGATGATGAATGATGAGCTCATCTACATAAATTACATGATGCTTTGTTATGTGACTAACTTATTGATTGAGTGCATGGGATAGGAAATCATTTCATAATTGATGATTTCATGATTTATGTATGGATGTATGCTAATTACTCGGTAAGTTTGCTTTTCGATTATTCAAGCTTACTAAGCATGAAAATGCTTACCCTTCTCTTTTTTCTCGTCTCGCAGAGCTCGAGGATCCATAAGGATTGGAAGACGATTGGAGAGTCAACACACTATCAACTAGACAAGCTTTGGTATAAAGACTTAGTTTATTTTGTTCAATGGCATGTATAGTATTTTTGAGTATTTTGTTTTACGTGTCATTTGATTTTCCAAATGAAGGCATGTAAAAATGTGTTTATCTCTTTGTATATGGCCATGACAATTGGCTTAATTGAAGTAGGCTATGGCCTAAAAAATTATGCATGGTTTTAATTACAAGCAATGAGTTGTTACCAATTGGCAATGAGTCACATGAACGAGCCAAGTTTGGATGAATTAAGGTGACGTGGGAACCCCTAACACTAAATGGAAAATAACCTTTCATGTGAGAAACCAATGATATGAGGTTTCCATACAACTAGCTTTATTAAGATTATTTACAAGTGTAAAATCATGTTTTCTCTCAAACTTGGTAACCACTAAGCCCAAGTAGTAGAAAGGGGTAACTAAAGGCTTGGAAAATAGCCTATTGAAGTCCACATGGTTGGACATACGGGCGTGTGTCTAGGCCGTGTATGACACACGGTTCTCTCCCATGGGTGTGTGTTATGGCCGTGTGTCCCCTGCACTTAAAATTTTAGCTCAAAGTTGTACACGGGTAGGCCACACGGGCGTGTACCATGGCCGTGTTCAAATGGCAGTGTCGTCCACGGGTAGGTAGCACGGGTGTGTGTCCTGGCCATGTTAATAAGTCAGTTTTGCCCATGGTTGAAGGGCATGGGTGTGGCTCAAGCCACACGGGCGTGTGAGTCCGCACGGCTCATCTACACGGGCATGTGACCCTTTATGTTAAGGAAAATTTTCTGAGGAGACTAAGATTCATCGAACGTGCCCGAATTTGTCCCGCATTGCCTTTAGGTATGTTATAGGTCTCGAAGGCCTATACAAAGGATGAGATATTCATGATTGAAAAGTTTTAATTTCAAGTGAAATTTTGTGACCCGAGTTAGTAAACTGAAAGTGTAAAGTTCTGGTAATGCCTCGAGCCCTGTCCCGGTGTTGGATACGGGTGAGGGGTGTTACATTTATTGGTATCAGAGCTACGGTTTAGTCGGTTCTAAGACTACCTTAGAGGATGTTAAAGTTCGCTATACATGCCATTATTTGAATGTTTATAGTGTGACGTCTCCTAATTGTTTAAACTATTTTGAATATAGTGAATGTCTTCCAATCAAGTACAAGATGAGTCCGAGGGAGCCGAGAGCCATGCTCCAGCTTCCGTACAATGAGCTGTATCTAGTAGTAGTAGAAGGATGATGTTAGAAGGCCGAGAATAGGCCCGAGCTACCTTTTTTGATATGATGGATGAATGGTTTAGGGATTATCTAAGAAATCGCCCCAATATACCAAGACCTCCCCCGCCCCCTAACCAACCTGATGAGGATGTGCCACGAGGTATGGCACCGGTGAGAATCGGTAAAGCCCCTATAGATAAGCTTAAAAAGTATAGGGCTGAGGAATTTAGAGCTAAAGTTGATGATGACGCTGAAAGGGTTGAGGTCTAGCTCGAGAATACTACTCGGGTGCTAGATGATTTGTCATGCACACCAGAGGAATGTTTGAAGTGTGTTGTGTCCCTTTTGAAGGACACTGCATACAATTGGTGGAAGATCGTATCCTCGGTAGTTCCGAAAGAAAATATTACTTGGGATTTCTTCCAAGCAGAGTTTAGGAAGAAATATATTAGCCAATGGTTTTTGGACTCGAAGCGAAAGGAGTTCCTGGAACTCAAACAAGGGAACAAGACTATAGCAAAATATGAGAGAGAGCTTGTACAACTAAGTCAGTACACAGCTGAATGGGTCCAAACGGAAATGAAAATGTGTAAAAGATTCGAGGAAGGTCTGAATGAGGACATCAAGTTGTTGATTGGGATCTTAGAAATACGAGAGTTTGCCGCATTGGCCGATCGAACCAAGAAGGCCGAGGAACTTAATAATAAAAGAAAACAAGCTAAGAGAGAGGCTCGAGTTGTGAGCAAGAAGTCTAGCGGTAAAGCACTCTCATTCTCCACGAAGAAGGCTAGGAGCCTGCATGAAATCTCCACTTCATCAGTGGGATATTCGGGTAGATTGAGAAGCTCTAAACGACGAGGTCAAAAGTCTTCCTCCCTGATGGTGACTAGTGTGGGGAGTGTAGATGATCAAAAATCGAAGTGTAAGAGCTGCAACAAATTTCACTTCGGAGAGTGCCGAATGAAGAGTGGCGCGTGTTTCAGATGTGGTTCTCTTGATCACTTTCTCATAAACTGCCCGGAATAAGTTGAAAAAGATGAGGAAATAGCTCCGAAGTCGGGTGCTCCCATTCTATGAGGTAGAACTTCGAGATACCCTGGGAGTGCTAGTGGCAATCAAGTCGTGACTAATGATGCTGCAAAATCAGAGGTTCGAGCCCCGGCAAGAATGTATGCGATACGTGCTCGAGAGGAAGCCGCTGCTCCTGATGTTATTACGGGTACTTTCTCTCTTTTTAATATAAGTGTTGTTGCTTTAATTGACCCGGGGTCTACGCATTCATATATCTGCATGAGATTGGCATCTAGTATGAACATACCTATTGAACATACGAAAGATATTATTAGAGTGTCGAACCCACTAGGCAGATCAGTCCTAGTTGATAAAGTCTGTAAGAATTGTCCTTTAATGATTCAAGGTCGTTGATTCCCAGCTAACCTTATGTTATTACCATTTGATGAATTTGATGTAATATTGGGTATGGATTGGTTAGCCCTTCATGATGTAACAGTGAATTGTGGTAGTAAATATATTAAGTTAAAATGCCCTGATGGTAAGATTCTATGGGTCGAATCAAGAAAATTGGGTTCGTCGCCGGTTGTAATCACGACAATGGTTGCCCAGAGATATATGAGGAAAGGATACGAAGCTTACCTTGCATTTGTGTTGAACACTAGGGAAACTGAATTGAAGATTGAATCTATGCCAATAGTATATGAGTATTCAGATGTGTTTTCGGAGAATTACCCGGATTGCCTCCTAAAAGGGAGATAGAGTTTGGTATTGAATTGGTGCCAGGGACGACTCTCATTTCTATTACCCCGTATAGAGTGGAACCTATCGAGCTGAAGGAGTTAAAAGCACAGTTGTAAGAGCTGACGGATAAAGGATTTGCTAGGCCAAGTTTTTCACCTTGGGGTGCCCCCGTGTTGTTCGTAAAGAAGAAAGATTGTAATATCCTGATTTTGGGCCTAGTCGGAATAGCAGTTTCGTGACCACAAAATTCGAGATAGAAATAATTATTTTATGATTATTTTAAGGTCTATGATATGATTGCATGATTGTGTGAAAATTTCGTGAAGAAATTGTATGCATAAAGTGCTTAAATTGAAATTAGGGACTAAATCGAATAATTTGTAAAACTTGCATTCTAGAAGTTTCTAGTATGAAATTGTTTTGAAATATTAATTAGGAGGTCTTAAATAGAAATTTTACCAATTTCTAAGTCTATGGACAAAAATTGGACATGGATGGAATTTTTGGAAAGTTTAGTAGTAAGGGTATTTTGGTCATTTAGGGGTAAAATGAATTAAAATACAAAATTAAAAGCCAATTTTGCTCATCTTCAACCCCATGGCCGAATATAGCAAGGAGAAACCATGGCTAGGGTTTTTCAAGCTTCCAAGCTCGATTGTAAGTCCGTTCTAGCCTCATTTTTAATGATTTTTACGTTTTTGGAGTCCCGGTAGCTCGATTAAGCTTATGCTAGCAATAATTCAACCTAGGGTTCATATTTGGAAAAATACCCATAGGTGAAATTTGTGTATTTTGGTGTTTTATGATAGAATATGAGGTTTTAAATTATGTTAGACAACTTGTACTACTCGGTTTTAAGTGAAAACGAGCAAAAGGGCTTAATCGGTAAAAATACCTAACAGTCATAAGTACATGTTAGAGTGAGAATTTGATGTTACCATAGAAGGGAAAAATCATCAGCATGTCATAAAACATAAGAAAATAGGCTGAAGTTTAATTTACGAGCTTTGGGGAAAAAGTGTAAATATGCGAAAGTTTAAGGGCAAAACTGTAATTTTTCCAAAATATGATTTTGGGTCAATTTTTATAATGTGAGTCTTAATTAGACTATATTTTAAATGATAGAGCAAGGAAAACTAAAATTCGGGCTAAAATGGGGAAAATACCAAGTTGTGGACGAAATGGTAAAAGTAGCCATTTTCGCATACGAGGTAAGTTCATGTGTAAATGTAGTAACATAATTGTTGTTTTAAGGAATTTAATGTTGTTTATATGATATGATGCTTATTATTATCATGAAATGTTATGTTTTGTGGTTATTGTTGAATAATATGTAATTATGTGAATTACTTGATGAGTATGAACTATCACCGAGTATCGGTTCTGATATTCCGTGGAAGACGGCAAAGATGTGAAATCAAGGAAAAAAGCCCGTTTGAACCTTAGGAATAGATTAGGATACAAGTGACATGTCACTAGGATGTTTGGGCATCCGAACTCGTTGAGTTGAATCAGAGTTCACTTATGGATGCGAATGTCCGAACTCGTTGAGTTGAGTCCGAGTTCACTTATGGATGCGAATGTCCGAACTCATTGAGTTGAGTCCGAGTTCGAGAGATGTAACTAGGCATCCGAGCTCGTTGAGTTGAGTCTGAGTTCACTTATGGATGCAAACGCCCGAGCTTGTTGAGTTGAGTCCGAGTTCACTTATGGGCGGGTTACATGGTAGCTTGGCTACATATGTGGCACTTATGTGCAAACTTTCCATGTATCCGAATTATATTCCGATGTGTTCAACGGGTAAAATTCTACTCAAATGGAGGAATGCTCGAGATGAAAGGGACGTATTGGTAAGTGTTGTGAAATGAATACTTTGAAGAGGTATGTACTTAACCCTCGGATTGAAAACTCGATATAACAACAATATGGTAAGATGATAAATGAAAATGTGATATGAATGTCTCGGTGATGATTATGCAAATGATGTTTTATGTTTGCGTATATAGTTGTGTTACTTGCTATTTTCATGTGAGCTTACTAAGCATTTATGCTTACTCCCTCCTTTTCATTCCTTGTAGTGTAGACAAGCCAGCTCGGAAATCGGGAACGGTTGGAGGCACACTCACACTATCCGTATACCATCTTGGCATAATGGCTTGTATATTTTGAGTATGGCATGTATAGCATTATAATCATTTTGTATATATGGTCTTATGATATGGTTATTGAGTGGTATGGAAATGCTTGGTAATGATTAGCCATTGGAATGGCTAATTATGATCATATTTGGTGTTATGTATGCTAAATTGCTAGCTAATCCATGGAAACCATGAAATAGGTAAAATTTACCATAAAATAGATTCAGACAGCAACAGTGATATGAGTTTTGAAAACTCATTAAAAATAGTATAGATACAATTAGATGATGAATAAAAATAGAATTGAAGAATTATGAGTCTATTTTCATATGGATGGAACAAAACAGGTATATGAGTTATATTTTATGAGATGTTTAAATTTTTGTGAAACAGGTCCAGAGCGATTTATGGATCCCCTGTTCAGACTTTGGAAATTCACCATAAATTGTTCAAAGATAATTATAAGTCATTATTTATATGTACAAATTCCTTATTGAGTCTAGTTTTATTATAAACTAACAACATAGTCATTGAAACTCTGTACAAGGAGATATCTGATTCATAATAGACAGAGGTCAGATCAGTCGAACCCTGAAATAGGGGAGACTTTAACTAATAAACTGTACTAATTTGCTAGACCAAAAATTCTATAAAAAAAATTAGTAAATATATATATGAGTCTAGTTTTAGGAAAAATTTACGAAATTGGATTTCGAGTTTTGGAACTCGAGATATGAATTTTTAAGCGACTGTGACGCAGATTGCTAGCTTGACTGAAAATTTTAAAAATAAATTGTTTGAGTTGTTTAAGTAATGAATTAAGCCTGTTAACACCTCGTGTTCGACTCTGGCGACTGTCTCGGGTACGGGGCGTTACAAATATGATTCGATGAGGTTATGTATTGATTATCGGCAACTGAACAAGGTGACTATCAAGAATAAGTATTCTTTGCCAAGGATCGGTGATTTGTTTGACCAGTTGAGAGGAGCCACCGTATTCTCCAAGATAGACTTGAGGTCTGGCTATTATCAGCTGCGAGTTAAAGACTCTAATGTACCCAAGACAGCTTTCAGAACGAGGTATGGTCATATGAATTTCTTTTCATGCCATTTGGGCTGATGAATGCACCGGCTGTGTTTATGGATCTAATGAATAGGATCTTTCGGCCATATTTGGATAAGTTTGTCATTGTGTTTATTAACAACATTTTGATCTACTCTAAAGATGAGACAGAGCATGCGAAGCACCTTAGAATTGTGTTGCAGACCTTGCAGGAAAAGAAACTGGATGCTAAGTTTAGCAAGAGTGAGTTTTGGCTCCAGGAAGTTGGATTTTTGGGTCATATAGTTTTGGGTGAAGGCATCCGAGTTGATCCAAGTAAGATTTCTACAATTTTTGAATGAAAATCGCCCAAGAATGTAACTGAGGTTAGAAGCTTTTTGGGCTTAGCCAGTTACTATCAAAGGTTTGTTAAAGGATTTTCCATGATAGCAACTCCGATGATGAAGGTGCTACAGAAAGACGTTAAGTTTGAATGGTTGGATAAGTGTCAGCAGAGTTTTGAAAAGTTAAAGACATTGCTGACTGAAGCTCCTATTTTAGTGCTACCTGAATCGGGAAAAGAATTTGTGGTCTACAATGATGCATCCTTAAATGGATTGGGTTGTGTGCTTATGCAATATGGCAAGGTGATAGCTTATGCTTCACGGCAATTGAAGCCTCATGAGAAGAATTATCCAACCCACGACCTAGAGCTTGCTGCTATTGTTCTTGCCTTAAAATTTTGGAGGCATTATTGTATGGCGAAACTTACCGTATATTCACGGACCACAAGAGTTTGAAATACTTGATGACTCGGAAAGAATTAAATTTGAGACAAAGGAGATGGTTATAATTAATTAGGGATTATGATCTGATTATCGACTATCACCCAGGAAAGGCGAATGTAGTCGCTGATGCATTGAGTAGAAAATCCCTATATGCTTTGAAAGCCATGGATACTCGTTTGACATTGCTTGATGATGGTTTAGTTGTAACACCCTAACCCGTTTCTGTCTCCGGAGGGGTTACAAGGTATTACCAGATGATAACTAACATTTATACATCGTTCAATTCAATCGTGATTAATAATTCACTTCAGTTCTATAATAATAAAATGTAGATAAAGTAAATAAATTCGGTTAAAAAGTAGCCATGACATTCGGCAATTTCAATCATTTTAATTGCAACTCCTCTAATCATTTAAACCAAACAAACATATGCATATATCATTTAAATTAACAAGATAAATAGCCATTAAAGAAAAAACATATCACACATATATCATGAATTCATTAACATTAAAGTAAAAAAAAACCATTTTTCAAAATAACATTATCAAATAAGCAATCTTGGCCATTTTCGCATGGCTCAATTTACACACCATTCAAATTCGACTCAAAAACCAACTAGCCTATACATGCCATAAGACCAAGATTAAACTTTCAAAAGTACCAAAAGTTAATGATAGTATGATGAGCTTCTCCAATGATCCCCGAGCACAAGACGATCACCAAGAAATCTATAATCAAGAGCAAACAACCACACACAATGTAAGTTATTTTTAGCTTAGTAAGTTTAAAGCAATTAAATACATCTATCAATCAATCTCTTAATAATAATAACTTCAAGCATGTTTTAGACATGTTTTCACCAATTAAAAACTTACTTGCACAATCATAAACACGAATACTACTTCTAATCTCAATGTCGAACCAATAAGTAAATTCATTTTTAATGTATATCCACAATTCTAAGTACAAAGCCATTCAAATATACGACTTATGCTAAATTCCAAATAATTACTCCACACATAACATTTTCATATAATTCATAAGAAACCATATATAATTTATGTTTCAAATGCAAACATTTCATAATATTGAAATTTATCGAACTCTATCTTTGATGCTTAAAGATAAACTCGCACACTTAGTGCTCATTAACCGATCTCGTACACTTAGTACTCGGTATAAATTCAATTTGCACACTTAGTGCCAAATGACCAATTTCGTACACTTAGTACTCAGTACCAATTTCATTTCGCACACTTAGTGCTCATCTCAAGCTTACTACTCTTTTGATTATATATACACATACCTATACCACAATCGACTAGATGAAATAAATGTATATATATATTCACCTTCGGTTATAACAAACCATACATATATATTCACTTTCAATTATACCAAGCTATACATATATAATCACCTTCAATTATGCCAAGCCATACATATATATTTATGTACTTCCATTGAATTCATGAATTACATTATAATTAAATTCAATCAACTCAATTGCTTAAAACTTACCTTGATTATCGATGGATTAAGTTTCTCGGCTATTCAATTAATTTCACTTTTCCCTTATCCACTTCCGATCTACTCGTTTCTTGATCTAAATTTTGAATCAAGGAAGGCCGAATGTCTTGTTTCTTTTCTATTTTCTTCTTCTTTTTATTTCGACAAGAATAAAGCAAGTGGTTTTATTTTATTCCTTTTCTTTATTTTTATTACTTTAAATCATATAATATAATAATACTAATAAGTAAAATGCATATATTCATTATATAAAATTAATAACAATTAACAAGTACCGTCCACTACACTTGGAAATGGCAAAATTTCCTGTGAAATCCCTCCACTAATAATAATCCTCATAATTTGGTTATCACCAAATAATTCATTAAGTTTTAATGTTATGCATTTAGACCGTATTCAATAAATCGACATTCAAATGATACAAATTTTAAAACAAAATTTCACGCCAACAAATTCATGCATTCAAAACATAGATAAATAATAAATAAATATATTTTTTTGACTCGGATTCGTGGTCCCGGAACCACCATTCTGACTAGGGTAAAAATCAAGATGTTACATCAGTTTTGGCTGAGCTGGAGGTCAGATCGACATTTCTGCAGGAAATTCATGATGCTCAGCTTAATGATGATGACTTGCAAGCAAAAAAGGGCTCAATGTGAGTCCAGTGTTGAGTCAAATTTTCGAATTAGTGTTGATGGATGTTTAATGTTTAGAGATAGGGTTTGTGTACCCAAAGACAATGAACTTATTCGGAAGATTTTGCAAGAAGCACATAACAGTCGTTTGTCTGTTCACCTGGGAAGTACCAAGATGTACAACGATTTAAAGAAGATGTACTGGTGGAACGACATGAAAAGAGATGTTTCTGAATTTGTATCGAAATGCTTGGTATGTCAACAAGTTAAAGCTGAATATCAAGTGCCTTCAGGTTTGTTACAGCCTGTAATGGTCCCCGAATGGAAGTGGGACAGAGTTACCATGGACTTCGTGACGGGATTACCTTTAACTCTGAAAAAGAAAGATGCCATATGGGTTATAGTGGACATATTGACAAAGTCGGCTCATTTTATCCCAGTAAGGATGGATTATTCTCTTGATAGATTTGCTAATTTGTACATTTTTGAGATAGTAAGATTGCATGGAGTACCACTGTCGATTATTTCGGATAGAGACCCGTGGTTCACTTCGAGATTCTGGAAGATGTTACAAGAAGCCTTGGGTACAAAGTTGAGCTTTAGCACAACTTTTCACCCTCAGACCGATGCTCAGTCTGAGCTGATGATTCAGATTCTCGAGGACATGTTGTGTTGTTGCATCCTCGAATTTCAGGGTAGTTGGGAAAAATACCTGCCATTGGTAGAATTTGCCTACAACAATAGTTTCCAAACAAGCTTGAAGATGGCGCCTTATGAGGCCTTGTATGGTAGGAAGTGCCGAAGTCCATTGTACTGGACAAAACTCAAGGAAAATCAGATTCATGAAGTTGATCTGATCAAAGAAACTGAAGAAAAAGTTAAAGCGATACAGGATTGTTTAAAAGCGGCATCAGATAGGAAAAAGTCTTATGCTGATCTGAAAAGAAAGGAAATTGAGTTTCAAGTTGGAGATAGAGTATTCTTGAAAGTATCTCTATGGAAAAAAGTATTGAGATTTGGTCGGAAAGGTAAACTGAGTCCAAGATTTATCGAACCATACAAGATTACCGAAAGAGTTGGACCATTAGCCTATCGTTTAGCGTTGCCACCCGAACTGGAAATGATTCATGACGTGTTCCATGTATCCATTTTAAGGAGATATCGATCAGACCCTCTCATATGATTTCGCTGACTGAGATTTAAATTCGACCGGACATGACTTATGGAGAGGAACCGGTTAAGATATTGGCTCGTGAAGTTAAACAGTTGAAAAATAAAGATATGGCTCTTGTAAATGTTTTATGGCATTGACAGGGTGTAGAAGAGGCCACATAGGAGCCGGAAGAAACCACGAGAAGTCAATATCCGAATCTGTTTTCTGGTAAGACTTTTGAGGACGAAAGTCCTTAAGGGGGGAGAAATGTAACATCCCGAAATAGGGCTTAGTCAGAATAGTGGTTTTGGGACCACAAATCTGACATCAAAATATTTATTTTATGATTATTATGAGGCTAGAATATGAATATATGCATGTGTTAAAGTTTCATGAAGAAATTCTAAGAATATGGAAATTAGGGACTAAATTGAATAAATTGTAAAACTTGGATTCTAGAAGCAATTTGTATGAAATTTCTTTAGATTATGAATTAGAAGATCTTGGAGAGCAATTTTCCCAAATTCTATGTTTTTGGACAAAAATGGGCATGCATGGAAAATTTTGAAAGGTTATTAAGGAAGGACATTTTGGTCATTTGGTAATAAATGAAATAAAAAGGGAAAAAGGAAGCAAAATTCGTTCATATTCTTCTCCATAGCTACCAAAATTTGCATGCTCTCCATAGCTAGGGTTTCAAGCTTTCCAAACTCAATAGTAAGTGCTCCCAAGCCCAGTTTTTAATGTTCTTTGTATTTTTGAAATCCAATAGCTTGCTCTCTCCATTTTTACCCATATTTCATGCTAGGGTTCATGTTTAAAAATTTACCCATGCATGAGTTGCTTGTATTTTGATGGATTATGGAGGAATATGAAAGATGAATGTGTATTAAACATATTTTCCTAGTTGGTTTTCATGAGAAACCCTTATAGGGACTATTTTGCAAAAGATGTAAATGTGTTGGAGAAATGAGAAAAATATGGAAAATGTGGGATACCATAAGAAGGAAAAGTGTTTGGCAAGACTTGGGTAAGATAAAAAGTGCATGTGTTTCATTATACGAGCCTAGGGACTAAATCGAAAAAAATGCGAAAGGTTAGGGGCAAAACGGTCATTTGGACCAGGGGTAGATATTAAACTTGAAATGTATAATGTGGGGTATTAATGATTAATTTTGCTATTATAGACCCCGAGGAAAAAATTCCGGAGGTCGATTGAGGTAAACGCAAGGTTTCACAATAACCGAAACACAACTCCGAAAAGAATACGAGGTAAGTTTGGATAACTTAAAGTAAACCCCTAATATGCATAATTGAATGATTTATGAATGCATGATGATTGCATTTATTATTAGCATGAAATATCATAGAAATGCATATTTGATGGTAACATGTGAAAAATGTCTCGGATGAGGTTGACAAAGGGAATTCAATTGATAAACCCTTGTTGATATGTGTAATGAGATCCTGCATGTGTTGCAGTAATGATTTAGCCCGGACTAGTAATCCGTGATCTCGAGTATGGAAAGGATTTAGCTCGGACTGGTGTTCCTTGAATGATCGAGCCTCTCGAAGAATATATGTGCATTGAGGATTTAACCTGGACGGGTAATACTATTAGGGTCTGAATTTAGCCTGGACTGATAATTTAGATCCGAGCTCATTAAGGGTGTTTGTCGCTAGAAGGGATTTAGCCTGGACTGGTAATCCCGACATCACCTTATGAGTTTATGATATGGGGGATTTAGCTTGGACTGGTAATCCTGCCATGAGATGTGAGGTTCGCAGGAGTGCATATATGTGAAATTATCATTCATAAGAATTGATGAATAATGGGTATTCCATCGAGATTTCCTAGAAACTCAACAAGATTAATATGATGTATGTCAATAAGATGACGAATGATGAGCTCATCTACATAAATTACATGATGCTTTGTTATGTGACTAACTTATTGATTGAGTGCATGTGATAGGAAATCATTTCATAATTGATGATTTCATGATTTATGTATGGATGTATGCTAATTACTCGGTAAGTTTACTTTCCGGTTATTCGAGCTTACTAAGCATGCAAATGCTTACCCATCTTTTTTTCCCTGTCTGACAGAGCTCGAGGACCCATAAGGACTGGAAGACGATTGGAGAGTCAACACACTATCAACTAGACAAGCTTTGGTATAAAGACTTAGTTTATTTTGTTCAATTGCATGTATAGTATTTTTGAGTATTTTGTTATATGTGTCATTTTATTTTCCAAATGAAGGCATGTAAAAATGTGTTTATCTCTTTATATATGGCCATGAAAATTGGCTTAATTGAAGTAGGCTATGACCTAAAAAATTATGCATGGTTTTAATTACAAGCGATGAGTTGTTACCAATTGGAAATGAGTTACATGAACGAGCCAATTTTGGATGAATTAAAGTGACGTGGGAACCCATAACACTAAATGGAAAATAACCTTTCATGTGAGAAACCAATGTTATGAGGTTTTCATACAACTAGCTTTATTAAGATTATTTACAAGTGTATAATCATGTTTTTTTCTGAAAATTGGTAACAACTAAGCCCAAGTAGTAGAAAAGGGTGACTAAAGGCTTGGAAAATAGCCTATTAGAGTCCGCATGGTTGGACACACGGGCATGTGTCTAGGCTGCGTGTGATACACGGTTCTCTCTCATGGGCGTGTGTTATGGCCGTGTGTCCCCTGCACTTAAAATTTTAGCTCAAAGTTGTACACGGGTAGGCCGCACGGGCGTGTGCCATGGCTGTGTTCAAATGACAGTGTCATCCACGGGCAGGTAGCACGGGTATGTGTCTTGGCCGTGTTAATAGGTCAGTGTTGCCCATGGTTGAAGGGTATGGGTGTGCCCCAAGCCACACGGGCGTGTGTCCGCATGACCCATCTTCACGGGCGTGTGACCTTTTATGTTAAGGAAAATTTTCTGAGGAGACTAAGATTCATCGAACGTGCCCAAATTTATCCCGCATTGCCTTTAGGTATGTTATAGGTCTCGAAGGCCTATACAAAGGATGAGATATTCATGATTGAAAAGTTTTAATTTCAAGTGAAATTTTGTGACCCGAGTTAGTATACTGAAAGTGTAAAGTTCTGGTAATACCTCGAGCCCTGTCCCGGTGTTGGATACTGGTGAGGGGTGTTACACGGGCCTTCAAAATGGCCATGTTAAGAAGACACACGGACGTGTTCCCTTATTTGCTTTGAAATTTTTCAAAGTTTTCTAAAGTGTTTAATTTATTCTCGAACCATTTCCAAATCATGTTTTGGACCTCGTAGGTCTATATTAGGGTCGTTAAAGGAAGATTAAAGTTTCAAAAAATCGAGCAAAATTTATGACTTGAAAATAATTATGTGTATGTGTTTAAGCCCGGTAACATCTTGTATCTTGTTCCAGTATGGAACTTTGGTAAGGGGTGTTACATTTAGTGGTATCAGAGCTACGGTTTGGTTGATCCTCGAACTAATGTAGCGAGTGTACAAGTCTAGCTATACATGCTATAAATACATTGTGATAGTGTGACGACTCTTGACCTTTAAGTTGTATTTTCATATAGTAAATGAATCCTGACGGGGCAGTGGCAAATGATGTGGTGAATAATGCACCGACTCCCGCTGAAGGGACCGCGCCAGTCGAGAGTGGGCCCGTGACACTGAGTCAGGGCGGAGGGGCTAGAGAAGCCTACCTCCATATGATGGATGCCTGGTATTCGGAGTTTATTTGTGCAAATCTGAACACTCCACCTCCCCCACCCCCTCCAATCCTTCAGCCTAACCCCATAGTGCTCTAAGTGGTGGGGATATTAAAAAAGGAGAAACCTTCGGTTGATAGAATTAGGAAGTAGGGGGCTGAGGAATTTAGAGCGAATATAGATGATGAGAGAGGGCAGAATTCTGGCTAGAAAATACCAATAGGGTATTCGATGAGTTGTCTTGCACACCTGAGGAGTGCATGAAGTGTGTTGTGTCACTCCTGCGAGACTCGACCTACCAGTAGTGGAGCACCCTTGTGTCAGTTGTACCAAGGGAAAGGATTACATGAGAGTTCTTCCAAGAGAAATTTCAAAATAAGTATATTAGTCAGAGGTTTATAGATCAGAAGAGAAAGGAATTTCTAGAATTGAAGCAAGGCCGAATGACAGTAACAGAGCATGAGCGTGAGTTCATAAGGTTCAGCAAATACACTACGGAGTGAGTATCTAACGAAGCCATCATGTGCAAGAGATTTGAGGACGGATTGAATGAAGACATCCGATTATTAGTAGGCATCTTATAGTTAAGGGAGTTTGTGGTGCTTGTTGAGAGAGCTTGCAAGGTAGAACAATTGGTCAAGGAGAAGAGAAAAGCTAATAACGAGTCTCATGACTCAAAGAAAAGACAAATGGGAAAATCATTTTAGACCTCGTCCAAGAGATCGAGAGAGTTCACTACTCGATCGAATGCTTCAGTGGGATTCTTGAGTAGAAATAAGAGTAAGCAGTACATGTCGTCTAAGGCTCAAGCCACTTCTATCGCTAGTGTTGGTAGTGCTCGATCGAACAAACCAGAATGTTCACAATGCAGTAGACGCTATTTTGGTGAGTGCTGAGGAAATGAAAGATGCTGTTTCAAATATGGGTTGTTAGACCATTTCATCCGAAAATGTCCTGAAATGGAGGAGAAAGGCGAAAATCAAGATGCGAGTGCGAGTAATGCTCCTTCAAGAGGTAGACCACAGAAGAACCCGGGAAGAGGGGCTAATAGTAGAGGTACGCCTAGAGATTTTGCCGTGAGGTTCGAGGGTAGAGCGCCTGCAAAGACTTATGCCATTCATGCTTGCGAAGAGGCATCGTCACCGAATGTGATTACGGGTACTTTTTCTCTTCATGATATTTCTGTTATAGCTTTGATTGATCCGGGGTCTACCCATTCGTATGCTTGTGTAAAATTGGTGTCTAGCATGAACATGCCTGTTGTAACACCCCGAACCCGAGACCGTCACCGGAGTCGAATACAAGGTGTTGACAGACTTTTAAAAATATTTCCAGACACTGCCCAGTCTGAGTACTAGTCGCTTCAAAAATCATATCTTGAGTTTCACAACTCGAAAATCAGTTTTGTGATTTTTCCCTGAAACTAGACTCATGTCCCCACCTATTTATTTTTTTCTAGAATTTTTGGTCAGGCCAATTAGGACAGTTTATTAGTCAAAGTCTCCCATGTTACAGGGATCGACTACCCTGACCTTTGCGCATTACGACTTGGATATCTCCTTGTAAAGGGCTCCAATACTGATGCCGTTTGTTTCTATGGAAACTAGACTCAGAGAGGAATCCATGCATATATGGTATGACCCCTAATTATCTCTGGTCAATTTATAGTGAATTTCCAAAGGCGGAACAGGGAATCCAGAAACTGTTCTGGCCCCGTTCCACAAGAACCCGAATATCTCTTACTGTACTGTTCATATGATTGTTTTGTTACTTCCATATGAAAGTAGGTTCATCAAGGTTCGATTACATAATTTATTCACTATTTAATTCCACTCCTACGAATTTTTGTGATTTTTCAAATCTACACCACTGTTGCTGTCAGCATCTGTTTTCAAGGTAAACTTTACCTATTTTGTGGTTACCATGGACCAACTAGGGTTTTGCCATACATAGGTCCACATGTGATCATATTTAGCCATTCCAATGGCTGATCATTAGCCCAACACTTCCATTTCAAACCATAGTCACATCGTGAAACCATATATACATACATAAACACAAATGGTCTAATGCCATACTCCACTTCTACAAGCCATTTTCGCATGGCTTTACACACATACATCACAAAAGAACTTAAACAACAGGGGGTAGTCCTATACATGCCATATCCAGAGTTCAACTAAAAGAGTACCAAAAGAGCTTGATAGTGTAGATGACTTCGACTTCGCTGATCCCGAATCCGATAGCTAACGAACAAAATCTATAAAACAGAGAGCCAAAGCAACCGGGTAAGCATTTTAAGCTTAGTAAGTCTCAAGTAATGAAATCGGCTTTGACTACAGTATTACAGTCACATAGCTAACTAAGTCACTTTATTAACACACATTCTCATAATCATACTTACTTCACACTTCATCAACATATATACACAAGGTATCAACCTTTCTAAAAGCCGAAAATTCGTTAGCCGATCGCACGAATACTATTTAAAACGAATCGACTTTTCCAATGCACATGCAAACATACCTTATCGTTCGGGTTGGTTGAGCATATTTATTGAATTAGTTACAGCACAAAACGCTCACATTCAAACCCAAGTTTCTTCGGTATTTAACCGAATACAGCCGCAAACACATTTGCCTTCGGGTCTTAACCCGGACATATCAACTTGCATAATTGCCTTCGGGTCTTAGCCCGGATATATCATCTCGTATAATTGCCTTCGGGTCTTAGCCCGGATATATCAACTCGCATAATTGCCTTCGGGTCTTAGCCCGGATATATCAACTCGCATAATTGCCTTCGGGTCTTAGCCCGGATATATTCCAATGCTCATGCACACATATATCAATAATCATAACACATCCATATCATTTCTTCGTTACTAAGGCTCAAACACAAAACATTTATTAAACCTTTCAAATTTCGGCTCGGTAGCCACACACAAAGAGCATAATTTCAATTGGCTTTATAACATAGTCTCTAAGCACATTCGACTATCCGTCATAGTATGACTATTCATTTCAATATAATTCAAGTAGGGTCATTACTCGAAGACTTACCTCAAATGTCGTCGAACGACTTCAACGGCTATTCAATTACTTTTTCCTTCCCTTTATCGGATCTAGTTCCCCTTTGCTCTTGAGCTTAAGTTCAACAAAATTTAAAATAGTCATTAATCGACTATTCAAGTATTACTTTCAGAATAATATATATATTGATCCGACTTTCACACACATAGATTATAGTAAGCTTTATAATAATCAATAAATAATTCATTGGCAAACTTTCATTAATGTTTACAACAAAATCACATATTCACTACGAGCTGTTTTCCTGAGCAGTAGTTACTAAATTATTTATAACTGGAGCTACTAAACTACAAATCACTTGCCGTTAATTTTCCCTGAATATAGACTCGTATATCTTCCATCCATAAAATTTTCAGAATTTTAGGCTTGGCCAATCAATACCAGATTTTTCTTAAAGTTTCCCCTGTTTCACTGTTTGACTATTCTGACCACTCTTCACTACGAATCCAATTTCTCACTTTACAGAATTCAAAATGTGTTGTATTTGATCTCATTAGAAACTAGACTCATTAAGGAGTCTAAGCATATAAATTTTATCTTATAATCATTTTTGTACAATTTATAATGATTTTCTAAAAACAGAACAGGGAATCCAGCAGTCATTATGACTCAGCCCCACAATACTTCAAATATCTCAAGATCGGTAACTCTTTTGTTTTTATAGTTTCTTTTGTAAGAAAATAGACTCTTCAAGATTTAATGACATAATTCACTCAGCTTCTAATTCAACTCCTACAATTTATGGCGATTTTCCAAAATCACCTTACTGCTGCTGTCCCCAAACAGATTATTACCAAATCAAATACTAACATTAGCATTTCACCTTAATAGCTAGCTTACCAAGCCTTAATTTAACATATAATTCACCCATATCATATTCAGCTATATATACATTTACCATATTTCCATTTCAGCATATATAACTAACATTTATTCCGAAATTTTAATATCTAATTGCTTATAACTTTCTTCGGATGTCGTCGACTAATTGATCGGCTACTCAACTACTTTCGATTTTCCCCGATCTAAATCCAATTTCTTGGTTTCTTGATCTTAACATATTCAAATAAATCTCGTTTTAACATATTTTCATTCAATTTAGTCTAATAACGCATAAATGGGTAAATTACATTTTTACCCCTAATATTTCGCACTTTCACAATTTAGTCCTTATTCCACAAAACACCAAATACACAAAATTTGGTCACACTCCTTAAGGGCCGAATCTTCCTAGTACCCATATAAGTCCATACATTTCATTTATTCCACCTTTGAGTCCTTCAAAAATTTATTTTTGTAATTTAGCCCTAACTACTCAAAATCACCAAAAACTTCAACACAAAACATATTAATCTTTAACATATCTTTCATTTTTCATCAACAACTTTCTCACATAAGTCCTATGGACTAAATTCACATGCAATTGACTAAATCGAAGCTTGAAATTTTCCACACATTCATAATCACATATTTTAGACAATAATATCACATTCAAACATTTTGGTGACTCGGTTTAGCAGTCCCGAAACCACTTCCCGACTAGGGTCAGTTTTGGGCTGTCACAACTCTCCCCCACTTAAGAAATTTTCGTCCCCGAAAATCTTACCGGTAAATAGGTTTGGGTATCATTCTTTCATCGAGCTCTCGGTCTCCCAAGTAGCTTCCTCGATCCCGTGTTTGAGCCATAACACCTTTACTAGCGGAACTCTTTTGTTTCGCAACTCCTTCACTTCACGAGCTAGGATACGCATCGGTTCTTCTTCATAGCTCATATCGACTTGAATTTCAACCTCTGATGGGCTAATTATATGCGATGGATCAGATCGATAGCGTCGAAGCATCGAAACATGAAAGACGTCATGAATCTTTTCAAGCTCCGGGGGCAAAATCAATCTATACGCAACCGGACCAACTCGTTCGGAGATTTCGTACGGCCCAATGAATCTTGGGCTCAACTTGCCCTTACGGCCGAACCTGAGTATCTTTTTCCAAGGTGAAACCTTAAGGAACACTTTGTCTCCCACCTGATACTCGATGTCTTTTCGTTTCAAATCTGCGTACGACTTCTGACGATCCGTGGCTACCTTCAGACTTTCACGGATTACCTTTACTTTCTGTTCAGCATCTTTAATCAAATCAACTCCGAAAATTTTACTTTCACTGAGCTCGGTCCAAAACAATGGTGTACGGCATTTACGACCGTACAAAGCCTCGTAAGGTGCCATCTTAATACTTGATTGAAAACTATTGTTGTAAGCGAATTCAATCAAAGGTAAGTACCGTTCCCATGAACTACTGAACTCGAGGATGCAACATCTCAACATATCCTCAAGTATCTGAATTATCCGCTCGGATTGACCATCGGTTTGGGGGTGAAAAGCAGTGCTAAATGCAGCTTGGTACCCAGAGCTTCTTGCAATTTCTTCCAAAATCGTGAGGTGAATCTCGGATCTCTATCCGACACGATAGAAACAGGTACCCCGTGTAATCTCACAATTTGATAAACGTACAATTCAGCTAGTTTATCCAATGAAAAATCCGTACGTACGGGGATGAAATGAGCCGACTTAGTCAGTCTATCAACAACAACCCATATCGCATCCTTCTTACTTGCTGACAAGGGCAGTCCGGACACAAAGTCCATTGTGACTCGATCCCATTTCCACTCGGGTATCATGATCGGCTGGAGTAATCCTGAAGGCACTTGATGTTCTGCTTTCACTTGTTGACATATTAAACATCTCGAAACAAAGTCGGAGATGTCCCGTTTCATACCATGCCACCAAAATTGACGTTTCAAATCGTTGTACATTTTCGTACTCCCCGGGTGAATTGACATTCGGCTACAATGGGCTTCGTTCAGAATCATCGAAATGAGTTCCGAATTCCTTGGAACACACAAACGATTTCTGAACCTCAAACAATCATCGTCATCAATTTGAAACTCTGATCCCTCGTTCAGAAAACACTTAGCCCGTTTTGCAACCAATTCATCATCGACTTTCTGAGCTTCACGAATTTGGTGAGTCAATAATGGTTTAGCTTTTAATTCAGCTACTAACACATTGTCTGGTAGAACAGACAAATGCACGTTCATCGCTCGTAAAGCAAACAATGACTTCCGGCTTAAGGCGTCCGCAACCACGTTAGCCTTTCCCGGGTGGTAATCAATGACAAGCTCGTAATCTTTCAACAACTCAAGCCAACGTCTTTGTCGCAGATTCAAGTCTCGTTGAGTCATCAAATATTTGAGACTTTTGTGGTCCGAAAATACATGGCACTTCTCACCAAACAGATAATGTCGCCATATTTTTAAAGCAAATACGATGGCAGCTAGTTCGAGATCATGGGTCGGATAATTCCTCTCGTGTGGCTTCAATTGTCTCGACGCATAGGCCACGACTCGACCTTCTTGCATCAATACGCAACCCAACCCAAGTAGGGATGCGTCACTATAAATGACAAACTCTTTACCTGATTCGGGTTGCACCAAAATTGGAGCTTCAGTCAAATGAGTTTTCAGTTGGTCGAAACTTTTCTGACATTTCTCCGTCCACTCGAACCTAACATCCTTTTGAAGTAGCTTCGTCATTGGTGTGGCTATCATCGAGAAACCCTTCACAAATCGTCGGTAATAACCGGCGAGCCCCAAAAAGCTCCGAACTTCAGTAACATTTCTCGGAGGTTTCCAGTCAAGTATGGCTGAAATTTTGTTCGGGTCAACTCGAATACCCGACGCGGATACCACATGACCCAAGAAGCTAACCTCTCTTAACCAGAACTCACACTTACTGAACTTAGCATATAACTGCTTATCCCGCAAAATTTGCAGCACTAGCCTCAGATGCTCAGCATGTTCGGTCTCATCTCTTGAATAGACCAAAATGTCATCAATGAACACAACTACGAACCGATCCAAATACGGTCTGAAGATCTGATTCATCAAATCCATAAATACTGCAGGGGCATTAGTGAGCCCAAACGGCATCACTAAGAATTCGTAGTGACCATATCTCGTTCTGAAGGCAGTTTTAGGAATATCGGAATCTCGAATTCGCAACTGATAATAGCCCGATCTCAAATCTATTTTTGAGAACACTGAGGCTCCCTTCAATTGGTCGAACAAATCATCGATGCGCGGCAACGGATATTTGTTCTTTATCGTCACTTTATTCAGCTGACGATAGTCAATGCACAACCTCATGGTTCCGTCCTTCTTTTTCACGAACAATACTGGTGCACCCCAAGGTGAGAAACTTGGGCGAGCGAAACCTCTATCCGTCAGTTCTTGCAACTGAGCTTTCAACTCCTTTAACTCGGTTGGTGCCATACGATACGGAGCTATCGAAATCGGCGTAGTCCCAGGTACAAGCTCAATACCAAACTCTACCTCCCGAACAGGTGGTAAACCCGGTAATTCTTCCGAAAAAACATCCGGGTATTCACAAACCACCGGCACAGATTCGGGTTTCTTTTCTAATTCTTTGTCACCAAGTACATACGCAAGGTATGCTTCGCACCCTTTTCTTACATATTTCTGTGCCAACATTACTGATATTACAGCTGGCATCCCCTCCAAGTCCGCAGACTCAATTTGGATTACTTCGTTATTTGCGCACCTCAAATCAATAGTCTTGCTCTTGCAATTCACAACCGCATCATGCGCGGTCAACCAATCCAAACCAAGGATAACATCAAATTCATCAAACGGCAAAAGCATTAAGTCCGCCGGAAAACAGGAACCTCGAATTTCCAGGGGACATTTCTTACACACTTTGTCGACAAGCACATAACGACCCAAGGGATTTGACACCCGAATTACGAACTCAGTAGACTCAATAGGTAAAGTCTTACTGGATGCTAAGGTTTCACATATGTAAGAATGAGTAGAACCGGGGTCAATCAAAGCAATTACATTAGTATCAAAGAGAGTGAATGTACCGGTAATAACATCAGGCGAAGAAGCATCCTCGCGGGCACGTATAGCATATGCTCTAGCAGGTGCACGAGCCTCGGATCTAGTCGTAGCATCTCTAGATCCTCTCTGACCACCACTAGCATTGCCCATATTTCTAGATGGTCTACCTCGAGCAGTGGTAGCACCCGGTTTCCCACTCTGATTTACATTCTGTTCAGACAGCCTCGGGCAATCTTTAATGAAGTGGTCCACTGATCCGCACTTGTAACAGGAGCGGTCATGGAATCTACAACTCCCCAAATGCCATTTATCGCAATGTCGACATTCCGTTCGGTCTCGACGTTCATTCCCAACACTGGCGACTGAAGTGCCTCGTGTACCCACAGGGGGTCGATCACGATCTCGTCTAAAAAGGCCCGAAGTGCTTTTAGACCGGCCCACATCATCTCGAAATTTCTTCGATGCCTGTTGAAGAGACTTTCCCGAGGATCTTTTACGAAACTCCCCAGTTCCCACATCAACTTTTTGTTTTTCCTTTCTAAGCTCTTCGGCTTTACAAGCTCGCTCGACAAGTACTACGAACTCTCGTATTTCAAGAATGCCAACGAACATTTTTATATCCTCATTCAGCCCATCTTCGAAGCGTTTACACATGACAGCCTCGGACGAAACACATTCCCGAGCGTATCTACTAAGTCTAACAAATTTTCGCTCGTAATCAGTAACTGACATAGAACCTTGCTTAAGCTCAAGAAATTCCTTCCGTTTTTGATCAACAAATCTCTGACTGATATACTTTTTCCGAAACTCGGTTTGGAAAAACTCCCAAGTTACTTGCTCCCGGGGCACAACAGAAGTCAGAGTACTCCACCAATAGTAAGCAGAATCACGTAGCAAGGAGATAGCACACTTTAGGCATTCATCGGGTGTACAAGATAGCTCATCGAGTACCCGGATAGTGTTGTCCAACCAAAATTCAGCTTGCTCGGCATCGTCGCTATCCGTAGCTTTAAATTCAGTAGCCCCATGTTTTCGGATTCGGTCAACTGGGGGCTTATTTGACCTTATTTGGTCAGTTACCGGAGGTATTGTAGGTGCGGGGGTGGTGTTTGTCGGGAATGGAGGTTGTGGAACAGCCGTATTAGTTCGAATGTATTGGTTGAACCAATCATTCATCACGCTATAGAAAGCTTGTCTAGCTTCATCATTCGGGTTACTCGCATTAGGTTGAGAGTCCACCGGCGCTGTCCCTTGTGCGGGAGCAGGCGCTACACTCTCAAGATCATCAGCTACCGCTCGGTCGAGATCGGGATCCATTACTATAAATAAACACATTTGCAAATGTCAGAAATCACCACACTATCAATTAATCACATAAAATGGCATGTATAGCTAGACCCCAACACATTACGGTAGTCCTAGAATCGACTAAACCGTAGCTCTGATACCAATCAATTGTAACACCCCGAACCCGAGACCGTCACCGGAGTCGAATACGAGGTGTTGACAGACTTTTAAAAATTTTTCCAGACACTGCCCAGTCTGAGTACTAGTCGCTTCAAAAATCATATCTTGAGTTTCACAAATCGAAAATCAGTTTTGTAATTTTTCCCTGAAACTAGACTCATGTCCCCACCTATGTATTTTTTTCTAGAATTTTTGGTCGGGCCAATTAGTACAGTTTATTAGTCAAAGTCTCCCATGTTACAGGGATCGACTACCCTGACCTTTGCGCATTACGACTTGGATATCTCCTCGTACAGGGCTCCAATACTGATGCCGTTTATTTCTATGGAAACTAGACTCAGAGAGGAATCCATGCATATATGGTATGACCCCTAATTATATCTGGTCAATTTATAGTGAATTTCCAAAGGCGGAACAGGGAATCCAGAAACTGTTCTGGCCCCGTTCCACAAGAACCCGAATATCTCTTACTGTACTGTTCATATGATTGTTTTGTTACTTCCATATGAAAGTAGGTTCATCAAGGTTCGATTACATAATTTATTCACTATTTAATTCCACTCCTACGAATTTTTGTGATTTTTCAAATCTACACCACTGTTGCTGTCAGCATCTGTTTTCAAGGTAAACTTTACCTATTTTGTGGTTACCATGGACCAACTAGGGTTTTGCCATACATAGGTCCACATGTGATCATATTTAGCCATTCCAATGGCTGATCATTAGCCCAACACTTCCATTTCAAACCATAGTCACATCGTGAAACCATATATACATACATAAACACAAATGGTCTAATGCCATACTCCACTTCTACAAGCCATTTTCGCATGGCTTTACACACATACATCACAAAAGAACTTAAACAACAGGGGGTAGTCCTATACATGCCATATCCAGAGTTCAACTAAAAGAGTACCAAAAGAGCTTGATAGTGTAGATGACTTCGACTTCGCTGATCCCGAATCCGATAGCTAACGAACAAAATCTATAAAACAGAGAGCCAAAGCAACCGGGTAAGCATTTTAAGCTTAGTAAGTCTCAAGTAATGAAATCGGCTTTGACTACAGTATTACATTCACATAGCTAACTAAGTCACTTTATTAACACACATTCTCATAATCATACTTACTTCACACTTCATCAACATATATACACAAGGTATCAACCTTTCTAAAAGCCGAAAATTCGTTAGCCGATCGCACGAATACTATTTAAAACGAATCGACTTTTCCAATGCACATGCAAACATACCTTATCGTTCGGGTTGGTTGAGCATATTTATTGAATTAGTTACAGCACAAAACGCTCACATTCAAACCCAAGTTTCTTCGGTATTTAACCGAATACAGCCGCAAACACATTTGCCTTCGGGTCTTAACCCGGACATATCAACTTGCATAATTGCCTTCGGGTCTTAGCCCGGATATATCATCTCGCATAATTGCCTTCGGGTCTTAGCCCGGATATATCAACTCGCATAATTGCCTTCGGGTCTTAGCCCGGATATATCAACTCACATAATTGCCTTCGGGTCTTAGCCCGGATATATCAACTCGCATAATTGCCTTCGGGTCTTAGCCCGGATATATTCCAATGCTCATGCACACATATATCAATAATCATAACACATCCATATCATTTCTTCATTACTAAGGCTCAAACACAAAACATTTATTAAACCTTTCAAATTTCGGCTCGGTAGCCACACACAAAGAGCATAATTTCAATTGGCTTTATAACATAGTCTCTAAGCACATTCGACTATCCGTCATAGTATGACTATTCATTTCAATATAATTCAAGTAGGGTCATTACTCGAAGACTTACCTCAAATGTCGTCGAACGACTTCAACGGCTATTCAATTACTTTTTCCTTCCCTTTATCGGATCTAGTTCCCCTTTGCTCTTGAGCTTAAGTTCAACAAAATTTAAAATAGTCATTAATCGACTATTCAAGTATTACTTTCAGAATAATATATATATTGATCCGACTTTCACACACATAGATTATAGTAAGCTTTATAATAATCAATAAATAATTCATTGGCAAACTTTCATTAATGTTTACAACAAAATCACATATTCACTACGAGCTGTTTCCCTGAGCAGTAGTTACTAAATTATTTATAACTGGAGCTACTAAACTCCAAATCACTTGCCGTTAATTTTCCCTGAATATAGACTCGTATATCTTCCATCCATAAAATTTTCAGAATTTTAGGCTTGGCCAATCAATACCAGATTTTTCTTAAAGTTTCCCCTGTTTCACTGTTTGACTATTCTGACCACTCTTCACTACGAATCCAATTTCTCACTTTACAGAATTCAAAATGTGTTGTATTTGATCTCATTAGAAACTAGACTCATTAAGGAGTCTAAGCATATAAATTTTATCTTATAATCATTTTTGTACAATTTATAATGATTTTCTAAAAACAGAACAGGGAATCCAGCAGTCATTATGACTCAGCCCCACAATACTTCAAATATCTCAAGATCGGTAACTCTTTTGTTTTTATAGTTTCTTTTGTAAGAAAATAGACTCTTCAAGCTTTAATGACATAATTCACTCAGCTTCTAATTCAACTCCTACAATTTATGGCGATTTTCCAAAATCACCTTACTGCTGCTGTCCCCAAACAGATTATTACCAAATCAAATACTAACATTAGCATTTCACCTTAATAGCTAGCTTACCAAGCCTTAATTTAACATATAATTCACCCATATCATATTCAGCTATATATACATTTACCATATTTCCATTTCAGCATATATAACTAACATTTATTCCGAAATTTTAATATCTAATTGCTTATAACTTTCTTCGGATGTCGTCGACTAATTGATCGGCTACTCAACTACTTTCGATTTTCCCCGATCTAAATCCAATTTCTTGGTTTCTTGATCTTAACATATTCAAATAAATCTCGTTTTAACATATTTTCATTCAATTTAGTCTAATAACGCATAAATGGGTAAATTACATTTTTACCCCTAATATTTCGCACTTTCACAATTTAGTCCTTATTCCACAAAACACCAAATACACAAAATTTGGTCACACTCCTTAAGGGCCGAATCTTCCTAGTACCCATATAAGTCCATACATTTCATTTATTCCACCTTTGAGTCCTTCAAAAATTTATTTTTGTAATTTAGCCCTAACTACTCAAAATCACCAAAAACTTCAACACAAAACATATTAATCTTTAACATATCTTTCATTTTTCATCAACAACTTTCTCACATAAGTCCTATGGACTAAATTCACATGCAATTGACTAAATCGAAGCTTGAAATTTTCCACACATTCATAATCACATATTTTAGACAATAATATCACATTCAAACATTTTGGTGACTCGGTTTAGCAGTCCCGAAACCACTTCCCGACTAGGGTCAGTTTTGGGCTGTCACACCTGTTGAATCTTTATAATTTGTGATAAAAGTGTCAAAACCATTAGGCAAGCATGTATTAGTTGACAAAGTGTGTAGAGACTGTCCTTTGATGATTAGAGGTCATTATTTTTGGTTAACCTCATGCTACTACCGTTTGATGAATTTGACCTAATTCTTGGCATGGATTAGTTGACTGTTTATAATGTGTTAGTAAATTGTGGTAGTAAGTTTATTGAGCTGAAATGTGAAACTCAGGATATTATTCAGGTGGAATCAGGTGAACCGGATAGCTTACCTATGCTGATTTCTTTTATGACTGCTGTGAACTACATGAGAAAAGGGAATGAGTCTTATCTCACATATGTGTTGAATACCCAAGTGTCAGAGGTAAAAATTGAGTCAGTACCAGTGGTATGTGAGTTTTCGGATGTGTTTCCAAAAGAGTTACCCGGACTGCCTCCATCTAGAGAAGTCGAGTTCGGTATCGAGTTAGTCCAAAGTACTGCGCCTATATCGATTACCCCATATAGGACGACACCGTTGGAGTTAAAAGAATTGAAGGCTCAGCTACAAGAGTTAACAGATAAGGGTTTTGCAAGGTCGAGCTATTCTCCATGGGGTGCTCCAGTACTTTTTGTGAAAAAGAAAAATGGGTTGATGAGGTTATGTATAGACTACAGACAACTCAACAGGGTGACTGTGAAGAATAAATATCCTTTGCCAAGGATCGATGATTGTTTGACCAATTGAAAGGAGCCATAGTGTTTTCTAAGATAGACTTAAGATCCGGTTATTATCAGTTAAGAGTTAAGGAGCAAGATGTGCCAAAAATGACATTTTGCACTAGGTATCGTCATTATGAGTTCCTTGTCATGCCCATTGGCTTAAAAAATGCTACCGCCATGTTTATAGACTTAATGAACCGTATTTTTCTACCGTACTTGGATAAGTTCATTGTTTTTTTTATCAAAGATATATTAATCTATTCTCTTGATGAGAGTGAACATGTAGAGCATTTGAGAACTATTTTTACAGACTTTAAGAGACAAACAGTTGTATGCCAAGTTTAGTAAAAGTGAGTTTTGGCTCTGAGAGGTCGGATTCTTAGGACATATTGTGTCGGGTGATGGAATTAGAGTTGACCCGAGTAAGATCTCAGCTATTATTGAGTGGAAACCGTCGAGGAATGTCTAGGAGATTAGAAGCTTTCTAGGCTTAGTGGGTTACTGCAGACGATTCGTTAAAGGATTCTCCATGATTGCTACTCTGATGATGAGGTTGCTACAGAAAGATGTCAAGTTTGATTGGACAAAAAAATGCCAACAGAGTTTCGAGAAACTTAAGGCATTGTTGACTGAAGCCCCAATTTTAGTGCAATTGGAATTGGGAAAAGAATTCGTAGTGTATAGCGATGCATCCTTGAATGGATTAGGATGCATGCTCATGCAAGAAGGCAAAGTGATAGCATATGCCTCGAGAAGAATTATCTGACACACGACTTAGAGTTAGCAGCCATAGTGTTCGCATTGAAGATTTGGAGACACCACTTGTATGGCAAAAGATGTTGAGTATTCACAGACCATAAAAGTCTAAAGTATTTGATGACTCAAAAGAAATTGAACCTTTATCCACAGAGATGGCTAGAGCTCATAAAAGATTACGAACTGGTGATAGACTATCACCCGGGGAAGGCGAACGTGGTCACCGATGCTTTGAGTAGGAAATAATTGTTTACCTTGAGGGCTATGGACACTCAATTGTTAGTAACCAACGATGGTTTGATTTTAGCCGAGTTGAGAGTGAAACCAATGTTTTTGCAAGAGATTTACGAAGCTCAGAAAAGTGATAAAGAATTGCAAGTTAAGATGACTTAGTATGAGACGGGTATAGAATCAGACTTTTGGAATGGTGCAGATGGCTGTTTAATGTTTCGAGACAGAATTTGTGTACCCAAAGATGATGAGCTTGTTTGGAAAATTTTGCATGAGGCACATAGCAGTTGTATATCTATCCACCCAGGTAGTGTGAAAATGTACAATGATTTGAAGAAAATATATTGGTGGCCGGGAATGAAAAGAGACATCTCAGAGTTTGTGTCGAAATGTTTAATTTGTCAACAAGTAAAAGCCAAGCATCAAGTACCTTCGAGTTTACTTCAGCCTGTGATGGTTCCCGAATGGAAATGGGACCGTATTACTATAGATTTCGTGTCCGAGTTGCCTTGGACGCTAAGGAAGAAAGATGTCGTATGGATTGTGGTTGATTGGCTAACAAAGTCAGCTCATTTTATACCAGTGCGTATGAATTATCCGCTTGAAAGATTGGCCGATTTGTATGTTTTCGAAATTGTAAGGCCCCATGGAGTGCCTTTGTCAATTATCTCGAATAGATATCCGAGGTTTACTTTGTGGTTTTGGAAAACATTACAAAAAGCTTTGGGGACAAAGTTGAATTTTAGCACAGTTTTTCATCAACAAACTGACGGTCAGTCGGAGAGAGTAATTTAGATTCTTGAGGACATTTTGTGGTGTTGTGTCCTTGAATTCCAAGGCAATTGGGAAAAGTATTTACTGCTGGTAGAATTTGCTTACAACAATATCTATCAGTCGAGTTTGAAAATGGAGCCTTATGAGGCATTGTATGGTCGTAAGTGCTGGACACCCTTGTATTAGACTGAACTCAGAGAAAATCAAATTCACGGGGTTGGCTTAGTCAAAGATACCGAAGAGAAAATAAAGGTAATTTGTGATTGTTTGAAGGCCGCTTCTGATAGACAGATTTCCTACGCGGATTTGAAACGAAAAGAAATTGAGTTTCAAGTCGGTGATAAGGTGTAACAGCCTAGTTTAGACCCTAGTCAGAATAGTGGTTTTGGAACCACAAATTCGAGCTAGAAAAATGTTTTAATATTTTTTTCTGTGTTTACAGTATGTGGTTAAACATGTGTGAAAGTTTCGTATGAAAATTTAATCGTTTCTGTACTTAATTTGATAAAAGGACTTGATCGTAGAGAATGCAAAAGTGGCCTTCTATATGTTAAAGTGTTTATTTGATATGGGTTTTATAATGTGAGGTCCTTATTATGTTATTAGACCATTGATAATGTTAATGGACATTAATGATCATCTATTAAGTTGATTTTTAAATGGTTTAGTAAGGTTAAAATTAAAAATTGATTATGAAGGTTATATTAATAAAACAAAAGCCACAACTCATATTATTTTTCATCTCATTTTGCCAAAATTAAAGAAAGAAAGGCTAGGGTTCTTGTGTTTTGGTATTCGGCTACTTCCAAGCTTAATTAAGGTATGATTTTGACTCGATTTTTGATAATTTCTACGTTTTTGTGATCATTGCTCTGTATACTATCATGCCCATGTATGAATTTTGGAAATTGTTGATTATTTTGAGTTGAGCCATTGTTGATAATGTGAGTTTTATGAAGTTTGATGATAGTAAATAGAAGATATGTGTTAGATTACTATGTTTTGTATTGGGATTTTTGATGAATTTGAGTATTTTGGACTAAATTATGAAAATAAGAAATTGAGGGACTAAAATGTGAAATAAATTATAAATATGGGCTGATAGGGACGATAGGAAAATTCGGCTAAGGCATGGTTTTGATGAATTTTATATATTTGGTGTTTTGTGTAATAAGAACTAAAATGTCAAAATGTGTAATTTTAGGGGCTAAAGTGCAAAAATGCCCAAAGATGTGTTTGTATATTAAATTGAATGTATTGGTGATTAAATGAGTTAATTTTGAATACATATAGATCAAGAAAGGAGAAATTAGGACCTAGATCGAGGCAAAAACAAAGTGCTCAATTCATTGACTAATATCATCGTTTTTACGTCCAAGGTAAGTTTGTGTATAATACATATTGTTTGTATAATGTTTGTATGTGATGAAATAAATAGAAATTAGATTGAGAAATTGGAGTAAGTGAAATGTGAATCTAATTTGAGGCACTAAGTGTGAGAGAAATGAAATAGCTACGGCTATTAAAAATGGCACTAAGTGTGCGAGAATATAACAGCAATGGCTGAATAAATGGCACTATGTGTGCGATACCAATATAAGTTCAATTTAATGAAATGGCACTAAGTGTACGATATTATTATATCTTCGGCTAATTAATTGGCACTAAGTGTGCGAGTTTATCGAATGTTCAAGTATGATCGAATGAAGTAGTGCATCGAGCACCGAAATGATGAATGTGATAGATAAGAACGTGATGATATAGGTATGTACGGAACCTATGTGGTTGATGATATTGAGTATGAAGTAGATGAAAGGTTATGTAAATGAATGATGAGATGAGTAGCATTAAGTGTTAGCTAATTGATAGAATTTTATTTTAATTGATGAGTTAAATGTGTTATATCATGAACTTACTAAGATTTAAAGCTTACTGTGTGAAATGTTCTCTATTTTACAGTGTTATAAAGTTAGCTCAGATCTAGGGATCGTCAGTGACTCACTCACACTATTGGATATCTATTTTGGTACCATTTTGAAAGTTGTATATATGGTAAATGGCATGTATAGGCTAGAAGTAATTAATATGTTTTGTGATGTGAATATCTAGCCATGAGATTTGACTTGTAAATGTTGGTATGTATGGCCTTTTAAGTTGGCCTAAATGATGTGTTTGATATGTAAGTTATATGATAAATATAATGTTTATGTGATGGTTTGAATATGAAATGTTGAATTGGTAAGTTTTGTGGTATGAAGTATGTGATAAAATGATGAGTTTATGTATTTGGAATTTATGCAAGTTGTGATCATTTTGGTACATTGATTTGGTATGTTGGTTGTGAAATTCAGTAGTGAATTGGATGGTAATTGAATCGCATGAAATATATATAAATTGGTTGATTTGTTTGCCTATGAATGTATGCAAATATTGCTAAAATGTTGTGGTTTTGGAATACTTAAGATAGGTGGGAAATATGGCTTAAACCAAGCCTAATTTCACCCCACATGGTTGAGCACACAGGTGTGTGTCTCGACCGTGTGTCTGTTGAAATTTAGTTATTCAAGTCAGTCTTGAGCATGGCCTAGACACAAAATCCCTAAGGGGGAGAATTGTAACAGCCCAATTTTGGGCGTAGTCGGAACAATTGTTTTAGAATCACTAATTCGAGCCAGAGAAATTATTTTTAATATTATTTTTTATGTTATAGCATGATTATATGAGTGCATGAAAATTTTGGTGAAATAATTTTAGTGATTGCATGCTTAATTTCAAAAAAAGACTAAATCGCATAAGGAACAAAAGTTTTATTTCATTAGCTAAAGGTGTCAATTAGCTATGGAAAATTAAATTAGAGGTCTTTAATGAGTAAATAGACCATAAAGTTGTTAGTGGCTGAACATAGGAACAAAGGAATTGTAAAGTCAAAATTAGGTGAAATTTGGTGACAAATTTGACTAGAATATAATAAAATAAGGAAAAACTATCGTATTTTTTCATTTCTTCTCTTCTCCACCGATTTTCTTCAAGAAAGAAGGCCATGGGAGCTTGAAATTTCAGCAACTTTAGACTCTTGCAAGTAAGTGATTTTGATGGTCTTTCTTGATGATTTTTGTACTTTTGAGGCCCTTGTAGCTTAAGCTAACTAATAGGAGGGCTATTTTGCAAAATGGTTGATATTCTAGGGTTTTTCCATGATAGTAATCATGTTGATTTTTGAAATTGTTATGGAAGGAAATGAATCATGGTTGTTAAACAAATAATTTTGTGAAAAGATTTTCATGAAAACACCTAAAATGGACCATTTTGTAAAGATGACAAAATGAGTGATAAGTATGAGTAATAATTGGAATTTTGGGCTGCTTCTAGTATAAAAAGAATTTGGATAGGCTTGGTTAGTGAGAAAATTTGATAAAAATCGATTTACGAGCCTAGGGGTAAAATAGTAATTTTGTGAAAGTCTACGGGAAAAATGGTCATTTTGCCAAAATATGAATTATGAAATTTAATTGATTAATATGATGATTAAACTAGTAAATTTTATCATTATAGATCAAGAAATACGAAATCCGGACCTAGACCGGGGGAAGCCAAGCTAGTGGATTAAAAATAGACTTGTCGCCAACCTTTTGTATACTGAGGTAAGTTGTACGTAAGTAAGGCAACTTTATTGTTATTATGTGTGGAATGATTGATTTTGCAAAATAATGTTGAATATTCTTATGATTAAAGCATGATGAAATTTAATGTGGTAAATTCCTGGTTGAACCTAGGAATAGATTGGATATCCATGCCATTACATTTGGGTGATATGAGAGCCAGTGTAAGACCATGTTTGGAACATGGCATCGACAATGTTATGAGAGCCTGTGTAGGACCACATTTGGAACATGGCATCGACAATGTTATGAGAGCCACTTTAAGACCATGTTTGGAACATGACATCAACAATGTTATGAGAGCCAGAGTAAGACCATGTCTGGGACATGGCATCGGCATCAAGACGAGAGCTAATGTAAGGCCATGTCTGGGACATGGTATTGGCCTCGACATGTGAGCCAGTGTAAGACAATGTATGGTACATGGCATCAGCAATTTACCCTCTTGTGTGAGGCGTATCGGATATCCTTTAGTATTCCAAATGGTTTCACGGGGTTATTTTAAAGCTATGATAAAGATATGGAATGATATAATCATGTTGTGAGTGGTACAGGTTCTTATTTGAAACTTATGAGATATGAGTCTAGTTAGGATGCCTTAATGGTAAGAATGACATGAGGAAGTTCTAGCTATGAAATTGATTTTAGGATGATTTTGTAATCTTTGGCTTATACTTGTGATATATAAGTATGTAGTGATTTTACCTTTGTTCACTCAAGAATGTTGTGTTGATTTATAATATGCTATGTGTTTAAATATGCATGGTTGATGTTGTTACTTATTTATATGCAACTTACTAAGCTTTATGCTTACTCCCTCTCTTTTCCATTTTCATATAGTGCCGCGAAGCTAGCATTGGGAGTCAAGGGACGTCAGAGGCATCAATCACACTATCACCTAAAGCTTTTGGTATAGCTAGTTTAAATGTTTTGAGTGTGGCATGTATAGGGACTTGGTCTTTTTGATTAGTGTCATGTTAGTTTAGCCACAAGTGTTGGCTCATATGGATGTGATATTCATTTTGTATAGGCCATTAATGTTGGCTAATATTTATTATTATTAAATGCATTTGATGAAAATTCTTATGGTTGTGGCTGTTTTGATTATGTGTGTTTATGCTTGGATTGTTTATGTTTGATGTTGTGTAGGTTGGTGCAAGTGAGGGTGGAAAAAAGGCTTAGTAGATAGACTTGTTTTTGTCCACAAGGGCAGACACACGGGTATGTATCTAGACCGTGTGTGACACACGGTTTGCCCCATGGGCGTGTAGTTAGGCCTTTTATCCCCTGCACCTTAATTTGACAAAACAGAATGCCCAGTAGCAACCACACGGGTGGAGGGTTTAGGGTTTAGGGTTTTAGGGTTTAAGGTTTAGGGTTTTAGGGGTGCCTCAACTGTGTGGAGGACATGGCCTTGTACACAGGCGTGTACCTTGGTCGTGTACCCTTAAAGGGTTGCTAATGTCAAAAATAGAATGTCAAGGTCTTTGTACACGGGCTGAGACACGGGCATGTCATGGTCGTGTGGGGGACACGGGTCATGGACACGAGCGTGTGCCAAGCCATGTGAAAACCCTTGTTGGTCTGAATCGAGGAATAAATTCGCATGGGCTAGGGACACGAGCGTGTCCCAATATGTTTAGGCCGTGTGAGCCATACGGGCCTTCAACATGGCCATGTTAAGAAGACACACGGGCATGTGCTTCTATTTTCTTTGAAAGTTTTCAAAGATTTCTATAGTGTTTAATTTATTCTCGAACCATTTCCAAAGCATGTTTTGGACCTCGTAGGTCTATATTAGGGTCGTTAAAGGAAGATTGAAAGTTTAAAAAAATCGAGCGAAATTTATGACCTGAAAATTATTGTGTGTATGTGTTTAAGCCCGGTAACATCTTGTATCCTGTTACGGCATTGAACTCGGGTAAGGGGTGTTACAATTGTAAATGGAAATGTGATGGTATGAGGTTGATGCAAGCAAAACGAATGTTCGTTATATGAATATTTGATACGAGTTGGACTGTGCTGGAAATATGAACAATTGAGTTTATGAGTATGGTTTGAGTTCAAAACCTTATGTATTTAATGATGTTGTATTGTATTTTATTAGGGATAATTGTTTGCCATAATGAATTTGTATGTGATAAGTAATTGAGGAAAGTAAATGTTTATATTGTATGAGCTTACTAAGTATTTTAAATACTTACTTGTGTTACTACTTTTCTGTAGATTTTGGATGTCCGAAATGTGTCGATCAAATTAACGAGATGTATATGTTTCAACTTTGATGTTTCAACTTGGTTACTTGTGGCATGTGTATAGGATGGTTAGACTTGTTTAAGTGAATGCATATGTTTTGGTATGTTTATGTTTGTATGCAAGTTTATAAAGTATTCTTTTATATGATGTGTGGCTCGATGAGAAAATTAATATTTTGAAGGTTAAAGGAAATGGCAAAGTTTTGGATGGTATTATGCATATGAATTAGATTGTGTCATGAAATGGTTAAAAGCTTTGGTATGAATTGTATTTGATTTGAGTTTGAATATATGTCGATGCCAATGAAGGCATATTGGCTGAATGTTTAGATGGTTATATAGATGGAGGTTTTAGCTTTGAAATGTGAATGTTTTGAATTAGGTTTGAATGGCATGAATGCCATTTTAGGTTACCTTGTAGGATTGGTATGTTCCTTGCACAAAAGGGGTCATATATGCTGCACACAGTCTACCACACAACTATGTGTCACACACGGGTAAGTGACACAGCCGTATGCTCTATTGGTTCAAGATGGTTTTGGTTTCACATGGCTACAGTTAGGTACATGGCCTGGAGAGATGGCCTTGTGACCCTAGATTACATGGCATCAGTCTGGTACACAGTTTGGGGACACGACTATGTGATATAGCAGCACACGGCCTCAGCCTGTCACAGGTCTAGCCACACGGCCATGTGACTCCTCTTTTACCATTTTACCTATCTTTTTTAAAAGTTACAAATTGGTCTTGAATTGGTTCTGAGCCGATTTAAGAGCTTTCGTAAGCTCGTTGGAGACTCAAATTTGGTTGAAATGCATGTTAATCATTAGATTCAACTTGTATTTATTTATATATTGAATATTATTGATAAAAACATATGTGATTATTTCTGTTTACTGTTGTAGCATCCTGTAGCTCGAGTCCATGGTCTGGTCCGAGTCTGGGGTGTTACAACACTAGCGAATTAAGTTCTTAGGATGTTTAGCGGTTGGATCACTTCCTTGTAATCCATCCTCTTCGAGATACTATGCTTGTGAGTGTGTCATGACTGTCTGTTGTGGACCATTTTGGCATTCAGTACCCAGTAAACTATTGTTGGGGTGGTCATCTATGGTCACAATTTCTCTAGTATATTGGTTCCCTACGGAACTAGACATTTGATTGATACTTTGTCTATAGTATTCCCTTTAAAAGGAATAGTCTTGATAGACATATCTGTCACTCGGTGTTTCTACTTTTGGTAACTTTATCTATTATTGGGTTCTAACTAACCCCTATTTCCCTTATGGACTAACTGGCGTACTTTCGATCAACCACTAGCATACAGGGTTCCCTGAGCTTCCTCTAGAGATTCTAGATCGCAGCTTATTATCTGCGATCTTCAGTTAAACCTTATTTTGTTTTCTTGTACACCAAACACTATTGGTGTGTCATTTTTTGTGGCTAGTTCTTGCTAGGTTACCACCCATATGCCTTGTTAGCCTCTTTTGATCACTATGCTAGCAGACAGTTTCCTTTTCTACTTTTTCTCTTTATCCAATGGATTCGTTAATGATCTGCTGGCTTACTATCTTTTGCCATTACTTTACATCTTTCATTCCCCCATTTTTCTTTGTTTCTGGGATTTCCCACGACTATTGCCCTGATTATCCACCCGTGTTTCCTAACCCGACAGACTTTGGTATGTTGCCTTAGCTGAGCTAGGTACTTACGTAATATAATCCCATGCTTAACGTCTTGGCAGACTACCTTTTATTTAGTGCCCCAGTGGACCACCCCGTGTTTACTATCCCCCTAGACTCTATTGGTTGCCACTGACGAGCTATGGTCTTACTGTAACACCCGAACTCTTAATAAACTAAAATTAAAAATAAGTAAGAGACTAAATTGAAAGAGATCACAAGTTGGCAGCCTATCTTATAAGAAACGAGAAAGCTAGAAATCGAATTGTACATGTTTGAGATCCAATTATGGTTCGATTAGGATGGGACTAGTTGATTCCTTAGTGGGAGACATTATAATTAGCCATGGATGACTCTTATAGGATTGAAATTGGCACAAGAAGGTTTATAAATAGTTGGGGGATGGCTTCCTAAGGTTGTTTTTTCTTCCTTACCTTGTTCCAAATTCTCTTATTCTTACTCTTCTATGGTAGACCATAGAAGGAGTAGCCATGGAAGGTTCTGCATGAAGTAGACTTCATGAAGACGAAGCTAGAAATATAGGGAAACTAATAAGGGAGTAAGGTTCTTAACCTTTCTATGTACGTAAGAGTTATGAAATGAAGCTATGGAGCTTCAAAATTATTTTAAGGGTTCTGCATGTTTCTGGAAAATAAGTTAAGGTTAAGAATATTAAGTATAACTGATGATTATTTTTGGTTGTCAGCTATGTCTTGAGAATGGAAGCTCTGGTGCTCGAAGAGAAGGAATAAGCTATGGCAATGATAATGATTTAGGTGAGTTCCAAACTCTGAACTTGCTATTATGGTTTACGCTGTTTAAGCATACCATGATTGCATAAGTATGAAGCATGATAATATGAACATGCATTACATGATTTTGGGTAAACCTCATTGGATTAGATGAAGATAGGAAGAGAAATGGAGACAAAACCTTTAGTTACAGCCTCATGTGAAGCTCCAGACCTTGCGGAGGGAATACTATGGTGTTCAAATATCAAGGTTAGGTGTTGTTAAGGAGGTAATGGGAGGAGGATTTGGGATATGAAATAATGGAATGGTATTTACTGTGATAGTGGTATCCATTGGTCCTTCGGGTGACACCATGACAACGGTATATGGTGTTTGGTATGAGGTACGTAGCATAAAACCATGGATGAAAGACGTCATGACAGCATGGTACACGAAAATGATAAGGGCTTAAGACCATAGATGAAAGACGTCATGACAGCATGGTACACGAAAATGATAAGGGCTTAAGACCATAGATGAAAGACGCCATGACGGCTTGATATATGATATGAGGTGTAAGACCAGAGATGGCAATGAGGTATGATGAGTAAGACAATGGATGAAAGACGCCATGACATCATAAGATGGTATGCTAAGATTGTGAATCGGTGTAAGACCATGGGTGAGAGACTCCATGGAATCCATAGAGATAGTCTGCTGGGACAGTAATCGTAGAATAGATAATCTATCAGAATAATAAAAATGGAATGGAGTAAGTCTATCGAGATAGTAAACATGAGGTAGGTCTATCAGGACAGTAAACACGAGGTAGGTCTATCGGGGTACTAAACAGGGGCAAGTTAGATGGGACACAGAGTTCAAAGAAGAAGGGTATAAGACCAACCCATAGAGTCTGCCATGAAATGAATGCGTAAAGTACGCTATAACCTAAAGTGAGGAGTATGCGGCAAGTGCACCAAGTATGAGAGCCCACATAGGTGGAATAAGAGTTAAAGGAAAAGTGCAAGTAACAGTAAGGGGACTTTAATGTATCCGCCAAAAGAATGGAAGTGATAAGGAATAAGACGTAGGTGAAGGCCCACCAAGAATGAAAATAAGATAGGTTGGGCAAAAGTAAGCCTGGCTATGGAGTGAAGGAAAGGAAATTGCCCAAAGATCGTAAGATAGGATCCGCAATCAAGAACCACCAAGAAAGGTGAAAGAAGGAATATGAGAGAAGTGAATGCCCTTATAAGAAAGAAAGTCTGGTTCAAGAACTCCGCCATGAGGTTAGCTCCATAAGGAGGAAATGAGAAAATAAGATGACAGGATTGCATAGCTGCATGGATGGGAACTTATGAGTTTGCTAGAGTGGCGAGTTACACTGAAAGATGACACAATAAGGAATTGGTAAGATGCCATTTAGAAAGAGTGTAAGGGAAGAGGGAGTCCGCCAAAGGGGTGGTACAATCAAGTCTGCCAAGTAAGGTATGCTCTAAGCATCCTTGGGCGGATAGTAAAAATTTAACATAAGGGTTCATGATGGGAAGCCGGCAAATAGTCCAGTTAGTTTAAGGTCACAAACAACCATGTAAGGAGGTAAATGTAAGAAAGGAAAGATTAGAGATAAGAATGTTAGAGTATGCCCAAAGACCAATCATGAGATGATTGTAATAACATACTTGTTTTACCTCGTTTATTAATATAAGACATTGCCATTATTATTCTAGTTTCTTTTTTGTGTATATAAATAAACTGTTTTATATTAATGTCCTAAGAATAATATGATTATTCTTAAAAGGTCCTTAGTCAAGTATTATTATGAACATGGAAACAACAATGCATTAAGACTAACATGTAGTTGATTGATGACAAAGTGTTTTCATTGACATATAGATGTCAAAATCAATAGATGAGTATATGTTAGAGAATGACATATTAGACTGATGTTTCTTGGATTATTATATAATAATCACTACATTACTCATAGTGATAACTATGTATATGATCCTTAGACTTGAGATCTCCATTGTCACAAAATAGTGAGTCATATATTTTGATACAGTCAAACATCTATTGCAACAGGTTATACTATAAAGACTGATGTCAGATATGTCACAATCTATGTAGTAGGATATGATTGATCAAGATAGAATTTGTCTCTCTTACATAATGGGAGAAAGATCTTATGCCATTTGATGAAGTGAGACTAGAAATGCATGGCTATGCTCAGCTATGTTAATATGAGATATTACACTTATTTGTTTATTTTAGTCGACTTCGGGTATCAAGGAACATGAGATTGGACTTTGCGAGTGTGATTATTCCATGACTTGTGCCCAATCGAGATATAAAGGACAAAAGGATGTAACACATGAAAATTTAACACAGAAAGGTTATGTTGAACCATGACTTCTTGTAACTTGGGTAGCAATGATGCATTGCTAGATGCCACTCATTGCTTGTAACGTTAGAAGTGTTCTAGTATTACTACCAATGTTACAAGAGCCTACAAGGTCACACCCTATGGTTGAAACAAGTAGAATCTAAACACAGTTGGTATTAAATTTAACTATCACGAGAAATTATATTAATTATTGAATTAATATAACTTGACAGTTAAATAATAAACACAGTATGTACAAATTCGTAGTACAAGAATAAAGAACATAGTTAAAATAAATGTATGAATTTGATTCACATAAAATATTAATTATGATATGTTTACTGAAATTATTAAAATAAAGTATTATAATAATTAATTTTGGTCAAACATAATATATATGGAAATTAATATCATTTTGGAAAGGATATTACACTGTGGTATTTTCATATATATTCTGGCACCAAAAAGGGGATTTTTTTTGGGATATTAAATAAAAGGAATCATAAAAAAACCCTAGTGTGCAGAGGTGTGTTAACTAACATTAACCACAAAAAGAAAAGAACCTAGGTCTAGCAGCCGTATTTCTTTTCAGGAAAACTCCCTGAAACATTCAGTGAGAGTTTTTGTTCATTCATTCGCAACAGGGTGGACTAAGTAGTGGTCGGGACGATTCTGTTGCGGCTTTGGTTTGGCAACGTGCGAAGGGGATTAAAATAATAGTTGTTTTTTCCTATTTTTCGGAGTACGAAAGGTATATTTTTCAAACCTTTTCTTCTTGATTTGTTCCTCATGCATGATTCCTGGTTTGAATCACTAGAATAATTTTTCTGCTACGCCACGGGGCGTCCTGGTGGTCCAACAAAGAATTAGGTTCACTGAAGTGGCGAGGTGTCCAGAACACGACTTAGTGGAAATTCTGACTAGAGGAAGGTCGACTAGGGAGCTAAGTAGCTCAAAGGGTTGGGAAAAGTCTTCCACCCTAATGAAGTAAACTTGCCATGAGCAAGTAGGGACTAATTTATTTATGTTAGTTTATTTTACATTGTTTACCCTTGTGGGATAGGGTTTAATCATATTTTTGTTAAGGAACTCACTAAGTTCATTTGAAATTACAACATTGCACTGATGTTTGCAGGACTTGTGAGGATGATTGAGGACTTCTAGGAGGGACCAAACTAGATGGATTGAAACCAAGCATCATAGGAAGTTTATAGTCATACATAGGAAGTGGGTACTGTTGGAGGCTTCACCACAAGACTAGTGACAACGATGCCATATGGTATACTTTGAAGCAAAACTTAGAAACAAATAGTCATTAGAATTTTTCTAGGAAATTCTGTGTAAATAAATGGTCTGATTAAAGATGAAAATGATTTCAAGAATTAATCATCTAGTGGATTAAGGCCTTAGTTGCAAAGATGATTAGTTTTTTTATTTTAGTTTCAATATGAGATAATTTATTTTTAGACTGTTTACAAAATTAAATATAGGTCCATTTATGACGCTCAATACTTGGATCTGGCAAATGGGTTAGGCATGTGGTGTTACACTTACACTTTGTTATCCTCGATTTTACTGTCCCAACAGACTCTATTGTTCTCTTTAGGCGAGCCATGGTATTACACCTTGTAATCCCCTTGTTTATTGTCCCGATGGACTCTATTGGTTACCATAGTTGAGCCATGGTCTTACACCTTAAACCTCTGTGAGGTGTCACCCCAAAGGACCTTACCGTCATCTTAGTGTCACCTCATAGAGCCTACGTCTTCATGTTGTTGATATATGGAACCTATTAACCATCAATATCATCATATCTCATATCAACTTTGATGTTCGAACATTGAAGTGTCCCTCTTAGTGCAAGGCTCGATGCTTCGCTTATCGTCATTTGCTCCCAATAATCCCGGATGGCGAAATCGTAGCAAAATTCCAAAATTTCCTTTTTCCCTATTCCTCCATTCACTGTCCTATACGTTGATGCTTGAACACTATAGTGTCCCCTCCGCAAGACTCAGAGCTCCGCATATCATTGGTGCATTTAGAAACACTATATGGTGTTATCTAACAAAATCGCACCTTATTCCTAATCCTAACTTTTTCTAACTCAACGATGATTCCCTTGCACGTTCCACTATCATAAACATGTCATACATGCTTTTCATAGATGAAATATCATGGAATCATAGTTAATTCATGCATTCTGAACTAAAATGCTGAATACCTATATGCCTATATGATCGTACATGTACTTAGCCTTTCCAAGGTTGAAGTATAAAAACTCACCTGACACTAAGTATAAAAACTCACCTGACACTTCTTTGTGTCCTCCTTCACTTAGCTATTTCGAACACCAGAGCTTCTATTCCGCAGACAGCTAAGCATGGCAACCTAAACCCATGAGTTAGACTAAGATAGTTGAGAACCAAAGAAAAACACTTGATTAGCTTCCTTCGAATTTGTAAGATTTGAGTAAGACCACCAAATGACTAACGTGATGTTTGTTGTGTCCCAATAGAGTCTAGGGACAAGTCAAAGCGTATAAGGCAAGAAATATATCTTATATATATTTCCTCAAGAGAGCAGAACCCAAGAAATATAGGAAAGCTCCTCTAGGTTAAGCATAAGGCCTAACGTATGGCGAGTTTTGGAGTCCATAAGTAAATAAAATATTGTTCGCCCCAATAAGACTTTTGACGTTTATGTGGGCATGTAGCTTATGAAAAAATCTGATGTGAGACATCGTTAAGAAAGGATGCCCAGTAAAGCACATAGTGGACTCAAGTAATAGAGTTCCCACCAAGAAGGTGTGATGTGCCAAACGCGTAATTAGTCAAGCTATTAGCTACATCCTAACGAAGGATGGGCTAGGACCCATGCATAATTTATATATGTGTCTATATCCATGTATGTGTTGCTTTACAGCTGTCGTGCATTTAACTAGTGATCACATGGATTAATACACGTGTCAAACATCCACTAGAGTAAAGGAAAATATCTAGTTGACCAGGTGAGTGAAGAGGAATTGTCTATTACTTCCTTAAGAAGTATTATCTTCCTACATAAGGGCGAGATAAGGGGAAAAACCTCTTATCCTTTAGGATGAGTCAGGAATGAGAGGATTAGCTTTGAGATGCCCCTTGGTAAGTACGCTCTCGACCTTGCATGCTAAGCTGCCAAAGAGCAATTTTGTTTAACTTGGTAAATCAATCTTGGTAGAGCTTTGCTAGGTGATTTTAGTGTTTGAGGTAAAAGGAAAAATGAGTTAGATTATCAGATCTTGATGAGTTTTTTATGGTTTAACATTCAGTGGCCACTGGTCTACTTAATACCAAATCTGATGGTTCAAGCCGCAAAAGGTAAGGATTATGTGAGGATATCATGAGAGTCTTGCGAGTACCTCGTGAATATCTAACTGATCTCTTTGTATATGTTTGTATGTTAATTCTTTTTATTCAAGATTGTTTTGTGAAATAAGAAAGAAAGGCATGCAAATGTAGAGAAAGGCATGCAAATGTAGTGTGTCGGTTCTGTGATAATAAAAGCTTGATGAACTTGCATGCAATGCTTGCATGATGTTATGTGCCTTTGTTAAGAAAGAGAAATGTGTGCACAACCAATGTGTAAGGAAGGTGTGAGCCTAATGATATGTTTTTTCTTCACAGAAGAAAGTATAAGTGCAAAGAATGGTATGTTTCTGTTCATAATAAGTAAGTATGTATATGTATAAATACACTTGAAATCATGATGGAGTCTGTGCATAAGTAAGTCTCTATATGAGGAGTCTGCATGGATAAGTTGAATAAGATGCATAAGTTTGCATATCGAGTCTGCTTACGTGTGTGTCTGTCGGGATAGTAAACAGAAATTCTGATATGGAAGTCCATGGCTATGGCAAGAAGAGTATATAGTGTAAGACCTAGTTTGGGACTATGGCATCATATAGGAAAGTGAAGACCATATAGTGTAAGACCTAGTCATGGTGGCTATGACATCATACAGGGATAGAAAACCACATAGTGTAAGACCTAGTTTGGGACTATTGCATCATGTGGGGAAAAAGATAAAGGACGCAAGTACCAAACAATAAGGGACAAACCTTAAGATGTTGAGTTTAGGCAAATCCTTATCATCGAAAATGTCATTTACCGAAATGTGAAAGCCTTTGTGGCAATTCTCTATTATATGTGAGCCCTTATGATAGAATATGTTATATGTGGAAGACTTTATGGTTGTTCTCTGTTATATGTGAGCCTTTATGGCTATATCTGTTATGTGGAGCCTTAGTGGCCGACTCAATGAAAGTGCCTTCATGGCAAATTATGTTAAAGTGGATGCCTTTATGGTTGATTCTATTATATGAGAGCCCTTGTCTCTGATTTTTTTTTATGAGAAGAGCCTTCATGGTCAATTCTGTTGGAAACGCTTTTGTCGCAAAGTCTATTGTATGTATCTGGACACCTTCATCGTTATCTATTGATCAAGCAAGTGTCTAAAGTTTTTGAGAATGAGGGAAGATATCTTAAATCAAGAATACGCTTTGGTGGCACAACCTATGAAATGATCTCGAGACAACGAATCAAAGGCAATACCGAATTGGTGAACTCTAAATGAAAGTGCAGTTATCGTGCTTGTGATAATGAAAGATTGGTGAGGAACACTTCAAGTTGAGGAACAGACGAAGTTTACCTTGCCCATAGAATGAAAGTATGTCGTGAGTTCAAGACTACAAGTAAGTTGAATGATACTAATAGAGGTAAGATCGTTTACAGAATCTTAAAGGAAACAAGGTATGTAGAGATTAATACATGTTCTTGCTGAGTTGATGAGCACTTGTTTGGTTCCATAGAGTAAATTGTGATGTATTATATTTAATAAGAAATGATGAATCAATGTATGATAATGCTTCACTAAGTTCTTGTGAACTTATTATGGATGCCTTTGATTATAGGACCTATTAGAAAGATAGGAGATAAGAGACGATGCCAAGGCTATGCCAGAGGTGCAACGACCTGTGCTGATATCCATACAAATAAGAGAAGATGATGCGTGCTCGTAATCGTGAATTCGATTGCAAGACGTTGAGTTTCCCCATCGTCTAATGCTGTATCATTTTGAAAAAGACTTTAAGGTGAAAATGGGATTAATGGCTATTGATCCGATGGAAAGGATGGAAATGGTGTTGGATGGATAACTTGCATGAAATGGACATTTAGAAATGAACCAACAATATGAAAGATCGTGACCTGATTTCTATAAAGTGAAATAACAAACAAGTCTTTGAAGAAGAAGAAGTAAACTTTGACCCGCTATTTAGAAAACAGGAACCAGCAGTATATTAGAACGCCACACTTCAAAACAAAAAAAGAAATGAAGTGATAAGTTGAAAAGAAAAAGGTTTGATGCCACAAGGAGTACCTTGATAAGTCTAAGTAAGTTCTTTCAAGAATAATGAGATAGAATTCTCACAATAATTCAAAAATATTCATTCAACATAGTCTTTTTTTAACATTGTCCTTTTACAAGCTATTTATAGGCACTAATATGACTATTCAAATTCGGCATTCATACCAACTATTAACAAAATATTAAAATTCACTTCTAACTCTTGATAGGCAGCCAAAGAGTCATGTCTCTTCAATGGAATTTGATGTAGTTGAAAAGGCATGCCAATTCTACTTCATGAAGACTTAATGTATCCTTAATATGTTTAATTGATGTCCCTTCAGCTCCCTTGAAACCAAATTACAAAAGCTTGTGTAACATCCTCTTAAATGGCATCAAGATGAAGGTTTAAGACTCCAAAAATGTTCAGACCTGAAGAGTCTCCTTTGGTCCATTAAACATCCTTCATAATATTCGTTATGAAGCTTTGAAACCATCCAAATTAAAGAGTCTTTAGTCGTATAAAAAGCCACCTGCAAAAATAGATAATTAAGCATTAAACACATAACTTAAAACACTAAAAAAAAACAACATATTTAATAACACTCATTTAAAATGAAAATAAACACACTTTAATTTATGCATTAAAAAGTAACAGCCAAATTAAATAACATATTTATATAAACAAACTCAAACATATTTAACAACTAAGATGCTTAAATGCATGGTTTACTATGAAAACTAAATGAACAAATGAGTTACTTAATGCATGACTTAATTTAATGATGCTAACTTTAACTAACATGGGAATTACATAATGCATGTCATAATTTACGATGCAAACTTAACTAACATGAGAGTTACATAATGCATGACTTTATTAAATGCAGAACAAATAGTGCATGTCACAATTAAAAGATGTGGATTAATAATACAAGACATTAATTAAAGATACATATAATAAACAAGACATAATTAAAAGCTGTAGAATTATTTAAACTAAACAAACAGCCACATGCAGAACATTGCATGGACTTGGAACGTTATTTTGGGTACAATAAGGGTTGGACATCTCATGTTCAGCCCAAACTTGCTGAATCAAGCCCATCATCGCCTCTTTAAACTTCTTTGATCTAGCACTTGTTATAAACCCAATGAGAATTTCAATTGGATCTTCTCTTGAAATAAGAAACTTGGAGTTTGGTCCACTTAATGAACTCGAATGCACTTCAACCGTTCCCATGCATGTATCAGAAGAATTCTAGCAGAGTTATGGTCCACACTGAAGGAAGAACTAGAAATTCATATGACTAGTTAGAAGTATTGATAACATAAGAGTTTATAAGAGAAGCCTTATGGCCAAGTTCAAGTCTGCACACAAAATGAAATACTCTATAAGTGATAGAAATGAGGTGAAACAATAATTGTATTATTTAAATTGTCAATATGATTTTTTACACTGTACAAGAAGTTATACTAATAAGAAAATACGAGGTAATTTAGTAAATGAAAGTAGAAAATTTTATTAAGTTATTACTCATCTAGTACATAGGTGAATATAAGGGTTTAGGTTACATTTGTTTTAGAGAGTAACACCCAATACTCAGATCTAGTTGATCGGGTCGGGTGGAGGGTGTTACACTGAATGACTTAAAACCTTACTGGCTCCCCAAATTTTCTACTTTTCTGACCAATTCCTTAAGATCATTGCTCCATGCAGAACTTTCGATAACCATCGTTTCCTCAAAGCAACCCCGGAAGATGAAGAAGAGAAAATAATAAGATAGAATTGAGAGGAATCCACTTGAGGATTCACTTCTTAGCCTTTATATCGCCTATCACACTAAATCTTCAACCGTTTAGAGACCATCCATTGACAATCATTTTGTCTTCCACTAACGAACCAACTAGTTTTAATCTAGCTGAAATAGACTTAGATTTCAACCATGCTCCATTTCATTTCTAACATTTCCTATTTTTTTAGTAGAGACCGCCAGCTTACAGTTTTATTCAAATAGATCCCCAAATTGTTCCTAATTTTTGGGTTTAAAGAAAACTGGGTGTGACACTTTATGCTCGTATAAACCAGTTCACAAGTTCTTTTACATGAAATTGAAATCATATTCACATATAATACCATTTCATAATATAATTTCAATTCATTATTATGTATCAAGTTCATACTTTATAACCCTTATTAACCAAACTCGAACTACATATCGATACACATATCATCTAACCAACACACTAATTGGCACCTTAGTGCATCATGGGATAAAAAGAAGCAAATATACTGACACACACAGTTCATCATTAGATAAACAAAAACAAATATACTAGTACACACATTGTATCAATGGATGAACCAAAGAAATATACTGGCACATGAAGTGCATAAACCCGTACACAATCTAATCCTATAACATGCCAACTATATCTAACTCTACTCGAACAATTAATAGGGTATGCAATATAATATTTCATCTCGATACATATTCAATATCATAATTTCATATCAATTTCCATCATCAACCACATTAGGAATCATTAAAAAAGTTATAACATGGTTGTCTCTACTATATTCAGTTCAATTCACAATTACTGTAACGCCCCAGTACCTGAGACCATCGCCGGAATCGAGTACGAGGTGTTACTAAACTTAATTCATTAATTAAACAGGTTAAACAATTTATTTTAGAATTTCCAGACAAGTTGGCTAACTGCATCACAGTTTCTTAAAAATTCATATCTCAAGTTCTGAAACTCGAAATTAAGATTAATAAATTTTGACTGAAACTAGACTCATATATCTATCTACTAATTTTTTTCTAGAATTTTTGGTCGAGCTAATTAGTAAAGTTTATTGATTAAAATCTCCCCTATTTTAGGGTTTGACTACTCTGACCCCTGTGTATTACGAATCAGATATCTCCCTGTACGGAATTTCAATGATTATGTCGTTTGTTTCTCATAAAACTAGACTTAATAAGGAATCTATACATATAAAAATGACTTCTAATTATTTTTTAAAAATTTATGGTGAATTTTTAAATTCAAAATAGGGGATTCCCAGACTACTTTAACCATGTTCCACTAAAACTTAAATATCTCATAAAATATAACTCATTACCTGTTTTATTCCATCCATATGAAAATAGACTCATCAAGCTTGGATATCATAACTTATTCATCCTTTAATTCCATTTATACTATTTTTAGTGATTTTTCAAATTCATGTCATTGCTGCTGTCTGATTCTGTTTTATGGCCAATTTTACCTTTTCAAGGATTTTCATGGTTTAGTTAAGACATAAAGCGTACATGTTATAAACTTGATTAGCCATTCCAATAGATAATCATTTACAAACCATTTTCTTACCAAACCATAACCATATCATATGATCATTTACACAAAGTGAGTATATTGCTATACATGCCACAGTCAAAATATACAAGCCATTTTACCAATTTAGGTCTTCGGATAGTGTGAACGAGCCTTCGACCTATCCCGATTCTCAAGCCGGCTTGTCAAAACTATAATGAATGAAAAGAAGGGAGTAAGCATAAATGCTTAGTAAGTTCACATGCAAATAACAAGTAACATGATCATGCAATCCAACATAAACATCATTAAGACACTCATATCATAAGAATACTGACTATCTTACCACAATTTTGTCTTACCAAGTTCTCAACCAAGGATTAAACTCATACCTGTCCATTTTCACTTCTTCAACACATTCATCATTGAATCACTTTCGTTTTAAGTACTCTCCATATTCTCTTAGGATTCTCCCGTTGAACACATCGGAATATAATTTCGGATACGCGGATAGTGTGCACGTAAGTGCTATACTCATAACTTAACAAACTCAATAGCTTTTGAAATCAATGTAGCCAAGCTACCATGTAACCTGCCCATAAACGAACTCGGACTCAACTCAACGAGCTCGGGCATTCGCATCCATAAGTGAACTCGGACTCAACTCAACGAGCTCAGATGCCTAGTTACATCTCACGAACTCGGACTCAACTCAACGAGTTCGGAACTCAACCATCCTAGTGACATGTCACTTGTACCCTAATCTATTCCCAGGGTTCAAATGAGATTCTTCTCAATTTTACATTTTGATCACCTTCTTCAAAACGTAAAAACCGATACTTGCTAACATCTCATACTTATCAAGTTGTTTACATAATTTGCATATTACCAAATAATAATTCACAAAGCACAATATTTCATGATAATAAATATCATATCATACAAATATCATTAAATCACTTAAAATAAAATTATGTTACCTTATTTACACATGAACTTACCTTGATACAAAATATTAGCAATCGAGCCTATTCCTCGTAAACTTTGTTTTTCCCTCGATCACGACTTGAATCTTGTTTCTCTTGATCTATAATACCAAATTAATTTATTTAATACATACATTCATCAAAACAGCCCCTAGTAAGTACTTTGGCAAAATTACCATTTTGCCCCCAAACTTTTGCATATTTACACTTTTTCCCCTAAGCTCGGGAATTAAACTTCATCCCTTATTCTTATGTTTTATGAGATGCTGATCATTTTTCCCTTCTATAGCAACATTAAATTCACACTCTAACATGTACTTATGAATATTAGGTATTTTTACCGATTAAGCCCTTTTACTCATTTTCACTTAAAACCTCATATTCTATCATAAAACACCAAAATACACAAATTTCACCTATTGGTATTTTTCCAAATATGAACCCTAGGTTGAATTATTGCTAGCATAAGCTAAATCGAGCTACTGGGATTTCAAAAACATAAAAATCATTAAAAATGGGCATAGAAATCACTTACAATGAAGGCTTAAAAGTGTTGAAACCCTAGCTGGTGGAGAGCAAAATTTGGCAGCAACTTATGGAGAAGATGATCATTTTTGTGTTATTTTTCCCATTTTATTTCATTTAATATCCAAATGACCAAAATGCCCTTCCTTACTAAACTTTCAAAAATTTCATCCATGTCTAGTTTTTGTTCATAAACTTAGAAATTGGTAAAATTTCTATTTAAGACCTCCTAATTAATATTCCAAAGCAATTTCATACTAAAAACTTCTAGAATGCAAGTTTTGCAAATTATTCGATTTAGTCCCTAATTTCAACTTAAGCACTTTATGCATAGAATTTCGTCACGAAATTTTCACACAATCATGCAATCATATCATAAACCTCAAAATAATTATAAAATAATTATTTCTATCTCAAATTTGTGGTCACGAAACCACTATTCCGATTAGGCCCTAATTTGGGCTATTACAACCTCCCTCCCTTTAAGGATTTTCGTCGTCGAAAATCTTAGCGGTAAACAGGTGTGGGTATTGATTTCTCATGGTTTCCTCAGGTTCCCATGTAGTCTCTTCTACCCCGTGTTTTTGCCACAATACTTTCACTAGAGCGACACTTTTATTTCTTAGTTGCTTGACCTCTCGAGCTAAAATCTTAATCGATTCTTCTTCGTAAGTCATATCCGGTCGTAGCTCAATTTCTGTCGGTGAAATTATATGTGAAGGATCCGAATGATACCGACGTAGCATAGATACGTGGAACACATCATGCATCTTCTGTAATTCAGATGACAATGCTAACCGATAAGGTACTAGTCCAACTTTTTCAATTATTTCATACGGTCCAATAAAACGCGGACTCAACTTGCCTTTCCGTCCAAATCTAAGAACTTTCTTCTATGGAGATACTTTTAAAAATACCTTATCACCAACTTGAAACTCGATTTCCTTTCGTTTCAAATCTGCATAAGATTTCTGTCTATCCAAAGCAGCTTTCAAACAATCTCAAATCACTTTCACTTTTTCTTCAGTTTCTTTTATTAGATCAACTCCATAAATCTAATTTTCCTTGAGTTCAGTCCAGTACAGTGGCTTCTGACATTTACGACCATACAATGCTTCATAAGGTGCCATCTTCAAACTCGTCTGATAACTATTATTATAAGCAAATTCTATCAACGGTAAGTATCTTTCCCAACTACCTTGAAATTCCAATATACAACATTTGAGCATGTCTTCAAGAATCTGAATCACCCTCTCTGATTGTCCATCAGTTTGTGGATGAAAGGAAGTGCAAAAATTTAACTTTGTACCTAATGCCTCTTGCAACTTTTGCCAAAACCGTGAAGTAAATCTCGGATCTCTATCCGAAATGATTGACAAAGGTATTCCGTGAAGTTTAACAATCTCTCTAATATACAATTCAGCCAACTTATTAATAGAATAATCCATACGTACGGGAATAAAATGAGCCGATTTAGTCAGTCTATCAACTATTACCCAAATGGCATCTTTCTTCCCCGAAGTTAACGGCAACCCTCATACAAAATCCATAGTAATCCGATCCCATTTCCATTCAGGAACCATGATAGGCTGGAGTAGTCCCGAAGGTACTTGGTGCTCAGCTTTCACTTGTTGACAAATTAAGCACTTTGATACAAACTCAGAGATATCTCTTTTCTTTCCACTCCACCAATACATTTTCTTCAAGTCATTATACATTTTCGTACTGCCCGGGTGAACCACCGAACACCCATTACGTGCTTCATGCAAAATATTTTGATTCAACTCATCATTTTTCGGTACACAAATCCGATTTTTAAACATCAAGCAACCATCAGAACCGATTTTGAAATCTGACCTCGTATCAACCTCACATCATTCTTGCTTAAAACTCTGCTAAAATCGAACCATCATCTGATACCTTTAACTAAGTATTCATAGCTCTCAAAGCAAATAGCAACTTTCTGCTCAAAGCATCGGCAACCACATACGCTTTTCCCGGATGATAGTCAATAACAAGCTCGTAATCTTTCAATAACTCCAAGCATCTTTGCTGTCTCAAATTCAAGTCTTTTTGTGACATCAAGTACTTAAGACTTTTGTGGTCGGTATATACTCGACACTTTTCACCATACAGATACTGTCACCAAATCTTCAAAGCAAACACTATAGCAGCCAATTCCAAATCATGAGTCGGATAATTCCTTTTGTGAGATTTTAACTGCCTCGAAGCATAAGCCACCACTTTTCCTTCTTGCATAAGTACACATCCTAAGCCATTTCGAGAAGCATCACTATACACCACAAATGTTTTACCTGATTCGGGTTGTACCAACACTGGTGCTTTAGTTAATAACTTTTTCAGTTCTTCAAAACTGTGTTGGCATTCTTCCATCCACTCAAAGTTAACATCCTTTTGGAGTAGTCTAGTTATAGGAGCAGCAATTATAGAAAATCCATTTACAAACCGCCGATAATACCCAACTAGCCCCAAGAAACTTCTAACTTCGGTTACATTTTTCGGTGGTTTCCAATCAACAATGGCCAAAATTTTACTAGGATCAACCCGTATACCATCACCTGAAACAATGTGACCCAAAAATCCAACTTCCCGAAGCCAAAATTCACTTTTACTAAACTTGGCATATAACTGCTTATTTCTCAAAGTTTGCAAAACTATCTTCAAGTGCTCGACATGCGCTGTCTCATCTTTCGAATAAATTAAGATGTCATCTATAAATACCACAACAAATTTGTCCAAGTATGGCTGAAATATGCGATTCATCAAATCCATAAACATAGCAGGAGCATTTGTTAACCCGAATGGCATAACTAAAAATTCATAATGACCGTACCTTGTTCTAAAAGAAGTTTTAGGCACATTCGACTCATTTACTCACAGCTGGTAGTACCCAGATCTCAAGTCAATCTTTGAAAACCAAGTCTCTCCTTCCAGCTGATCAAACAAATCATCAATTCTCGGCAACAGATACTTGTTCTTGATTGTCACTTTGTTTAATTGCTGATAGTCAACACACAATCTCATAGAACCATCTTTCTTTTTCACAAATAACACAGGAGCACCCCAAGGTGAAAAACTCGGTCTCACAAAGCCTTTGTCAGTAAACTGTTGCAATTGCGACTTTAATTCTTTCAACTCTGCTGGTGCCATTCTATACAGAGCAATCGAGATCGGAGCTATTCCCGGTATTAACTCAATACCAAATTCTACTTCCCTGACTGGAGGCAAACCCGGCAACTCTTCTGGAAATACATCCGCAAATTCACACACAATCAGCACTTATTCAACTTTCTTTTCAATTTCTTTTGTATTAAGTACATATGCCAAATAATCTTCATAACCCTTCCTCAAATATCTCTGAGCCGACATTAAAGAAATCACACTACATAATGCTTCTGATTTGCCCGATTCAACCCGCAGAATTTTACCAGTTTCACACTTTAATTCTATAACTTTTTCTTTGCAATTTACTATAGCATCATGCAATGTCAACCAATCCATACCCAAAATAACATCAAATTCATCAAACGGAAACAACATCAAGTCACCCAGAAAGTAATGACCCCGAATCATTAAAGGACATTTCTTGCATGCTTTATCAACTATCACACATTTGCCTAATGGATTAGACACTCTAATCATAAATTCTGTGTACTCAACAGGTACATTCACACTAGACACCAATTTCATGCACATATATGAATGAGTAGAACCGGGATCAACCAAAGCAATAACATTAACATCATAAAGAGAAAATATACCAGTAATCACGTCAGGCGATCAAGCATCTTCACGTGCTTTTATGGCATAAGTTCTAGCTGGAGCCCTTGCTTCAGGTTTAGCTGCTGAATCTCTGACTACATTCTTGCTACTTGCTTCATTTCCAGCTTTTCTCGAATATCTTCCCCTCGAGTCTGCACCACTAGCTTTTACACTCTGAAATTTTTCTTTCTCAACTCTCTCTGGGCAGTCTCTAATAAAATGATCCGGAGAACCACACTGAAAACATTCATTCGCTCTACACGGGCTAAAATGATTTCTACCACACTGCTGGCACTCGGGCTTAGCAAATCTCGAATTCCCCACACTAGCCATGGAAGTGTCTGAGATTTAAGTCCCACATTTTGCTTCTTAGAATTTCCATATGATTGTTTGGCCGAAACCTGAGAATGAGGATTCATATTTCTAGATTTTCTAGATTGCTGTGAGAATGAACTGCTCGTCGATCTTTTCTTCCAATTTCTAGTCTCAGCCTCTACTTTTTTCTTCTCTTTAAGTAGTTCTTCAGTCTTGCAAGCCCAATCTACAAGTACTACCATTTCTTTTAACTCAAGAATCCTAACAAATACTTTGATGTCTTTATTGAGTCCGTCTTCAAATCGTTTGTACATTTTAGGCTTTGTAGGAACATATTCTCTAGCATACTTACTCAACCTGACGAACTCCCTTTCGTATTCAATAACTGTCATGTTGCCCTACTTCAATTCAAGAAACTCTTTACGCTTCTGATCAACAAATCTTTCACTGATGTATTTCTTCCGAAATTCTTCTTGAAAGAACTCCCAAGTCACTTTCTCTTTCGGTACCACTAAATCAATGTCTTCCACAAATGATAGGAAGAATCCCGCAACAATGATATAGTACATTTCAAGCATTCCTCAGGTGTACAACAATTCACCAAATACCTGAATAGAATTCTCAAGCCAAAACTCTACTTTCTAGGCATCATCATCAACATTTGCCCTGAATTCTTCGGCCCCTTGCTTGTGGATTCTGTCAAGTGGAGTTCTGTGAATTTTCATCAGATCCATACCTTGAGGCATTGGGGGTACAGGTTGAGAAATTGGGGGAGGTGGGGGAGGTTGTGCATTCGGGTTCGTACGAGCGAACTCAGTATACCAGGCATTCATCATCTGGAGAAAGGCTTCCCGAGCCCCTTCTCCTCCTCCTTGACCAACAGTAGAAGGTGGATTTTCAGTTAGCACTGCCCCTTCAGCCGGAGTTGGTGCATTACTCTCTACATCATCAGTCGCAGCTGGATTGAGATCCATTTACTATAAAAAATCATTTAAAAGGTCAGAAGTCGTCACACTATCACAATATACATGGCATGTATAGCGAAACCCGTACATACAACACGTTAGTCCGAGAACCAACTAAACCTGCTCTGATACCATCAAATGTAACGCCCCCGTACTCGATACCGTCACCGGAGTCAAGTGCGAGGTGTTACTAAACTTAACTCATTAATTAAACAGCTTAAACAATTTATTTTAGAATTTCCAGACAAGCTGGCTAACTGCGTCATAGTCGCTTAAAAATTCATATCTCGAGTTCTGAAACTCAAAATTAAGATCCGTAAATTTTCCCTAAAACTAGACTCATATATCTATCTACTAAAGTTTTTATAGAATTTTTGGTCAAGCTAATTAGTACAGTTTATTGATTAAAGTCTCCCCTATTTTAGGGTTCGACTACTCTAACCCCTATGTATTACGAATTAGATATCTCCCTGTACAGAGTTTTAATGATTATTCTGTTTGTTTCTCATAAAACTAGACTCAATAAGGAATCTATAAATATAAAAAAATGACTTCTAATTAGTTTTTTAATATTTATGGTCAATTTTTAAATTCAAAACAGGGGATTCAGAGACCACTCTAACACTGTTCCACAAAAACTTAAATATCTCATAAAATATGACTCATTACCTGTTTTGTTCCATCCATATGAAAATAGACTCATCAAGATTCGATTTCATAACTTATTCATCCTTTAAATCTATTTCTACTATTTTTAGTGATTTTTCAAATTCATGTCACTGCTGCTGTCTGATTCTGTTTTGTGGCCAATTATACATTTCCAAGGATTTTCATGGTTTAGTTAAGACATAAAGCATACATGTTATAAACTTGATTAGCCATTCCAATAGATAATCATTTACAAACCATTTTCTTACCAAACCATAACCATATCATATGATCATTTACACAAAGTGAGTATATTGCTATACATGCCACAGTCAAAATATACAAGCCATTTTACCAATTTAGGTCTTCGGATAGTGTGAACGAGCCTTCGACCTATCCCGATTCTCAAGCCGGCTTTTCAGAACTATAATGAATGGAAAGGGGGGAGTAAGCATAAATGCTTAGTAAGCTCACATGCAAATAACAAGTAACATGATCATGCAATCCAACATAAACATCATTAAGACACTCATATAATAAGAATACTGACTATCTTACCACAATCTTGTCTTACCAAGTTCTCAACCAAGGATTAAACTCATACCTGTCCATTTTCACTTCTTCAACACATTCATCATCGAATCACTTTTGTTTTAAGTATTCTCCATATTCTCTTAGGATTCTCCCGTTGAACACATCAGAATATAATTTCAGATACGCGGATAGTGTGCACGTAAGTGCTATACTCATAACTGGACAAGCTCAATAGCTTTTGAAATCTATGTAGCCAAGCTACCTTGTAACCCGTCCATAAATGAACTCGGACTCAACTCAACGAGCTCAGGCGTTCACATCCATAAGTGAACTCAGACTCAACTCAACAAGCTCGGATGCCTAGTTACATCTCGCGAACTCAGACTCAACTCAACGAGTTCGGAACTCAACCATCCTAGTGACATGTCACTTGTACCCTAATATATTCTCAAGGTTCAAACAGGATTCTTCTTAATTTTACATTTTGATCACCTTCTTGATCAAAATGTAAAAACCGATACTTGCTAACATCTCATACTTATCAAGTTGTTTACATAATTTGCATATTACCAAATAATATTTCACAAAGCACAATATTTCATGATAATAAATATCATATCATACAAATATCATTAAATCACTTAAAATAAAATTATGTTACCTTATTTACACATGAACTTACCTTGATACAAAATATTAGCAATCGAGCTTATTCCTCGTAAACTTTGTTTTTCCCTCGATCACGACTTGAATCTTGTTTCTCTTGATCTATAATACCAAATTAATTTATTTAATACATACATTCATCAAAATAGCCCCTAGTAAGAACTTTGGCAAAATTATCATTTTGCCCCTAAACTTTTGCATATTTACACTTTTTCCCCTAGGCTCGGGAATTAAACTTCATCCATCATTCTTATATTTTTTGACATGCTGATGATTTTTCCCTTCTATAGAAACATCAAATTCACACTCTAACATGTACTTATGAATATTAGGTATTTTTATCGATTAAGCCCTTTTACTCGTTTTCAATTAAAACCGAGTAGCACAAGTTGTCTAGCATAATTTAAAACCTCATTTTCTATCATAAAACACCAAAATACACAAATTTCACCTATGGGTATTTTTCCAAATATGAACCCTAGGTTGAATTATTGCTAGCATAAGCTAAATCGAGCTACCGGGGTTTTAAAAACATAAAAATCATTAAACACGGGCATAGAAATCACTTACAATGAAGGCTTAAAAGTGTTGAAACCCTAGCTATGGTGGAGAGCAAAATTTGGCAGCAACTTATGGAGAAGATGATCATTTTTGTGTTATTTTTCCCATTTTATTTCATTTAATATCCAAATGACCAAAATGCCCTTCCTTACTAAACTTTCAAAAATTTCATCCATGTCCAGTTTTTGTCCAGAAACTTAAAAATTGGTCAAATTGCTATTTAAGACCTCCTCATTAATATTCCAAAGCAATTTTATACTAAAAACTTCTAGAATGCAAGTTTGCAAATTATTCGATTTAGTCCCTAATTTCAACTTAAGCACTTTATGCATAGAATTTCATCACGAAATTTTCACACAATCATGCAGTCATATCATAAACCTCAAAATAATTATAAAATAATTATTTCTATCTCAGATTTGTGGTCGCAAAACCACTATTCTGATTAGGCCCTAATTCGGGATATTACAACTCTCCCCCTTTTAAGGATTTTCGTCATTGAAAATTTCACCGGTAAACAGGTGTGGGTATTGATTTCTCATGGTTTCCTCAGGTTCCCATGTAGTCTCTTCTACCCCGTTTTTTTGCCACAATACTTTCACGAGAGAGACACTTTTATTTCTTAGTTGCTTGACATCTCGAGCTAAAATCATAATTGGTTCTTCTTCGTAAGTCATATCCGTTCGTAGCTCAATTTATGTCGGTGAAATTATATGTGAAGGATTCGAACGATACCGACGTAGCATAGATACGTGGAACACATCATGCATCTTCTGTAATTCAGATGGCAATGCTAACCGATAAGGTACTGGTCTAACTTTTTCAATTATTTCATACGGTCCAATAAAACGCGGACTCAACTTGCCTTTTCGTCCAAATCTAAGAACTTTCTTCCATGGAGATTCTTTTAAAAATACCTTATCACCAACTTGAAACTCGATTTCCTTTCGTTTCAAATCCACCTAAGATTTCTGTCTATCCGAAGCAGCTTTCAAACAATCTCGAATCACTTTCACTTTTTCTTCAGTTTCTTTTATTAGATCAACTCCATAAATCTAATTTTCATTGAGTTCAGTCCAATACAATGGCGTCCGACATTTACGACCATACAATTCTTCATAAGGTGCCATCTTCAAACTCGTCTGATAACTATTATTATAAGCAAATTCTATCAATGGTAAGTATCTTTCCCAACTACCTTGAAATTCCAATATACAACATTTGAGCATGTCTTCAAGAATCTGAATCACTCTCTCTGATTGTCCATCAGTTTGTGGATGAAAGGTAGTGCTGAAATTTAACTTCGTACCTAATGCCTCTTGCAACTTTTGCCAAAACCGCGAAGTAAATCTCGGATCTCTATCCGAAATGATTGACAAAGGTATTCCGTGAAGTTTAACAATCTCTCTAATATACAATTTAGCCAACTTATTAAGAGTATAATCCATACGTACGGGAATAAAATGAGCCGATTTAGTCAGTCTGTCAACTATTACCCAGATGGCATCTTTCTTCCCCGAAGTTAACGGTAACCCTAATACAAAATCTATAGTAATCCGATACCATTTCCATTTAGGAACCATGATAGGCTGGAGTAGTCCCGAAGGTAGTTGGTGTTCAGCTTTCACTCTTTGAAAAATTAAGCACTCTAATACAAACTCAGAGATATCTCTTTTCATTCCACTCCACCAATACATTTTCTTCAAGTCATTATACATTTTCGTACTGCCCGAGTGAACCACCCAACACCCATTATGTGCTTCATGCAAAATATTTTGAATCAACTCATCATCTTTCGGTACGCAAATCTGATTTTTAAACATCAAGCAACCATCAGAACCGATTCTCAAATCTGACCTCGTATCAACCTCACATTGTTTTCTTTTGGCTTGCAAATCTTCATTGCTTTTCTGAGCTTCAAAATCTCTTGTAAAAACATCGGTCTTGCTCATAACTCTGCTAAAACCGAACCATCATCTGATACCTTTAACTGAGTATTCATAGCTCTCAAAGCAAATAGCAACTTTCTGCTCAAAGCATCGGCAGGCACATTCACTTTTCCTGGATGATAGTCAATAACAAGCTCGTAATCTTTCAATAACTCCAACCATCTTTGCTGTCTCAAATTCAAGTCTTTTTGTGACATTAAGTATTTAAGACTTTTGTGGTCAGTATATACTCGGCACTTTTCACCATACAGATACTGTCACCAAATATTCAAAGCAAAAACTATAACAGCCAATTCCAAATCATGAGTCGGATAATTCCTTTCGTGAGATTTTAACTGCATCGAAGCATAAGCCACCACTTTTCCTTCTTGCATAAGTACACATCCTAAGCCATTTCGAGAAGCATCACTATACACCACAAATTCTTTACCTGATTCGGGTTGTACCAACACTAGTGCTTTAGTTAATAACTTTTTCAATTCTTCAAAACTCTGTTGGCATTCTTCCGTCCACTCAAATTTAACATCCTTTCGGAGTAGTCTAGTCATAGGAGCAGCAATTATAGAAAATCCATTTACAAACTGCCGATAATACCCAGCTAGCCCCAAGAAACTTCTAACTTCGGTTACATTTTTCGGTGGTTTCCAATCAACAATGGCCGAAATTTTACTAGGATCAACCCGTATACCATCACCTGAAACAATGTGACCCAAAAATCCAACTTCCCGAAGCCAAAATTCACTTTTACTAAACTTGGCATATAACTGCTTATTTCTCGAAGTTTGCAAAACTATCTTCAAGTGCTCGGCATGCGCTATCTCATCTTTCGAATAAATTAAGATGTCATCTATAAATACCACAACAAATTTGTCCAAGTATGGCCGAAATATGCGATTCTTCAAATCCATAAACACAGCAGGAGCATTTGTTAACCCCGAATGGCATAACTAAAAATTCATAATGACCGTACCTTGTTCTAAAAGAAGTTTTAGGCACATCTGACTCTTTTACTCACAGCTGGTAGTACCCAGATCTCAAGTCAATCTTTGAAAACCATGTCGCTCCTTTCAGCTGATCAAACAAATCATCAATTCTCGGCAATGGATACTTGTTCTTGATTGTCACCTTGTTTAATTGCCGATAGTCAACACACAATCTCATAGAACCATCTTTTTTTTCACAAATAACATAGGAGCACCCCAAGGTGAAAAACTTGGTCTCACAAAGCCTTTGTCAGTCAACTCTTGCAATTTTGAATTTAATTCTTTCAACTCTGCTGGTGCCATTCTATACGGAGCAATCGAGATCGGAGCTATTCTCGGTATCAACTCAATACCAAATTCTACTTCCCTGACTGGAGGTAAACCTGGCAACTCTTCTGGAAATACATCCGTGAATTCACACACAATCGGCACTGATTCAACTTTCTTTTCAATTTCTTTTGTATTAAGTACATATGCCAAATAAGATTCATAACCCTTCCTCAAATATCTCTGAGCCGACATTGAAGAAATTAGACTAGATAATGCTTTTGATTTTCCTGATTCAACCTGCAAAATTTTACCACTTTCACACTTTAATTCTATAACCTTTTCTTTGAATTTACTATAGCATCATGCAATGTCAACCAATCCATACCCAAAATAACATCAAATTCATCAAACGGCAACAACATCAAGTCGCCCGAAAAGTAATGACCCCGATTCATTAAAGGACATTTCTTGCATACTTGATCAACTATCACACATTTGCCTAATGGATTCGACACTCTAATCATAAATCCTGTGTACTCAACATGTATATTCACACAAGACACCAATTTCATGTACACATATGAATGAGTAGAACCGGGATCAACCAAAGCAATAACATTAACATCATAAAGAGAAAATATACCAGTAATCATGTCGGGTGATGAAACATCTTCACGTGCTTTTATGGCATAAGTTCTAGCCAGAGCCCTTGCTTCAGGTTTAGCTGCTGAATCTCTGACTACATTCTTGCTACTTGCTTCATTTCTAACTTTTCTCGAATATCTTCCCCTCGAGTCTGCACCACTAGCTTTTACACCTGAAATTTTTCTTTCTCAACTCTCTCTAGGCAGTCTCTAATAAAATGATCCGGAGAGCCACACCGAAAACATTCATTCACTCTACACGGGGCAAAATGATTTCTACCACACTGCTGGCACTCGGGTTTAGCAAATCTCAAATTCCCCACACTAGCCACGGAAGTAATCTGAGATTTAAGACCCACATTTTGCTTATTAGAATTTCCATATGATTGTTTGGCCGAAACCTGAGAACAAGGATTCATATTTCTAGATTTTCTATATTGCTGTGAGAATGAACTGCTCGTAGTTCTTCAGCCTTGCAAGCCCGATCTGTAACACCCCAAACCCAGCCTGAAAGTTTGGCTCGAATTTGGCGTGTCAAATTGAAGTGTTTTTCGGAAACCATGTTTCCATTAAAAACCCTTCTTAATAATTAAAAACTTGTACCCTTTTTAAACCTTGTTAGAAAACCTCAGCTGAATAACATTCTTAACAACTTTGTAAAAAATCCTGGCAGTTGCGGAAGCTTAATTTAAAAACAATTGCAGTTACGTGATGTTTTGAACAACAGTAGTTGCTTTGGAAAACCGTGTTCTAATACTAGCAATTATAATAACAATAAATAAAATTCCAAATTTGAAATCCAAAAAATTACAACGGCTATACTACAACCCACATAAAAACATTTAAAAGCAATAATCAAAACTATAACATAAACAGTGTGTGTGGCTTCCTCCGAGCCCCTCGCAAATTACCTGAAAGGTTAATAAACGGGGTGAGTTTACGAAAACTCAGTGTGAAATCCTCTACTATAAAAGGAATAGTCAGTCATATAAAAGAATTAAAAGTCTGGCCCCAGCCTTACTTACAGTTTTAGTATCAATTGGGCCTTAGCCCATTTTAACAGACGGTACCAGATGGGCTTTAACCCATTACAGAATAAGAAACATTATCAGAACTAGAATTAGAATCAGAATCAGAATTTGGTGACAGAATCAGAATCAGAATTAGTATCAGGTAACAGAATCAAAATCAGAATCAGTATCAGGTAACAGAATCAAAAATCAGAATGTGAATGTAATCCCAACCCAATCCAGCCTATAACCAACCGCTACACTCCACCCGTACCAGCCCTACACTCCATGTGGGGAATAGCTCAACCCACCCAGCCCTACACTTCACAGTTGCAGCATTGCTGCTCAGGTATCAGATATTGTGACAGAGTCACCAGATACAGATATTGTGGCAGAGCCACTAGAACAGATATTTATGGCATAGCCATCAGAAACAGATAATGTGGCAAAGCCACTTAACAGAATACGTGGCACAAAGCCATCGATAACTGAATTATGTTAGGCACATAGCTATCAACTAGAGTAACATAACCGGCACACAACCCTAGGTAAATGTGATCGACACAGAGTCGTTAATAACCATATATTGGCACATAGCCTTAGGCAAATACGTTTAGCACACAGCCATAATCAGGTTGGCACAGAGCCATATGTAGGTTAACACAAAGCCATAATCAAAAGGCTTTAAGCCATCGGTAGCTGTATCATGTTAGGCACATAGCCATCAGCGACGATAATATAGTTGGCACACAGCCTCGGGTAAATATGATCGTCACTCAGCCATTGATCGGTCCATAGTCATCTTGGGTGACCCGTGCGACCTTATCAAATCAGTACGAATATACGACTCTTAAGCCTTCGGTGGATCCACTGTCGTCAAGCAACTATGCGATCCTAACAGATCAATCTTCCTCCGTACAAAATCCCAACCCATGAACATGTCATGTATGCAGAATGTCATGCCCATATTTGAATCAAACAATCACAGTCAAGTCATTCATATACCAACATATATTCACAATCAAATTCGTCAACCACACAGTCCAAGTTAGTCACTTGGCCACAAGGGCAAAACAGTCATTTAACACCTTAGGGGCAAAATGGTAATTTTACCCCACGAGGTATCTCGGTAATTCCACCCTACAGGGGTATTTTAGTAATTTTACCCTACAGGGGTATTTCGGTAATTCTACCCTACAGGGGTATTGCGATAATTCTACCCTACAGGGGTATTGCGATAATTCTACCCTACAGGGGTATTTCGGTAATTCTACTCTACAGGGGTATTTCGATATTTCTACCCTACAAGGGTATTTCGATAATTTTGTAAATTGAGGGTAAAACGGTAATTCTATAAATCAAGGGTACTTTGGTAATTTTACAAGTCGAGGGTATTTCAATAATTTTACAAGTCGAGGGTATTTCAATAATTTTACAAATCAGGGGTATTTTGGTAATTTTACAAACTATGGGTATTTTGATAATTTTACAAACCAGGGGTTTTTGGTAATTTTACAAACCAGGGTATTTTGGTAATTTTACAAACCAAGGGTATTTTGGTAATTTTATAAACAAAGGGTATTTTAGTAATTTTACAAACTAGGGGTATTTTGGTAATTTTGTAAACCAAGGGTATTTTGGTAATTTTACAAACCAGGGGTATTTTGGTAATTTTGCTAATCGAGGGTATTTTAGTAATTTTACAAATTAGGGGTATTTTGGTAATTTGGTAAACTAAAGTATTCTAAACAGGGATAACAATACGAATAGCCCTAAAGCCTATTCTCGACCCAAATGGGCCCACACGCTCGTGTGGCCCTTTTAGCCCAAATCTAGCCACAGATATGAGATTCACCTAGCCTAGTCCAATATTTACTACACAATCAAACAACTTATCCAATTGGGCCCGTAGGCCCATTGGGCCCACATGCCCCCTTTCGGCCCATCGCGGCCCGAAGTAGCCACCTACAGCTAGAGTAGTGAGAAATACACACCTGATTGGAGACTGGAGTTAATCCACACTCCGAGCACTCTTAGCCGACGCCCAACCCAAACGAGCACGCCATACAGCGAAAGGGATCAGCCAAGAAAGGTACCTTTACTCTCTTCATGGTTCTCTCTATTTAAAGCCAGCTTCGCATCCACTCTTATGTTAGCTTCCCGATGTGGGATCCCTCCATCATCAGAGTTTAAATTCAACACCAACTCTTGCCGCCCCCTGTTAGCAAAATAAATGCTCTTTGCTTGCCATGGGATTCGAACCCGTGCCTCCCATTAAATGCTCCACACGCTACTTGCTACTAAGCCACAAGGCTTTTTGTGTCACAATTTCTCCAACAATATTCTTAAGGCCTACCTACTACACCCAGGGTTTGATTCACCTTAAACCAAAATTTTTGCTAGAGTCCAGGTTTGAACCCAGGACTTCTCCAACACTTCTCAGCACACTTAACCACTAAAACAAGCCTTCATTAATGAAATTTTCACGCACAACAGAATATTAAGCTGCCTTCAACCGCTCCCATGCTCAAGGCCCAAAACTTCTAGGCCCAAATTCAGGGTTTTACACGATCAACAAGTACTACCATTTCTTTTAACTCAAGAATCCCAACAAATACTTTGATGTCTTCATTGAGTCCGTATTCAAATCGTCTGCACATTTTAGCCTCTGTAGGAACATATTCTCTAGCATACTTACTCAACCTGACGAACTCCCTTTTGTATTCAATAACTGTCACGTTGCCCTACTTCAATTCAAGAAACTCTTTGCTTCTGATCAACAAATCTTTCACTGATGTATTTCTTCCGAAATTCTTCTTGAAAGAACTCCCAAGTCACTTTCTCTTTCGGTACCACCCTAACCCTGTTCCACCAAAAGTTAAATATCTCATAAAATATAACTCATTTACCTATTTTGTTCCATCCATATGAAAATAGACTCATCAAGATTCGATTTCATAACTTATTCATCCTTTAATTCCATTTATACTATTTTTAGTGATTTTTCAAATTCATGTCACTGCTGCTGTCTGATTCTATTTTGTGGCCAATTTTACCTTTCCAAGGATTTTCATGGTTTAGTTAAGACATAAAACATACATGTTATCATATATAAACTTGATTGGCCATTCCAATAGCTAATCATTTACAAACCCTTTTCTTACCAAACAATAACCATATCATATGATCATTTACACAAAGTGAGTATATTGCTATACATGCCACACTCAAAATATACAAGCCATTTTACTAATTTAGGTCTTCGAATAGTGTGAACGAGCCTTCGATCTATCTTGATTCTCAAGCCGGCTTTTCAAAACTACAATGAATGAAAAGGAGGGAGTAAGCATAAATGCTTAGTAAGTTCACATGCAAATAACAAGTAACATGATCATGCAATCCAACATAAACATCATTAAGACACTCATATAATAAGAATACTGACTATCTTACCACAATCTTGTCTTACCAAGTTCTCAACCAAGGATTAAACTCATACCTGTCCATTTTCACTTCTTCAACACATTCATCATCGAATCACTTTTGTTTTAAGTATTCTCCATATTCTCTTAGGATTCTCCCGTTGAACACATCAGAATATAATTTCGGATACACGGATAGTGTGCACGTAAGTGCTATACTCATAACTGGACAAGCTCAATAGCTTTCGAAATCTATGTAGCCAAGCTACCTTGTAACCCGTCCATAAATGAACTCGGACTCAACTCAATGAGCTCGGGCGTTCGCATCCATTAGTGAACTCGGACTCAACTCAACGAGCTCGGATGCCTAGTTACATCTCACGAACTTGGACTCAACTCAATGAGTTCGGAACTCAACCATCCTAGTGACATGTCACTTGTACCCTAATCTATTCCCAAGGTTAAAATGGGATTCTTCTCAATTTTACATTTTGATCACCTTCTTTGAAATGTAAAAATCGATACTTGCTAACATCTCATACTTATCAAGTTGTTCACATAATTTGCACATTACCAAATAATAATTCACAAAGCACAATATTTCATGATAATAAATATCATATCATACAAATATCATTAAATCACTTAAAATAAAATTATGTTACCTTATTTACACATGAACTTACCTCGATACAAAATATTAACAATCAGCCTATTCTTCGTAAACTTTGTTTTTCCCTCGATCACGACTTGAATCTTGTTTCTCTTGATCTATAATACCAAATTAATTTATTTAATACATACATCCATCAAAACAGCCCCTAGTACGAACTTTGGCAAAATTACCATTTTGCCCCTAAACTTTTGCATATTTACACTTTTGCCCCTACGCTCGGGAATTAAACTTCATCCCTTATTCTTATGTTTTATGACATGCTGATCATTTTTCCCTTCGATAGCAACATCAAATTCACACTCTAACATGTACTTATGATATTAGGTATTTTTATCGATTAAGCCCTTTTACTCATTTTCACTTAAAACCGAGTAGCACAAGTTGTCTAGCATAATTTAAAACCTCATATTCTATCATAAAACACCAAAATACACAAATTTCACCTATGGGTATTTTTCCAAATATGAACCCTAGGTTGAATTATTGCTAGCATAAGCTAAATCGAGCTATTGGGATTTCAAAAAAATAAAAATCATTAAAAACGGGCCTAGAAATCACTTACAATCAAGGCTTAAAAGTGTTGAAACCCTAGTTATGGTGGAGAGAAAAATTTTGCAGCAACTTATGGAGAAGATGATCATTTTTGTGTTATTTTTCCCATTTTATTTCATTTAATATCCAAATGACCAAAATGCCATTCCTTACTAAACTTTCAAAAATTCCATCCATGTCCAATTTTTGTCCATAAACTTAGAAATTGGTCAAATTTCTATTTAAGACCTCCTCATTAATATTCCAAAGGAATTTCATACTAAAAACTTCTAGAATGCAAGTTTTGCAAATTATTCGATTTAGTCCCTAATTTCAACTTAAGCACTTTATGCATAGAATTTCATCACGAAATTTTCACACAATCATGCAATCATATTATAAACCTCAAAATAATTATAAAATATTTATTTCTATCTCAAATTTGTGGTCACGAAACCACTATTCCGATTAGGCCCTAATTCGGGATATTACAATTACAACATTCAATACTGTCAACATAAATTCAATTCACAGGACAAGTAATAAGCTTACCTCAATAATCAATTTGCAACAATAATGTATATATGTATGCATATAAATGAAATGATCTTGAATCATAAAAGTACAAATCGAAATTGTTGTTACTTGTCAATGACTCTTACCTTTCCCTTTCCTCTCAAGCGCTCGACGTCGTCTTTATCTACATTTGATAATTAAATAATAAACATAATATCAGTTTACACCCAATTCACATTCAAACATATAACTACTCATATTTTGCATTTTATTCAATTTAGTATCTATACTCGGGATATGCATATTTGTCGATATCTAATACTGGATCGAAATCAGATTTCACATTCTTTTATTAGGGACCCTATAATTCCTATTCATAATATATAGGTTTTCAATTGATTCAAATTTCCCCCTAATGTTACAATGTTATCTAATAATCTTAATTAAATTTACAATTTAGTCCTTATCATGAACTCAACTTATTAACTATCAAATTCAAGTCTAATTCATCATCTTATCAATAATGGAAACTTGCTAAATGACAATTGAACAAATTGATAAATGAACTAGCTAAATCAAGCTCTCATGATCATAAATATATAAAAATTACAAGAAAAAATGGCTTGGTTACCTTGTAATTTTGGTTAACCGAATTATAAAGCTTCAAATTCTATCTTTTTGGATGAACGATGGAAGAATAAGGATGTTTTCCATCTTGCAGCCCACTTAGTTAACTATATATATTAATTAATATTTACTAAAGCTAATTAATTATATTTATTAACTTTTTACATTTATTTATTAATCATAATTTTTACCATTTAGTGGCTATCTCATCATTACCCACTATTAATATAAACAAAAATTTTTTAATAATCATTTAAACCATTGAATAATTGGCAACTAAATTATTAAGCATTTTTTTAAAAATTAAAACTTGATAGCGATTGAATTTTTATAATTTAGCCCCTAAATTTTAATTAACTATTTTATTGGTTAAATTACTTAACTGATCTTCAATATATTTTCATGATAGCTTTATTAATCTTTATATTTTATCCTTACGGACTCGATTTACAAAAACGAGGTTCTGAAACCGCATTTTTAAACAATACTAAAAATCGAGTACTTACACATTATCTTTATATAGTTTATTTAAACTCAAATAAATACTGAAAATGGCAATGACAATGCCTTTATTAATAAACTAGGTAAATATATGTTATTACAATCATCATATGATTGGTCTTTGGGCAAACTGTAACAACATGGTATGATGGAAACAATGAAAGCATGTGTCAATGCCTAAATAATTCCATAATACAAGCAATTGGATCATCAAAATAGTTCGAGATAGATTTTCAAGAATTTCTTTTCCAATTTTAAGCCAAATAGATCTTTTGATATGTACAGATCAAGGTCTTAAAAGTTAAGCAAATAGAGAGAAGACTAGAAAATCTACATCTATGGAATGTGATAGATGCATTAAAGATAATTTATTATTAGAATCTAAGAAATTGATTACTAATTTTGCTGATGGAGCTATTTATAAAGTTACATAAACTAATTGATTGCTACTAAAAGATTTTTTTTAATTAGCTACTTGAGAGATAATTTAAAGAGGAAAAATTGGAAAGCATAAATATAGGAAAAATCTCGGGTAAGAAATTTTTTCTTGAGTTTCAAGCAAAATGGAATGAAAGAAATGTTTCTTAAGTGTGGATAAGATTACATATCAAGCTAGTTTAAAAAGGTGGAACCATGATCACATTTTAACTATATGAATTTCTTGTTTATTTGGATAATGGTGTTAATAATCCCTTTTAACACTTGGAATAGCTAAATTTTTAAAACATTTTTGATCCATAGGGAGATATAGTATTGATGAAAATGTAACAACCCTAACTCGTCTTCATCGTCGGATTGGGGTTGCAGAGTATTATGGTACTTAAAAAATCAAGTGACAACATAAAACTATTCAACTATTAATTTTATTGCCAATTATTCAAAACTAATCGTCATTCGTAGCACATATACGAATACATGCCTTATATAGAACTTACGGAACCTAAAAATAAATTTAGAAATAATTAGGGACTGATTTGAAACAAAATAGAAAAAAAGTAGGAAAATACTAAAAATAGGGGTCACATGGTCATATGGCCAGACTGTGTGAGATAGCACAGGCAGTGTGGCTTAGGGACATAGCAATGTTCAAATCATGTACAATTCGAAAATAGGGTCACATGGCCATGCCGCTAGGCCGTCTGCAATTCAATATAGGGTCACACGGTCGTGTAACAACATGTGGCCATGTGGGATAATCCTGCACCAAAATTAAATAGGCCCAGTCGTGTGGTGTGACCGTGTGTGGCACACTACCGTGTGATAGCCCGTGTCCTAGGACGTGTACACCAAAAATGACTTCTAAAATAGGGGAATTCACCACTCATTTGTTAGGTACCAAGCCAAACCAATATCAAGCATATTCATAGCTTCAAAACACATTCAAACATGTTCAAAACATACCAAAACATTCAACCTAAGTGCCTAACCAATATGACCTCATTGGCACCATTTCATACACCAAACTAAAACTAAATTCAAATATCACAAGCCCTTACCTTATACACATGCCAAACATACCATTTCATCCATTCTATTCATAAAAAATTTTGCCATATTTCAACCATTTCCAAGAAGCATAAACCACATAATTAAAGGCACTTATATATGGACATATACAAACCAAAACAAAAGATATATACACAAGTATACTTAAACCAAGTTTTAACAACATCATTATATCAAAAGAACTTAAAAGCTCCTAGTACATGCCATTTATAACCCAACATCAAAATGACCAAAACTTCTACTGAGTTGAAGAGCGAATAGTGTGTGTGCTTTGACTTGAACTTCCAATTGATCGAGATTTTTAATGATTTACAGGAAAAGAAAACAACTAACATAAACAACTAGTGCTTAGTAAGCTCATATAAATAATAAACGTAAACTTACCAAATAGGCTCAATTTATACAATTCATGCATAATTTCATTAACAAGCTCATGAGTTTATTCAACTCCTATATGCATCACAAATATCATAAGTTAGTGAGTTCACATATATATAAGAACATAAAACCATATCATATCATATAATGTTCATAAATAACAATTGTAATTCAATCATCCATCTCATGTCGATCATATGTGACACATCCCATTCAATTTTGATACCATATAACCATTTCAGAAATGTCCCTTTCATAAATCAATTTACATATAGCCATTTCATATAACTCATTTGTATATCACTTAATCCCCAATGAGCCATAGTGATACAACATTAGATACACAGGAAAATGCTTACACGAGCTGTAATTGTAAATGCTCAGACGATCTGTAACTGTAAATGCTCACACGAGTTGTGAAATTGTCCTGCTCACATGAGCTATGGAGAATCCGTAACAGATGCAAGACCTTTGCCACCAGTAGGACATCTACAACCAACACCCAAGACTATAATAACCCCTAATGACATGCCATTTGTATCCTAAGCTCTCACAAGGTTCAAACGGGTCATATCTTATCCAAGTCATGTAATTATTCATACACTAGTTCATCACCTTTATTTAACCATGTAATTCCCCAATTTCAGTCATAACCTTCAATTTAACTAACATTATAATTTAATCCAAATCATTTTATATTTACCAACTAGTTTAGTCATACATAACTCAAATGTTAATCCATAATTTATCCAAGACATCAATTATCAAGCTTAATCAATATATAAACTTACCTAAACAAAAACGGTTGCGAATACAATGTCGACGACTAATCCGTTAATTTAGCTTTTCCACGGTTTGAATCTGATTGATTTGTTTCTTGAACTAAATAATAATTTTCACTCAATTAATCCATTCAATCATCTCAAATAATTAAACTTAATCTTATAGGCCCTTTCATTAAAAATTTACAAAATTACCCTAACATTTTACCCTTTATGTAATTTAGTCCTTAAACCCGAGACTTGCAAAATAACAACATTTAACCAAAATTCAAGCTATTTGAATTTCCTAGGGTTCCTCTACAGCCTATATTTATCATGATTTCACAAAAATTTCATGAAGTTTTACAATTTAAATAATTTAGTCCTTTAACATTAAAATCACTAAAAACTACTTTACAAAATAGTCGAATTTTACAACCAAGCTTAATAACCTATCATCAAAATTCAAAAAAAAAATCAAATTCATCAATGGCATAATCTAAAACATTTAACAATTTAACGAATTTACCCCCGAGTTAGCTAGATTAAGCTAAAACAAACTCAAAAACATAAAGATCTCTAAAAACGAGCAAAAATCACATACCATGCATCAAGGACAAAGCTTGGCCAAATGTTTTTTAAGCTACAATGGTGTTTTGATTTTTTTAAGCATAAATGAAGAAGATGATGATCAATTAAGCTTTTGTTTTGTTTTAATTTTTATTTAATTATCAAATTAAAACTTTACCCTTTGAAAATTAATTTAATTTCATGATATAACACTCCAAAGCCGTTCACTATAAATGAAATGGGTAAATTTACTACATAAGGCCCCTATTTCATGTGTCTAAATCAATTTAAGGCAAATAAACCTATAGCGATTAACTTCTACATCTTTTATGATTTAATCTTTTTCACTTAATTAACTAACTAAACGTTAAAATTTCTTAACCAAAATTTAATATCACACTTATAAATACTTGTAAATATTAAATAAATAATATTTACTGACTCACTTATCGAAATTATGGTCTCGAAACCACTATTTCTGACACCACTAAAAATAAACTGTTACATGAGGAATCACTAATGGAAATTACGACTACAATAAAATAACTATGACATTTTTAGTTAATTATTTAAGTCATATTATGGAGGTTTTCATACTCAATCGTAAACATTATCGGTCCCTAATTATAATTTTAGAATATGAAGATGTTTTGGCATTAGTTCACTAATTTTGTCTATAAATTGATTTTAACTAATCCATATCTCCAATGCTTTTGGATGATGAAAGTTAGAAAAGGCAGAGGAACAAATCCATGTTAGAGGTGAAGAGAATGAAAGAGAAGATGATGTGAATTCAATGAACTATCTTTGGTGATTTTAAATGGCTATCATAACCATGAAGAAAATGAATCATATTGTCATGTGTGAACACATACACATCAATAAAGAGCTAACACATATGTAGTTTTTCCTTTTGATTTTCTCTAGTCTTTTGTAAATTTTTTTCCCTATTCACCAAAAAAAGTAAAAAATATAAAAAAATAACATTGAGCATCCATTTGGAGACAACTAATAAGAAATAATGGTAATAAAATGGTCAACGAAGATTAAGTAGAGCCTAGTATTCACCAAAAAAAAATTAAAAAAATAAAGAGCTAACATTGAGCATCCATTTAGAGTCAACTGACAAGAAATAATGGTAATAAAATGGTCAACGGAGATGAAGTAGAGCTTAGTATACCAATATTGGACTTTGATAAATCATGATCTTCTTTAAATAATGTAAGCCTAAATTTTTTGAGGGCCCTAATTCAACCAGTGAGGTCAATATTGAACCCTGGAGAAGTGAACAATGAGAGGTTGTCACGCTCGGTTTTCTCGTATGTCCCTAAATTAAAGGAAAGTTAGAAGTTATATGAATAGAATGATAAGATGGCAGGCTCTACTAGGGGTTCAAAAATTTTAGTGGCTGAATTATGAATAGTTGGAATTTCAATTCTAGTTTAGTTAGATTAGAACCGACTGACTCCTTAGTGGAAGACAAAATAATTAGCAATGGATGACTGCAATAGATTAAGGAGACCGTGCAAATTAAAATATATATTGGGTGGAGAGAAAACAATTCTCTTGAATTAACTGGTAATCTCCTTCTTGTCGCAATGTCTTCTTCGGTTGCTCCGAAGAAGAAGAATAAGTTCAAAAAAATTTTGCATGAGGTGGTAAATATGAGATTCGAGTTTGGGAAACTGAGAATTTGATAAGTTGGTAAGCCCCTAAGCCTTCCTATACTTGTGGGTTAAAGGAAAGAAAAAGTAAGAGTTCTCAAAATGTTTCTGTATAATTATGGATTTTGGGTTTTTAAGGTTTGAATGCCTTCGATTTAATTGAAAAATGGTTGTTGTGCTTAACTGCCAAGATGTAGGAGGCTTTGGTATTTGTACAAGCTAAGCTGATGAGGATAAAAGAAGCAACTTGAGTTTTTGTACTCTATTATTGGATGATCAATAATGTTGTGTTGCTTGCTTGAACCACATTCGCGTTTGCTCTAAGTTGTGTCTAAGACCATGGTTATGTATGAATATAGAGGATAAGTAAGTTGTGTATGCATAATTTTGCAAGTACGTACCCTTACAAGTTTATTTGTTGAATGTTATATGGTTGGGATTCGAAGAATAGATGAATGACATACTGTATGTTATAGTAACTAATACAATGAATTGTATGAAATACATGTTTATGTTGTATGTGGAGTATGAAAAAAATTACCTAGATAGGGTAGATAAAGATAGGAATAATTGGCAGAATTGAGGAATGGGTGAATTGATAAGGGGATTTAAGGGGGTTTGGCGGTGTTGTAGAATGGTATCGACTGGTTCACTAGAGCGACGCTATGACGATGGCCTATCGACTCTGTGAAGCGACACCGGGACGGCGGTTATCAACTAGCTCACTAGAGCAACTTTGTGACAATGATCTATCAATTTTATGGAATGACACCACGATGGTAGTTATCGACTAGCTCTCTAGAGCGACATCATGACAATGGCCTATCGACTTTATGGAGTGAAACCACGACAATGGTTATTAACTAGCTCGTTAGAACAATGCTATGACAACGGCCTATCAAATCTATGGTGTGACACCACGACGTTAGTTTATTGCTTCCTAGAAATCAAAAGTCCACTAGGACAGTAAATATGGAATCATATTGTGTAAAACCATAGCTAGGGCTATGGCAACATATAAAGTCTACTAGGGCAGTAGACATGGCAGCATATGGAGACCACCAGGATGGTAGGCTAGGAAGCCGTTAGAACACAAAAATAGGAAATCACAAATTAACTCACACGACAAGTAGCATAATAGAATAATCGTAGCGTATCTAAAAATGTAGACAAATGAGATAGAGAGAGAATCTGCCAAATTACGAGGATAAGAAGGTCGGGTAAAAGTGTTCAAAACGTAGGTATGCTAACAAGGGACTTCGCTAGATTTCAATGTTATGAGGAATTAGTATAATCGGGTTCAATACGGTAATTGTAATGAAAAGGACATTGTCTAGGAGGTATTTAATTGCCCGAATGGATGAGTCCACCACTGATTGGCGAGTAAACCAGTATTGAGTATGATAGTGAGACGAACAAGTGGATTCAAATCCTAATGGTCGGCGATTATGAGGCATCAAGAGTTAAGCAAATCTGCCAAGGATTATCTTCTGTGGAGAATTTTTCGGTGGTTTTGCTAATTAAGTGGATGCATTATGGGCCTAATTTTAGCATGGAGAGATCGCGTGGGACTGATAGTGGTGGGGAATACACCAAAAAGGGGGAAATATGAAAAAAAGGGGTAGTCCACCACGGGGTTGATCTGTTATTAGGAATGTCTTAGCAAAACATTTGGAAAGCGAAAGACCCTACTGCAAAATCCCGTGGAATGCAAGTCTATAACAAAAGGGTGGTTGATGGACATCCAAATGTCATATGTGGGACTGCAAGTGAAGATGTTAAACTTGGGACCTTCTTTAGGAAAAGTCTATACAAATACTAAATCAGAAGAAGACAGCTATCAGGGTATTAGGGAAATCAGATGACAGGCTCAATATAGAATGAATAAATTAGGGCAGGGACAACTATTGAAGCAATGACAATTGCAAGTCTGCTAGTAGAAGTGGACAAGCTGGATGAGTAGAGTGCGGGACTAACTTTAAAATCACAAGCTGAGAATGGTAATATAGATGTCCATGTGGAAGTGGTATGGGGTCAAACCCCAGAAGAAGTTAATATTGGGATAGCATGCTATGTCTAAACTAGAGACTAAGTCCGCCAAATTATTGGCCCAAGGATCTGAAGGCTGGGGTTATGGCAGCAAATCATTGAGACGCCAGAAGATGCTCAGGGAGTTTTAAATTATGTCATTTTATTTCATTTTAAAAAATACAATGCTTATTGTTCACTATTGTATGGAGTCTCACTAAGTTCAACTAAACTTATGATTGAATTGCCCTGGTTGTAGGGTCAAAATTATTGAAGTCATTGTGTGAGGTCCAAACAAAACACCACCAACTTTGTGCGAAGGTCGCGGTAGCTGTATCTTGCGTATAAAGGGGACCGCTTTGAGGCCACACCTCAAGGATTGAGTTTAAGGTATTTGCATATAAGTTTTCATTTGAAATTGTAAATAACTGTTAGGTTTAATATGGTATTAAATTTGTAAGAAGTTATTTCTCGCAAGTTATTGTCTATGTGGATAAATTAGTTCTATAATTTTTGTTAAGCTAATCAGATTAATTGTGACATTTGATACTCGGACTCAATGATCGGGTTGGGTTTAGGGTGTTATAGAGGTTGATCTAAAGAATAATTGAATAGTATAAAAGTCCATAATTAAAAATAAGAAAAAGAAGACTCTTAAAGATATCGATGATTCACTTAGGTGAAAAGTGATTGTAAGAAACTTGAGAAAGAAAGGAAACATCAAAAGGGGAAGAGAGATGCAAACATCATTTAACAGGATTGAAAAATACATGAATGAGTATCTTATCAATTATGATAATCACAACTGTTAGAGTATGCCTAAAGACCAATCATGAGATGATTGTAATCACATACTTGTTTTACCGTGTTTGTTAATATAAGGCATTGCCATTGTTATTTCAGTTTCTTTTTTTTTTGTGTGTGTACAAATAAACTAATTAATAATAAAGTCTTTAGAATAATAAGGTTATTCTTAAAAGGTCCTTAGTCAAGTATTATTGTGGGCTTGGACAATCATAATAATTGAGACTAATGTGTAGTTAATTGATGACAAAGTGTTGTCATTGACATATGGGTGTCAAAATCGATACATGAGTGTGTTAGAGAACAAAAAACTAGACTAAGTCACTATGAGTATGGTTCTTAGATTATTATCTAATAGTCACAACATTATTCATAGTGATATGTCTATGATCCTCAAACTTGATATAATCCTTGTCCCAACATGGTGAGTTGTATATTTTGACACAATCAAATTTTTACTATAACAGGTCATACTATAAAGACTGATGTTGGGTATGATGCAATCTATGTAGAGGAATATGGTTGATTAAGATAGGATTTGTCCCTCCTACATAATGGGAGCAATATCTCAGGCCTCTTGATGGAGTGAGACTAAAAACGAATGGCCATGCTTGAATAAGTTGATATGAGATATTACACTTATTTGTTTATAGCAGGCTACTCAGAATATCAACAAATATGAGATTGGACTATACAAGTGTAGTTATTCCATGACTTTTGTCCAATCAAGATGTTAAAGATAAAATGATATAATACATGAAAAGATTTTCATAGAAAGGTTATGTCAAATCACGACTTCTTGTAACTTGGGTAGCAATGATGCATTGCTAGATGTCACTCATTACTTGTAATATTAGAAACGTTCTAATATTACTACTAATTTTACAAGAACCTCTAGGGTCACACCCTATAGTTGAAGTGAACAAAATCCATGTAACACCCCAAAATAGGGCTTAGGAGCTTTAGGGTTATTTTCAGAATTTTAGTTCTATAGTGCTTGGAATATTGTAGCATGGCAAATGGAGATTATATCCAACTATGGCATCTTAGCTTTTAAATCAATTTTTGAAAAAGTACTCTAGAAATCTTTAAATTTTAAAAAAGGACTGAATTGAAATAGAGTGAAAACTGTGAGCTCTAAAGAGGCAACTAGCCCAGATTTTAAAATTTAGCCTATTTCTTCCCCTACCAACATGATTTCGCTATAGGTTTTTCCCTCAAAACAAGCTTTGTTATACCCTACTATTCCCTTGCCCTTTCCATTTTTTTCTGTTTCCCAAACCTTAGTACTTTGATTTCGTAACATTCTCAAGCTAATTACTTCACAAATCCCCAAGAAAAACACTCTAAAACTCTAAAGATTCCATCTTCCCCAAATGTGGGTTTCCTAGATTTGGGTCAAAACTCAAACAATCTTCCATCAAAGCTAACCGTTCATCTACCCATTGGTTTCTAATGTTATCTAGTCCTTAAAATTAAAGTATTAGACATTGAATCACAAGATTTTAATAAAAGCCAAAAATGGAGTCATTGATGGTGGATTCCGAGATTTTAGGTAAAAATATGGTTTAAAAGTGTTTTTTTTATTACTTTCAATGTGATTAAAAGGTTTTTAAACTTACATTGAGGTTTCCTTGATGATTTCTCATGTTTTAATGAATTTTGTGAAATTTTCCTAAAAGATGTCAAAAATGTCGATACCATGACTAAGCATTCTAGTGTAATTTAAATGTTGGGAACTAAGCGTAGATGATTAATAAGATGAATGAAATTTGTTTTAGGTGAAAAGCTTAAGGGTAGACTAAGTTATGAGCATTTTAAGTTTTGTATGTTAATGGTTTTGAGCTACTTGGGAACTTAACTTAAGCTTGTGTTTTGGTTGGTTTGAGTGAATCCTTGGTCGTTATTTGACCGTGTTTATCGTATAATTGTTGTGTGTGAAGCCTTGGATTTATTTGGGCCTTCAACCAGTTAAAGTAAAAGCTATATGGAGCTTTTGGCTTCTTAGCGAAAGCATTAATGGTGAGTGTTTGGAATCACTGCTCGCAGACACGAGTCATGTGTCATTTGGGAATTTAGTAATGGCCTAAACCCTTACTCTAAATTCTAAGTGTAAGTTTCCTTGTATCTATACTTATCTTGTGCTTTTTTGCTTATATGATTATGAAGTTGTGCTCAGTGGTGAAAATCTCATATATGTGATATGTTGATATAGTAACCATTGTGAAAAGTGAAAATGTATACATGATATATATGTTAAATGATAGTGATAGTATTTTCCTAAAGATGCTAACATGCAGTGATAATGCACGTATAATTAGTAAGTATTATGTGTTTGATTTCTGATATTTTGGCCTTGTGATCTTAAAACTGTTGGATATAGTTGGCATGCCATAGAATTGTGAGTACTCACCTATATGTATAGTGATTTTGGGTGTTGAGGCCCTAGGACATGTTTGAAGGGATAAGGGAATGTGAGCTAAGCTCCATTCAACAGGACATGTGAGGGGAAATAAAGAGAGTGTTAGTTATACGTTTGCCGACTTTGTGCTTATATGTTAGTTATACATTTGCCGACTTTGTTTATTTCAGTTCTAGAAGTTAAGTTTATATGTTTGCTTATGTTCATGAACTTTAATGATGGCTTGATGTATCTTGCTTGGACACATTTTGACTATTTGAACTTGTAACTTTAGCCGTTAGAAGATTATTTATCGAAGTAAGTGATGCATGATGCTTAGAATCTATTTTGGAATGTGTTAATTACATATGTATGTTGCATTTTTATGACCAGGGGTAGAGGTATCAATATTTAGGATTTAAAATCAATACCTCTATGTTTTAAAACATGCAGGGAGTTAGAATAGGGATTTGGTATCGATACCTTTGCTCGAGTACTGGTACTCGAGATCGAAGTGTTGATATTTCATGATAGGTACCGATAATTTTTAAGACTTTGGGATTTAATGGAGAAACAATATGCAAGTTTGGCATCATTTTTCTAGGTGGTATCAATACCATACAGAGAAAATATCGAGACCTTAGTGTTAGTATTGATACTTACGGACTCATTTCTAGCATTAATTTTTATATGATTTGCACGTAACATTGATAGCTAACAAGTATAATTGACTTCAACCTATACAAATACTAAAATAGAAGACACTTCATTTAAAATGAACCTTTACTTGTTGTATATGACATAAGACGGTTGTGTAGTATCCTGTATTTGGGCTTGGCGACCAGGCTCGATATTAGGTGTTACGTTTGGTGGTATCAGAGCCCTAAGTTCAAAACACTTGGACCTAAGTGATTATTCTGTGTTGTGGTGTTGTGGTATTGCGAAACCCAAGTGATTAAATTATTTTGGTTGTTTGTGTTGCATGAAATATCTTTTGTTCGTGATGCTTGTAGGGTAGGAATGGGAACACATTACCTTTAATCCTAAATTTTACTTGCAAGAACATGAATTGGATCATTCCCCACCAATCACACCATTTATTTGCTTGTTAGGTTCTAGATTATTGGAATATGCCTCCTAGACATGTTAATGTGAGAACTTGTTATCAAGAGGATGGTACATCATTTGTACCTCCTATGCTGCCATGTAGAGTGAATATACCTGATGAGGGTGTATGACCTCTGATGGAAGCTATGATAGCATCATTTTAGTAGATTGATGGTGCTAACCCTGCTCTTGCACTTAGCAATCCTAACTAGTTAATAGAGGGTTGCCACTAGAACGTCTTCAGGTGTTGGGTGGTAAAGTATTTTTTGGAGTAAAAGGTGTTGATCCAATCATAGGGAGTACAAGCTAGAAGGAGTTGAAAGGATTCTCAAGTAGATGTCTTGTTCTGATGAGGAAATGTTGGGTTGTGATATGTCCTTACTCGACGGTGAGGCTCATCGCTGGTGGAATATGGTTAAGAGAGGTATTGTTACTGATAGATTGACTGTGAGTTACTTTCTTGAGCAGTATATGGAGGCTCAGAAGCGTGAGTTTCTGGATTTGGTTTAAGGTGATATGTGGATTTGGTTTAGAGTGATATGTCAGTAGCAGATTATGAGGTTGAGCTTGTGCGACTTAGTCAGTATGCTCCTAAGATGATTCTTTCTGAGAGAGAACATTGTAAGAGGTTCTGATTTGGGCTTAATTGTTAGATTCAAGTTTATTTGGTAGCTTAGAATATGGAAATTTTTGATGAGTTGGTTGATAGAGCTAGGGTAGTTGAGGAGACCTTAGCTAAGCTGCCTCATTTGGTGGTTACTGATTTTAGTAAGAGAACTTCTGATGGTGCATCGAGTAGGTCGCCTAAGAGAGGGTGTGATAGTCATAGTTCTAGTAAGGGTGCGAGACATGGGTCTCTACTGAGTTAGTCTAGGTAGCAGAGTAGTACTGTGTTAGTGCTAGTGGTTTAGCGGGTAGTTCTGGTTGGCCACTTTATGCACACTGTGAGCATAGGCATTATAGAGAGTGTCATAAGTTAACATGCAGGTGTTTTAATTATGGTTGAAGGAACATTTTTTGAGGGATTGTCCACATAAGGTTGAGGTTTCATAGACTTAGATTCAGCACCTATTTCTGCCTACTAGAGGTTGTGGTCACAATAGATGTAATGGAAGACCAGTTGGGCAGCGGATTTTTGCTCATACTATTGCCACACAGGTTGAGCCCGGAGGTCCAACTCGAGTTTATGTTGTTAAGGAGCCGAAGGATCAGGATTCGACTAACATCATCACAGGTACTTTCACTTTTCAGTCTGCTCTATTGTTTTCCTTAGTTGATTCTGGATCAATGCATTTGTATATTTTGAGTGAGTTGGCATGTACGTTAGCAATCCCTATTGAGACTATTGGTTTGGGTATGACTATTAATAGTTCTTTTGGTGATAGTGTAGTAGTAAATAAATTTTATCATAGATGCCCTCTTATGATTCAATGACATATTTTCTCCGTTGACTTCATAGAATTTCCTTTCTATGGATTTGATGTTATTATTGGTATGGATTGGTTAACGAAGCATAAGGCTAGGGTAGATTTTAAAACTAAGCAAATTACTCTAAAGAATAATGATAGGTTAGAAATTGTTGTTGTTGGTGAAAGACTGGGTTTTATGTCTAATGTGGCTTCGGCTATGAGGGCTGAGAAGTTTATGGGAAAAAGTTATGAGTTCAAGATATTCACACTGCTAGGGATTTTCCTGACGTGTTTCTAAAAGAGTTACATGGTTTGCCACCAGATCGAAAAGTTGAGTTTGGAATTAAGCTTTATCCTGGTACTGCACCGATGTCCATTATCCTCTACAGCATGGCACCAAAAGAGTTCAAGGAATTGAAGATTCAATTGCAAGAGTTGCTTGATAATGGGTTTATTCGACCGAGTGTATCCCCATGGGGTGCACTGGTTTTGTTTGTGAAGAAGAAGGATGGTTCGATGTGGATGTGTATTGATTATATGTAGTTGAACAAATTGAAAATTAAGAATAAGTATCCTTTACCTCGAATTGATGATTTGTTTGATTAGTTCCGAGGTGCAAGGGTTTTTTTGAAGATTGATATTTGGTCTGGGTATTATTAGTTGAAGGTGAAGGAGTCTGATGTGTTGAAAATTACTTTTAGGACTCAGTATGAGCATTATGAGTTTTTGGTGATGCCGTTTGGATTAACTAATGCTACTATCGCGTTCATGGATTTGATGAATCAAGTGTTCCATTCATATTTGGATTAATTTGTAGTTGTTTTCATAGATGATATTTTGGTGTATTGTCATTCTAAGGAGGATCACAACGAACATTTAAGGGTTGTGTTGCAAATTCTGCAAGATAAGTAGTTGTATGTGAGGTTAAGTAAGTGTGAATTTTTCCTTAAAGAAGTGGCGTTCTTAGGTCATGTTGTATTGACAGAAAGGATTTGAGTGGATCCTAAGAAAATTGAGGCTATCTTAGAGTAGAAGCCGCCTAAAAGTGTTACTGAAGTTAGGAGTTTCTTGGGTTTAGCTGCTTATTATCGTAGGTTCATTGAAGGGTTTGCTATTATTACTACAACCTTAACCAAACTACTTCAAAAAGATATGGTGTTTGAATAGACTAAAGCTAGGCAGAAGAGTTTTAAGAAGCTTAAGGAAGTTTTAACTAAATCATTAGTATTGATTCAATCGGAATCGGGGAAAGATTTTGTGGTTTATAGTGATGTTTCGTATTAGAGTCTTGACTTTGTGTTGATGCAAGAGGGAAAAGTTATGGCTTATGCTTCGAGGTAGTTGAAGAATCATGAGCACAATTATCCTACTCATGATTTGGAGTTAGCTTCTATGGTTTTTACACTCAAGATTTGGCGTCCTTATTTGTATGGAGAAAAGTGTGTTATCTATACGGATCATAAGAGCCTTGAATACCTCCTCACCTAAAAGGAGTTGAATTTAAGGCAAAGACGTTGGATTGAGTTATTAAAGGATTATGATTGTGTAATAGAGTATCATCTTAGCAAGACGATTGCAGTTGTTGATGCTTTGAGTAGAAAGCCGATGGCAAAGTTGAGAGTTATGTTTGAACGCTTAAGTTTGGGTAGTGATGGTGGTTTGCAAGTTGAACTTCAAGTGAGGCCAACTTTGTCGCAACAAATTAAGGAGAAGCGACATTTAGATGGGGAGTTATTGAAGAGGATTCGACATGTTGAGCAAGGTATTAAGGGAGATTTTGATGTTGACGGTGATGGTGATGGTATCTTGAAATTTCGAGGTAGGTTATGTGTACTGCATGATATAGAATTAAGGTAAGCGATTCTTACTGAAGCATATAGTAGCCCTTATGTTATGCATCCCGATGGTGGGAAGATGTATCATGATCTTAGAGAAGTTTATTGATGGCTTGGGTTGAAGAAGGATGTTACAGGTTTTGTAACTCGATGTTTGGTTTGTCAAAAGGTGAAAGCTGAACATCAATTTCCTTCGGGTTTGATGCAGCCGGTTGCGATTCCTGAATGGAAATAGGAAAGGATCACTATGGATTTTGTTTCAAGTTTGCCTTTGACTCCATCAAAGAAGGATTTGATTTAGGTTGTAGTTGATCGATTTGCGAAGAGTGCACACTTGTCACACCCCTAACCCATATCCATTATCAGAATAGGGTTACGGAGCATTATCGTACACATAAAATGTTAAATCATTCATTTCATACATCAATGCAAACATAATCTAATTACATTCAATCATGTACATAACGTCCCTTAATCGAGCGCTTGAGGCCCTAAAAATACTTTAAAAATAATCTAAGACTAAATTCCAAACATTTGGAAAATAAGAAAAAGTTAGAAAATTTGGAATGCAGGGGTCACACAGCCGTGCGGCTGAGATACACGGCAAGGTCTCCGGCCGTGTAACATTCGAAATAGGGACACACGGTTATGTCCCAGCCTGTGTCCTCACCATGTAACTCTCTGAGTTGCATCACACAATCAAGCCACACGTTCGTGTGTCAGGCCGTGTGCTAGGCTGTGTAACAGTCTGACTTGTATGCATTAAAACCTACAAGGGACACACGGCCATGTGTCACACACGGCTGAGTCACACGCTCGTGTCTCAGGCCGTGTGGACATGAGATTGACCAAAATCAAGGCATTTCCAATGCCAACTTATGCAACCACCTAAAAGCATTTTTTGCACATGATCAAGGCCTCATAACATGACCAAAACCAACGTGAAATGACCAATTCAAGAATCCAAAATCATTCAACCAATATGCCATACAAGACACCTCAAATGCAAACATAAAAACTTACCTAAACATATACATGTACTTGACCACATTTCATTCATAAACATTTAGTTCATTTCCATCCCAAAACATATCATAACTTGACCTATACCATTTCAACATAAACTTACCTTTTGAACTATACCATTTATGCATCAAAAGTACCAGAATGACACAATTCAATCATAATCAAAATGGTACCAAAACAACCAACTTATACATACCAAAATCAACATCTAAGCATTCAACTAAACATCAAACATAAGTCCTCTTATACATGCCATTATAACCTTGGCCAAAACATCAAAAACTACTGATATGTTCACTGGATAGTGTGGTAGATCTCTAACAAGCTTCCTAATCGATCGAGCTTTCGATTATATATAAAACATAGGAAAGAACACTATGTAAGCACATAATGCTTAGTAAGTTCGTCAAAATGAACATAACTTACCATTTCAATACATAACATTAAGATTAAGAATAACATAATCCAACCACAAGCTTGGCACAAGGCTAAGCATAATCAACAGCACATGTTAGTTCATTCAAACATAATTCATTTGAATTAACATAAGGTAAGCTATGTGTACATGAACATACTTCATTTGAAAGCGTCATTTTCATGAACATAAACATACTTCCATTGAAGCTTTCCATTTCAATCCTTTTCATAATTTCATGATATAGTTCATTAGAACACTTACCATTCCTTTCCTTTTCATGCCCATTGAACCATTTAGAATATCATCAGATACTCGAGAAAGCTCACACAACATGTGCTAAACATATAACCATAACATTTCCTTTACATTGTTTCTCACACGAGCTGTGATATGGGCTTGCTCACATGAGCTATGGGTCAAAATGTAAGCTACACGATGCTGCTCACATGAGCTGTGGAGTATCCGCAACAAATGTAGGACCTTAGCCATCGGTAGGACATTCAAGACCAGCACTTGAAACATGAAAACCCTAATGACATGTCATTTGTATCCTACGAATTCTTAAGGTTCAAACGGGGCTCGATAATCATCGTGGCATCGTTGGATATACATCATGTGGTTACATGAAAAATAACACATTAACATATAGATCATTATAACATTAAAACGATATTTAATCATATGAACATACCTCGATGACAAAGATGTAGAAACAAGATCAACTAATCCAAGGCTTTAGCTTTTCCTCGATCTAGATCCATACGTGGTCTATCTCGATCTAAATAGCCAAATTCAATCTCTTTAATACTTCTATTATTCAATTTAGCCCATATTTCATTTTTGTAAAATTACAATTTTGTCCCTAACATTTTAACTTTTTCACAATTTAGTCCCTAAGCTCAAAATTTGAAATTTAAGCATTTTAATCCTCATCTCATGCTAGCTGAATTAACTAGGGATCTATATCAATTCATACAAACCATCATTTTACAATTTCACTATGAACTTTTATCATTTTTACAAATTTTAGCAAAAATCACTTTACAAAACTTGTTTGTTTATTAACAAGAACTCATAATATTTCACAAAACATCAAGAATCATGCAAGAACTTCACGACAAAACCCTAATTCTTTAACAGTTTTGCAAATTGATCCTCGGGCTAGCTAGGTTAAGCTACAACAATCCCATAAACATAAAAATCATTAAAAATAGAATAAAAAATCATACCATGCAAGTGAATTTTAGCTTGGTTGAACCTAGCTATGCCTTTCTTGAAGAATCAGTGAAGAAGAAAACAAATGGGAAAAGATGATGAGTTTTTACTTATTTGTTTTTATCATTTAATTACCATTTTACTATTTTTCTCTTTAAAAACATTAATAATTTTAGTAAAACCTTGCCATAAACATCCACTAACAACATAATGGTCTAATTACCATCTAAGTCCTGTTACATTAAATTTTCATAGCTGTTTAACACCTTTAGTTACTAGAACTCCACTTGTGCACCTTTTATGATTTAGTCCTTTTTACTTAATTAAGCATGCAAACGTCAAAATTTCTTAATGAAATTTCAGTACAACCCTACTAACATTCCATAGGCATTAAATTAATAATAAAATATTAATTGTACTCATTGGATTTGTGGTCTCGAAACCACTATTTTGATTTCACTAAAAACTAGTTGTTACAACACTTATTAGATGTACGTACTAGTTATTCTTTGCAGAAGTTAGCTGAGTTGTCTATTACTGATATTGGTCATCTTCATGGGGTTTTAGCTTCAATTATTTTAGATAGGAATCTTCGATTTACTTTGAGATTTTGGAAGAGTTTGCAAGAAGCTTTAGGGTCGAATCTTAGTTTTGGCATGGCTTACCATCCCCAAACATATGGTTAGTCTGAAAGGGTAATACATGTTTTAGAAGATATGTTACGAAGCTGTGTGATCAAGTTCAGTGGAAGTTGGAAGCGGTATTTATCGTTGGCAGAATTCGCTTACAATAATAGTTTTCAAGCGAGTATACGTATGGCACCTTTTAAGGCATTGTATGAAAGAAAGTGTAGAACTCCTTTGTGTTGGACAAAATTAGATGAGAGGCGAGTTGTTGGACCAATTAGTTCGAGAAACTGAAGAGAAGGTAAAGTTGATTTGTGATTGTTTAAAAGTAGTGTCTGATAGGAAGAAATCCTACTCGAATTTGAAGCAAAGAGATATTGAGTTTCAAGTTGGTGATAAGGTGTTCTTGAAAGTATCACATTGGAAGAAAGTTTTGAGGTTTGGTAGGAAGAGTAAGTTAATTCCAATATATATTTGACCTTAAGAAGTTGTTGAGAGGGTTGGTTCGGTAGCTTATCGTCTCAAGTTACCGCCAGAACTTGAGCAAATTCACAATATTTTTAATATGTCGATGTTGCGGAAGTATCGCACAGACCCGTTGCATATTCTGCTAATTGAGGAAGTTGAAATTTGAGATGATCTTACCTATGAAGAAGAACTAGTAGAGATTTTAGCTCATGAGGAGAAGGTCTTGTGTAATCAAAGAGTTCTGTTGGTTAAGGTTTTGTGGCGCAACCATAATACTGAAGAGGCTACTTGGAAATATGAAGAGACAATGAGGCAGCAATATCCTTATTTTTTTAGTTCAGGTAATTTCGAGGATGAAATTCTTTTTAGAGGGGAAGAATTATAACACCCAAAAATAGGGTCTAGGAGTTTTAAGGTTATTTTAGAAATTTTAGCTCTAGACTGATCTAAATTTTGTAGCACAGTAAATTGAGATTAGACTATGGCATCTTAGCTGTTAAATCGATTTTTAATAAAGTGCTCTAAAAATCTTTAATTTGAGGAAAAGGACTGAATTGAAATAGAGTCAAGAATGTAAGTTTTTAAGAGGTAGTTAGCCCAAATTTTAAAATTCAGCCTATTTATTCCCCTACTAACGTGATTTCACGATAGGCTTTTCCCCCAAAACAAGCTTTGTCTTCCCTTACTATTCTCTTTCCTCTTCCATTGGTTTTTGCTTCCCAAACCATAGCACTTTGTTTTCCTAACATTCCCAAGCCAACTACCTTCATAAATCCCCAAGAAAAACACTCTAAAACTCCAAAGATTCCATCATATTACCCAAATATGGGTTTCTCATATTTGTGTCAAAACTCAAATAATTTTCCATAAAAGGTAACCATTCTTTTACCCGTTGGTTTTTAATGTTACCTAGTCCTTAAAATTGAAATATTAGTCATTGAATCGCAAGTTTTTAATAAAAGCCGAAAATGGAGTCATTAATTGTGGATTCCGAGATTTTGAGTAAAAATGTGGTTTTAAAGTGTTTTTCTTTTACTTTCAATGTGATTAAGAGGTTTTTAAACTTACATTGAAGTTTCTTTGATGATTTCTCATGTTTTAATGAATTTTGTAAAAATTGTCTAAAAGATGTAAAAAATGTCAATACCATGAATTGAGCATTTTAGTGCAATTCACAGGTTGGGAACTAGGCGTATATGATCAATAAGATGAACTAAATTCATTTTAGGTGAAAAGGTTAAGCGTAGACCGAGTTATGAGCATTTTAAGTTTGTTATGGTAATGGTTTTGAGCTATTTAGTAACTCAACTTAGGCTTGTGTATTGGTTGGTTTGAGTGAATCCTTGGCTGTTATTTGATTGTGTTTATTGTATAATTGTTGTGTGTGAAGCCTTCGATTCATTAGGGCCTTCAACCAGTTAAAGAAAGAGCTAGATTGAGCTTTCAGCTTCTCGATGAAAACATTAGTGGTGAGTGTTTGGAATCACTGCTCGTAGACACGAGTCATATTTCATTTAGGAATTTAGTAGTAGCCTAAACTCCTACTCTAAATTCTAAGTGTAAGTTTTCTTGTATCTATATTTATCTAGTGCTTTTGTGCTTATATGATTATGAAGCTGTGCTTAGTGATGAAAAGCTCATATATGTATACATGATATATATGTTAAATGACAGTGATAGTGTTCTGCACAAGATACTAACATGCAATGATAGTGCATAGATAACTGGTAAGTATTATGAGTTTGATTTCAGATATTTTGGCCTTGTGATATTGAAACCATTGGATATAGTTGGCATGCCATAGGATTGTGAGTACTCACCTATATGTATAGTGATTTTGGGCGTTGAGGCTATGGGACATGTTTCGAGGGATAAGGGAATGTGAGCTAAGCTCCATTCAAAAGGACATGTGAGGGGAAATAAGAAGAGGGTTAGCTATATGTTTCATTTTTTAGACATGTTTGACTCTATGAGTCTATGTTTGGTGTGTTAGAGATACATGTATCCGATGAGTGATGATAGAGCACACTATAAGTTTCATAACTCAAGTTTCAAATTATCTTGCATTATATCTATATATGTGTGTTGTGTGATGAATGCCTTAATAAATATTTAGTTGCTATGCAAACTATCCTTATAACTGTTATGCAAATGAACTATTAGATGATGCATGTTAAAGTGTTATGCATTAAGACTCTAGTATTGTATATGTATGTGGTTTCCTAGATGCATGATGAAATGTTTGCGTTGTAGTTATTTCACTCATTCACTAAACTTGTTTAAGCTCGCCCACTCTTTTCAACATTTGTAGACTAGTAACGGTTCGATGTGGGTGGTGTGGTTGTCCTAGGGAGTGATCCAAGGAAGACTTGTTTATTCTCGTAGGTGTTCTTTCAATTATTTTCTATTGGGAAATAAGGCAATGTGGTAGACTTGTTTAATGGCCTGATATACTTGGATTATTTGCCGACTTTGTTTATTTCAGTTCTGGAAGTTTGTGAATTTATATATTTGCTTATGTTCATGAACTTTAATGATGACTTGATATATCTTGCTTGGACACATTTTGACAATTTGAATTGTTAAATGTAGTCGTTGGATGATTATTTATCGAAGTAAGTGATGCGTGATGCTTAGAATCTATTTTGGAATGAGTTAATTGCATATACATGTTGTATTTTTATGTCCAGGGGCAAAGGTGTAACATCCCGATTTAGGGTCTAGTTGAAACAGTGGTTTTGAGACCACAAATATGATGTAAGAAAATTTATTTTTGTTATATTTTTATGTTCTACGATTTTACGAAATGATTTCATGAAAATTTCGTTTGAAAATGTTGACGTTTGGGCACTCAATTTAGTTAAAAGGACTAAATCGTAAAAAGTGCAAAAGTTGAGTTCTACATGCTAGAGGTGTTCAGTTGTTATGAAATTTTAAACTGGAGGTCCTCATATGGTAATTAGACCATTGGTTAAGTTGGTGGACAAAAATGGACATGGTTAGGCATGTTTCCAGAGTTTTTCATTAAGGGCATTTTTGTCATTTAGTTATTAAAATGAATTAAAAACAAATTTGAAAGCCAATTTTTGTCCATCTTCAACCCTTGGCCAAAACTTGCATGGAGAAACCTTGTCTAGGGTTTTTCAAGCTTCCAAGCTCGAATGTAAGTTCGTTCTAGCCCTTTTTTAATGATTTTTTACGTTTTTGCAATCCCCGTAACAAGATCTATCTATTTCTACCATTTATTTGAGCTACGCTTGATGTTTAAAAATTTACCCATGTGCTACATGTGTGTATTTTGATGTTTAAGGGAGGAATATGAATGTTTATTGTGTGTTAAATGACTTTTACTTAGTAGTTTTCGATGAAAATGCTAAAAAGGACTAATTTGTAAAAGTTATAAAATTTGTCATAAAAGTGTGATTTAGTGGAAATTGTGGGCTGATATAGTTGTGAAAATGATTCTTCTAGGCTTAAAGTGCAAAAAAATTGAATAAAAATCATTTTACGAGCCTAGGGGCAAAAGTGTAAATATGATAAAGTTTAGGGACAAAATTGTAATTTTTCCATAGTATGATTTTTGGATCACATTGACTAATGTGACTAATAAATAGACTAAATGTGATATTATAGATAAAAAAATGAGGTCTGGACCTAGAACGAGGGAAAACGAGAAATTAACAGTTAAGTCCCTTTTGCCGTTTTGGTGTCGAGGTAAGTTCATGCGTAAATAATGCAACCTTATGTTATGTATTTAATATTTTGATATTGCATGAATTGTATACATTTGTTTTTATGAAATGGATTAAATGACAATTTTGACGAGGTTTTGAGAAATGAGAAATCTCGATTTAACCTCAAGGGTAGAATACAAATGTCATGATATTAGAGCTACTGAGATTTTGTATAAGACCATATATGGGATATGGCATCAATGTGTGATTTCGTACAAGACCATGTTAGGGACATGGCATCGATATGATATTTTATGTAAGACCATATCCGAGATATGGCATTGATACGGTACTAAGAGTATAAGATCCCCGAGCATACTTAGTATTTCGATGTGTTCAACTGGTAAATTAAAGATGAGTATGAGAATGAAATTACTACGAGTAAACAAGCATGTATGTAAGCCTATAACTTTAAATTCATGATTATTGTGGAAATAATTGTTTATTACCCATAGTAATTGATAGTGCACATACTCGTGATGTTGGATATATGATGAATATGAATGATGATAATGTTTTAGGCTGATTGGCCGAATTGAGATGTGACCTAATATGTTTATATGCTTGAATTATATTTCAATGGGTATGCTAAGAACAAGAAAGTATGTGACTATATTACAAGTGGTACAGGTATGTACATAGAACTCATGTGAAGTGAATTTGATAGATGATGAATTCTTGGTGAGAATGTACATGAACAAGTTATGCTTGTGAAACATTGATAACCTTGCGACAAATGGTCTATATTTATGATGAATGGATGCATGATAAGATTTGATAATGATCATGTGATAGGCTTAGGAGCCTAATTGATTGTGATATATTACGGTTCATTTATTAAAATTGTGTTTCATTGGATATGAGGAAAAGAAAGACAAGCATAATTGTCGAATAAAGACATTATGAGAATATAGTAAGATACGAGCTTAGACAAGTGAAAGGTTATTGAACTATATGTTGAAATTATGATTACTCACAAATAATGTGCATGTGATTAAGAGGATGGAAATAACATGTTAGTTAATGTGATATGTTATAATAGGAAAACTATAGTGTCTAGGCTAATGCCAAGGCATGTAAATGGTGTTTATAAATTAAAGGAGTGATCACTACGAATGAATAAGTAGAAATCTTAAAATCTAATGCTAATTGAAATTATAGTACTCTTATGGATCGATAAAGTAAATGAATGTTAATAGTTGTTATTATTTGCATATGAACTTACTAAGCTATATTATTTAGCTTACCCCCATCCTTTCCCATATCTTATAGGTTAAATTAGCTAGCTCGGGTTGGAGATCGCTGGAGATGTCATCACACTATTAGGCTATCATCGTGGGTAAAAATGAATACAAACCTCTTAAGTTTATGGCATGTATACGGACTTAGCCAAAGGTATTGACTTGTAATGGTTAAGGGTTTAATGTAATGTGAAGCCATGTAAATTGGCTTATATTGGCTTATATTGATATTTGATTTATTTGGTATAAGGCCATGAGATGTGGCTCATATTGATTATTAGGTTGTAAGCCTATTTATTTAAGTATACATGTGCCCATGAAATGGTGATGTGTTGTGGTTATGAATGCTTGATAATTTAATTTGGATTTTTTTAGTATGATGATAAACATGGCTTAAATGAGAATTGGTAAGTTGGGCTTGACAAAGTATGAGGTCTTCTGCATGTATAAGTAAAGATGAAATGATCATGGTCATGTCTTGTTTGTGTATGTTTAAGTGCTCACTTATGCCATGCTAAATGCATTTGAAGTCATGTATGTGTATGTCCAAATAAGGGTGGCAACTGGCTTGGAAAATAGCCTCAGAGTTGTACACATGGGTAGGAATATAGGCGTGTTTCTAGACCGTGTGTGACATACGGTCTGCCCTCATGGGCGTGTGATCCGACCGTGTGTCCCCTGTATCCTAGTTTGGTAAAACAGAACGCTCAGTAGTAAACACACGGGCAGAGACACAGCTGTGTGTCTCAACCGTGTGGAAACCACGGCCTAAGCACACGAGCATGTGACTTGGCCATGTGACCTTAATTTAGTTGATGACGTCATAAATAGAAAGTTACACGGGCTGAGGACACAAGCGTGTCCCAAGCCACATGGGCCTGTGAGACCACACGGCCTACCCACACGGGCGTGTGACCCTCCAAAATAGGAAAATTTTCTAAGTATTGTATAAGTTCCAAGAGTTCTTGATTTAGTCCCGAACCACACCCAATGTATGTTTTTGGCCTCGAAGGCCTAAGGGATGATATGCATGTGAATGAAAAGTTTTAAATTTGGGAAAAATTTTATGGCTCGGTTTTGTATGATTGTGTAAGTTTATGTCCGGTAACGCCTCGTACACTATTTCGGCGTCGAATACGGGTAAGGGGTGTTACAAAAGGTATCAATATTCGAGATTTAAAATCGACACCTCTGTGTTTTAAAAGGTGCAGGGAGTTAGAATAGAAATTTGGTATCGATATCTTTACTCGAGTATCGATACTCAGGGTCAAAGTATCGGTATTTCATGATAGGTACAGATAACTTTTGAGACTTTGGGATTTAGTGGAGAAATAAAATGCAAGTTTGGTATCATTTTTCCAGGTGGTATCGATACCACACAGAGAAAATATCAATACCCTAGTGTCAGTGTCAATACCTATGGACACATTTTGAGAATTTTGCTAATTGGACCTTATGCATGTTAACACTCATTTTTAGGATTATTTTTTATATGATTTGCACGTAATAGTGATAGCTAACAAGTATAATTGACTTAAATCTATACAAATACTAAAATAGAAGACGCTTCGTTTAAAATAAACATTTACTTGTTGTATATGGCATGGGATGGTGGTGTGGCATCCCGTATTCGGGCTTGGCGACCAGGCTGGGCATATGGTGTTACAATCCAAATACATTTGGTATTGTATTTAGCTATCATGTGAATTAAATTAATTTAATTTGGTAGTTAAATATTGAATATTTTATATTTACCAACTTGTTGTACACAAATAGGGAACATAGATAAAATTAATATATGAATTTGATTCATACAAAATATTAATTGTATATAGTTTACCTAAATTATTAATATAAAAAGTTATAATAATTAATTTCGGTCAAAATATAAAAGATATGGAAATTGATATTCTTTAGGAAAGAATATAATATATTTTCTCAACTTTCCATTTGTTTCTCTAATATTAAGGGAATAATATCATTTTATTTCTGATATGTGATATTAAAGAAAATAAAATGAATATAATTCCTTAGTGTGTTAGGGTTACCAAGAAAAACAATATCAAAAAGTCTAGCAGTTGTTTTTTATTTTTATTTTTGAAAGGTTCAAAAAAATTTTGTTGTTCGTACTTTGACTGGGTGGATTATGTAGAGGTCGAGACATTATTGTTGTGGCTTAGAATCAACATCGTTTAAAGGAATCATATCAACAATGTTGTTCGTCGCTGTTCCAGTTTTGAAAAAGTATATTTTCGACCATTGTTTCAACCTAATTCGTTTCTTATACATGGATCTATGGTTGATGATGGTCGAAATAATTTTTTTCGCTACGCCACGGGGTGTATCGGAAATCCACCAGCAATTGTAAGAGAATTTTGCACAAAAAACTTAAAACAAAAATGAAGGGCCCACAAAAAACTTAAAACAAAAATGAAGGGCCGACAAACTCATCAAATTATTTGCAAATTATGATGATCATATAAATAATCAACCAACTAATTAATCTTGAAACCGTAGATAATATTGGTGTATATAATTAATATATAACAATATTTAATTAATTTATAATAAGGTTTTTTTTGAAACAAAATATACATTATGAGAATTATGACTAATTTGAATTATATTTGTAATTAACTTAATGTTTTTAAATATAAATTGTTTTATTTATTATGAAATTATATATTTTTTATAATTAAGTAAAATTTACATATTATTATTTATAATTAATTATTTTAGTTGGTTAATAAATAATTAATCTTATATATCATAAACATCAATCAAATTATTATTTTTGCATGTTGCATTATTATTTGTCAAATTTTTAATTCAAACTTATGAATTATTTGAATATAAAATATCTTTCAAACCTAAAAATGATAAAATTTTACTTTGGCATAATGATGAAGTTAACACCTAAAATTTACCTCTTTTGTCACTTTGACCATTTTTTTTGTGCAACACTTTGACGTTTGCCCTTCAAATTTTAGTCACATTACATTTCTTTAAGTGAAAATGTTGTCGGAATTGTTAAAATTCTAATGACATTAATAGGGAAATTTGTGTAAAGTCTACATGTTCTTCATGAAATTTCAAGAAATCATTAGAATTTGATAAATTTAAAATGTTAAACAAACTATCCACTTCAAAAATGAAGTACACATAAACAACCATGTAGACTACCACTTTAATGCCACTAAAATTTTAATAGTTTCATTCATTTTACCATCCAAGAAAAGCAATTTGACTAAAATTTGAAGGTTGGGGACCAAAGTGATCCAAAAAATAGGGTTAAAGTTATAAAATGAGAGAACATTAAGAGCTAAATTTGTTATTATGTCTTCTGCTTTTTAAAATAAAGATAAAATTATTTTAATATAGAGTGGTTCAAAATCTTATAACTTATATCCATTATCTTATGTTTTTTTTCAAGAAAAATATTTTATGTTATTAAATATTGCTAATATTAATTATATTAAGCTTTTGTAATATCTATTAGGTTCACTATTTAATATTAGAATTTCTATCACACGCATATTGTAATACCCTTTGCACAACCCGCTCGCTGTTTTTGAACTACAGAATGCCAAATTGGTTGCCATAGCGACTACAGTCAAATACACAATAAGTCATTAAACCATGCATACATGTCATAAACATATTTACATTACGATAAACAATTCATTATGTGTGTCAATCGAGTTACAAAAGGTCTTTTGTTGACTCTAGCACGAAATAGGACTAAATTGTAAAGTTTTAAAATTTCAGGGTTGACTTCATGATGTCACTTCCTCCACGTCGTGACATCGCCAAACAGTCTCTCATGTCATGACATCAAACCTCTCAACATCACGACGTCATATATTGTCAGTCGACGTTGCGATGAGGAAGATTGCTCGACAGGACGTGGACTCTAGTTTTTGGTAAAATTTGAGCCATTTGGTACCTTTTTCAAGCTTTCCCACAATTTTAACCTTTTGTGCACAAATACAGAAATTAACCTGCACAAAAACATTCCAAAATATACTAAAACAATCCATTTAACAATTCTAATTCAACCAATTCAGTATAACATCAATTTGATAACAAATCATATCAATTCAACTTATTGAATCACAAATCAACCAAACATGCATTTAGCCATTCAGCACCTTCATTTTAACCAAGTAAATTCATACTCAACTATGTTATTTCAAGTGCCACATATATAATTCAAAATGTTACCAAACATTTATATACAACAGGTATTAACTTTATCAAAAATCAAACTTTATAAAGGATTCAAACTAAAAGTATCATTTTAAGTTAACATATCAAATACCTATGTACATGCAACATAACTAGACTTTAAAACATTTGAAACACTACCGAATCAATAACGGGATAGTGTGAGCTTCTCGGCGATCCTTTTAACACGTTCTGTAAGTTGGTAATCTACAAGGAAAGGGAAAACAACAAGGTAAGCATATTAAGTGCTTAGTAAGTTCATAGGCATTAAACAAAAACTTACCTCAATTTACAATTTAATAAGATAAACTACTAGCTTGACAAGTTTGCCTAATCATGACAACCACATATAAACAAGGAGAGTTCAACATATAACTCATATAGTAATTCAAGCATATAACATTCCAATCCACTTATAATCAACATTTAATGTCATTCATATAATCAAACAACATTAAATCATTTCATGTAATTTTTCGAATCGAATCGATTGATTAGTCACATTCTCACATCAGTCCTCTGGACTTATATATTCAGTTTGCATAATCTTTCATATACTATCGAAATTCATATATTATAGCTCTTCTTTTAAGCATTATTTCACAATATCAATTCAATTGATATATCATTATCAACATTACATTTTACATCCCTATTAAACTGACTCAGACTCAAACGGATACATGGGTCCAACCAACACACAAATTTGACACCTAATGCCTCATTGGAAGAAATCTAAAATAAATATATTGTGCCCAATGCTCATCGGTATAACCAAAATAAAAGTTGTGCCCTACACTCATCGACATGTAACCGAAACAACCTGTACTCAAACTATCCTATGACATTTCAACTATATCCGACTTTGCCCAAACAGTTAATAGGGTAATCAACTATCAAGTCATTAAATATTTCAACTTGAAATTCATCATGTTCAATTTATCAATCAACTTATCATTTTTTTACGATTTAGTCCATATATAAAGTTTTGTACCAAATTGCAAACAATTCAAATTACTATCAAACATACACACCTTCTTAATTTAAAATATATAACAATTTACATACAATCATACCAAATGAACTTACCTGGTAAAAAAAAAACCAAATATCTAAGGACTAATAATTTTTTTTGCCTTTTCCTCGATTATCCTCGGTTTGGTTCAATTCCTGATCTAAATAATAACTCAACTCAATTTATCAATTCCAAGTAGTTTATAAATTCTATTTTATGCATGGATCAATTAAATTTTATTTTTTAAATGCCCCTAAATTTTTGTACTTTATTCAATTTAGTCCTTAAAATAGAAATTACAATATCTTTCAAATTTGAGCTTCGATCTTGAAATTGATCTCAATTACATTCTTGTAGAACTCTTTACTATCAATAATAATAATAATAATTTTATATCAATTTCGAAATTTAATAATAATAATTTTATATCAATTTCGAAATTTATACACTTTTGTCCCTAGTTCAAAAACTAGTAAATAAACTTTACAAACTAATTAATTTTCACTTCTAAGCTTAAAATCTAACAATTTAGTACTGATTTCTTCAAGCATTCATCAATGAAAACTTTTAGAAACTTTAACAGTTTTACAAGTTAATATAAACTATCTAAATCAAGTTCCCACGACCTTAAAAATATAAAAATTACCAGAGAAGAACGAAATTAAACATATTAAATTGAAGCCGAAAGTTTGAAGCTCTCAAACCCTAACATTTCTTTTTACTTCGTGAATGAGAAGAAGATGAACACAAAATGCTTCATTTTTCTTTTAATTTTTGTTTTATATACTTTATTTAACCTTTAATTAAACATAATTAATTAATCAAATCTTAATTAAGTTAGAGTTATGTATAATTAACAATTTTGGTGGATTCCAACTAACATCCTCCACCGATTGGCCATATATTAATCGTCCAATTGCTTAATTGGTTCTTTTGTTAATTAAAAATTCATAGCAATTAATTTTTATAATTTTTACAATTTAATCTTTTAATTAATTATTAATTTAGCAAAATTATGGGATCAAACTTTAATAGGCTTAATACTAACCTCGTAAATATTAAATAATAATATTTACGGACTCGAACATTAAAATTGAAATTTTGAAACTACTATTTTCGACATCACTAAAAATTAGACTGTTACACGTATGCACGTGTAAACCACGAATTTAGAACATAGATATGTTTATAAAAATAACATACAACAAACAATAAAACTATGATTTACAACTAATTAATCACAATAACACCTGAAATTAAAAAAAATACATTAGATTAACAATACTAAATGCACTACAATTATTTATTATGATGTTGTCATCAATTGTGAGTTAGTGTCGAGTTGACTTATGACAATATTATTAATATATACAACTGATGAAGATAATAAATTGTACATATTAAAATAAATATGTATGAAATATATCAAAATGATGCTTTAATTGAGTGGTAAATTTAAGGGTTTATTAATCTAATTAGCATGGATTTAAATTCCATCATATGTATTTTTTTATTAATTTTTGTTAAAATGAAAAAACTAAAATACTCTCAAATAATATAACTTATTTTAATTAGAAAATAACATTTCTATAATTTTCCTAACCGAGTTAGTTAGTGACCTGGTTAAAGGTAAGACTGACTTAATTAAACAGTTAATAAATAATATAGATATATATTAGATTAGATTTGTTGTGGAGATGTAACAAAAAAGATATTCATATAATATAAGATTGTTGAAACTAAATTCAAGTAGCCGATTAAACCGGATAAATTTAGAGTTGTCTAATACAATAATCCATAGCGAGAAAAAGAATTAGTTAACCAATAAATTGATGGAACTAAGTTAAAAGATCAGTTAAATTATTTAAGCAAAATTTTTAATTTTTTAATAATTTTTTGATTATATAATTTTTATAAAATTTTAATAATTTATTTATTTGAAATCGGAATGGTGTTATTTAACTGAAAACCAAATGCATGATTTCCCTCCACTCCTTTCCTCTCCTCTCTGAGTATCTTCAAATTTCATCATGCAAGCTTGAAATCAAGTCCAAGCATTATAGAGTTTGGCCAATATGCAGTGTTACTACCGGAGAAATGTACCTGAAAAATCTCTCTTTAGTCTGTAAACTGTATCGACTCATTATTACACCTCTCAAATGTTTTCATACCAACTCCCGTCACAATCCAGCATTCCAACTTCCCTCATTCTTGCAGTCTTCTTCTATTGCTTTAAATCTTCATCAAGGCAAACAGGTTCACGCCCAGCTCATCCTCAATGGAATTACTACTGCCAATCCTCTCCTTTTGGCTATGTATCTTCGTGTTGGTAGCTTTACAGATGCCAAGAACCTATTTTATCGGATGGATTTAGGCTGTATAAAGCGTTGGAATTTGATGATTAGAGGATTAGTTAAAATGGGTAGCTTTCATTTTGCCTTGATGTTTTATTTTAAGTTGCTGGGTTGTGGGGTTTCTCCTGATAATTTTACTTTCCCTCCTGTAGTCAAGGCTTGTAGTGCTTTAAATTATGTAAGATGTGGTACCTTGATTCATGAGTTAATTATGTTAATGGGTTTTGAAGTTAATGTTTTTATCGGCAGTTCTTTGATCAACTTGTATGTAGAGAACGGGTATACTAGTCTCGCTCGTAATTTGTTTGATAAATTGCCAGTGAGGGATTGTGTTTTGTGGAATGTGATGCTTAATGGGTATGTTAAATTGGCGGAATTAGATAAAGCTATAGAGATTTTTGAGGAAATGAGGAAAGGCGAAACAAAGCCAAATGAGGTAACATTTGCTGCTATTTTGTCTGTTTGTGGTTCCGATGGAATGGTGAATTTTGGTACTCAGCTTCATGGCCTCGTTGTTAGCTGCGGCTTGGACTCGGATTCTGTGGTGGTAAACACGCTTCTGTCCATGTATTCAAAATGTGGTTGGTTGTCTGATGGTCGTAAATTGTTTGATATGATACTTCAGGCTGATTTAGTGTCTTGGAATGGAATGATTTCGGGCTATGTTCAAAATGGTTTTATGGAAGATGCTTTATGTTTGTTCAGTGAGATGATATCTTCTGGAGTAAAACCTGACTCAATCACCCTCTCAAGTTTTCTTCCAGCTGTTACTGGGTTGGGAAGTTTAAGAAAAGGTAGAGAAATTCATGGTTATATATTAAGGCATGGAATCCCTTTGGATGTTTTCTTAAAAAGTGCACTTGTTGATGTATACTTGAAATGTAGGGCTGTGGACATGGCACGGAACATTTATAACCAAAGCACCAAGTTTGATATTGTCATGTGCACAGCTATGATTTCGGGGTACGTGCTTAATGGGTTGAGCAATGATGCTTTAGAGATTTTCAGGTGGCTACTTAAAGAGAAAATTAGGCCGAATGCTGTAACACTGGCAAGTGTTCTACCTGCTTGTACAGATTTAGCTGCAATACAAACGGGGAAGGAATTGCATTCTAGTATCATAAAAAATGGGCTTGCTGATAGATGTCATGTGGGAAATGCTGTCATAGACATGTATGCAAAGTGTGGAAGACTGGATCTTGCTCATCGTGTTTTCAGAAGGTTGACTGAAAGAGATTCTGTTTGTTGGAACTCAATGATCACTAGCTGTTCCCAAAATGGGAAACCGGAGGAGGCCATTAATCTCTTCCGTCAGATGGGGAGGACTGGAACCAAGTATGACTGTGTGAGCATATCAGCTGCTCTTTCTGCTATTGCCAATCTACCAGCACTTCATTTTGGGAAAGAGATCCATGGGTTTATGATTAAAAATTCACTCGTCTCTGATCTATTCGCTGAGAGTGCACTCATTGATATGTATGCAAAATGTGGACACTTGGATCTTGCTCAGCATGTATTTGACATGATGGAATTGAAAAATGAAGTTTCATGGAATAGTATCATTGCCGCATATGGAAACCATGGCCACCTTAAAGATTGTCTTGTCCTGTTCGACAAAATGTTGAAGAATAAAATTCAGCCTGATCATGTTACTTTTCTAGCTATAATATCTGCTTGTGGTCATGCTGGTAAAGTTAATGATGGAGTTCATCACTTCAAGAGCATGGTTGAGGAATATGGAATCCCACCTCGGATGGAACATTATGCATGTATGGTAGATTTGCTTGGACGTGCTGGTCGCTTGGATGAGGCTTTTAAAGCAATACAGAGCATGCCATTTTCTCCGGACGCTGGTGTTTGGGGTACATTGCTTGGAGCCTGTCGAAGCCAAGGAAATGTTGAGCTTGCTGAAGTGGCTTCAAGGCATCTTTTTGATTTGGACCCTCAAAATTCTGGTTACTATGTACTGCTGTCGAATTTACTTGCTGATGCTGGACACTGGAGATGTGTGCTTAAGGTGCGGAGTTTGATGAAGGAAAGAGGAGTTGAAAAAGTACCTGGGTACAGTTGGATAGAGGTCAACAGCACGACCCATATGTTTGTTGCTGCAGATGGAAGTCATCCACAGTCCAAGCATATTTATTCATTGTTGAAGACTCTTCTTCTAGAGCTAAAAAGGGAAGGATATGTTCCTCAGCTTTATCTTCGAATGAACCCAAAGGAGATAGTGTCATGACTTCCACTTCCACCTTCGTGCTGACAACTACATCACGGATAAAATTCTAGCCCGGTAACCATGGGATTCAACGGTCCATTGGGAATGTAAGGTTTTTGAGATATGCTTGCATAGCTTTTAATTTCGATTTTGAAGGACATATCTTGCCAAAATGAATGTGAGGTAATTTAAATCATCTTGGCATCAATAATTTGTACTTGGTGGGAGGACATTATTTATAAACTAACATGTTAAGCTTGCACCAATATAATATAATATAATATAATATAACATTATATAATATAATATAATATTTATTTAACTATTTGTGACTAGGCATGTAATAAATGTTCAAGTTGATTTGTGTTGGAGCAAATAAACTTTTATTTTATTTTTGGTAATAAGATTATGAAAATGTAATATTATAAATAATATGTTATGTTTATTTTGCTTGGTTCATGTAAAATTTTGGTCATTAATTGTTACAAAATTTACTCTTTTTTAACAAATTAATTTATTTAATGGTTTTTTAGTCTCAATTATCAGTAAATTATAATAATTTTTTATTACAATTTATATATCAACTTCTTTTTTTACCTGTGCATCATTCATATAAAATTATTAGTTGTTTTATTGTTAAATACTTACTAAAATTTACATTGCAACAAATCATATATTAATGTAATAGTAGTATGTTTATATAACACCCTTTGCCTAGTCCAGTTGTCGAACTCGAGAAATAGAATGCTACAGACAAATACAAAACATCTACATACAAATTATAGTTCAAAAATTCAATTCAATATCATTTTACCAGATATGATCAAGTATAACATGCAATACAATCAATTTTGAGTTTAAATTGAGCTTACTAAAGCTTTAAATTAACTCGATATCAATCAGGGATCAATTTGAATCAAATACAAAATGATAAGAAAATTCTGTAAACAAGGGTCACATGGCCGTGTCCATTGACCGTGTGAAAGGTTGAGGCTATGTAAGGATGGGACACACGACTGAATGGGTAGACTGTGTAATAGACTGACCTCATGTGGGTTGGAGTTACACGGTCGTGTGAACAAACCATGTAACTCACTGAAGTCGTGTGGGTCAAAAGTGAAATTATTCAAAATCTAACATATGACTGTGTCACTGGACTGTGTAACAGGTCGTGGTCATGTGCAATTATGCAGGCATAAATTCAATAGGTCACACGGGCATGTGCCAGCCTATGTCACAGCTTGATGTCATGTCAAGGAATCATGTGTTGCACATGGCTGTGTGGCACCAAATGTGACCTAAAGTTCACAACATCAAGCTTAACATTTCCCACCTACATGTATGATTTAAGGCACAATGGTACTTATCTATAACTTGCACATAATTCACTAGAATAACATCCAAAATACCACATTCAAAGCATAACAATATGCCTCAAAAGGCACACCAACACAATCAACATGACATACATCATTTAGTCATGTAGAACCATTTTAAAATGACTCAATTACAACCCTATATAATATGTACCAAAATTTGCCAAAACAAACTAGTCAATATAAGCACAACATTCATCATTTTTTAATTACTTATTTACCACACTTACTCTATATCATACTATCAACTCACCATTCAAACATTAAAGCATAAATACCCAAAACCATTCCACTAGATAACATTGCCATCACACACATATATACACATGATTCTCAAAATGGAAGCAAAATTCAAAATAGAACATTGTATAACCATATGACATTTTAGGTACATGCCATGATAAAAATAAAAACATCACCAACACTTGAGTCCGAGATTGCCGTTTGATGCTGAAGTTGACGATAGAACAAAAAAAGAATCTAATCTGCGCATGGAAAACAAAACCATACATTCAGTATAACCCAGTGGTATTTCTATAATATGAACCCTATAATATAACATAATTAATTTAAAATATCTAAGTTAAAAAAATGATGATATGCAATTAACATGTCTATTATACCATTTCTCATATTACTTGTTCAAATCTAATACAATTTACTAATATAAAGGCAAAGCAAATCCAAATTATATGTCATTTGATATCTCAATTCCTAAGGCAGCACTTGCCATCTCAAATCCCAATTTCATGCATTCAATGAACATAACTATCATTGTTTCAACTCAATTCACAAATAGATATTCCATTATACATTTTACTTTCATTTTATATCCATTTGTAATCTCAATATCGAATACCATATCTCGTACAAGATTTTTCAGTCTCAAGGATTCAAGAACTTATTCATCATCATCATATCAATTATGAATATTCCATTTTTACCATTTAGCTCCCTATTAACTTGACTTGAACTCGGATGGATACACGGATCCAACCAACACACTAGTTTGGCACCTAATGCCTTATCGGATAAATCTGAAGCAAATAGTCGCGCCCAATGCTCATCAATAAGTTTGACACCTAGTGTCTCATCAGTATAGTCGAATCAATTTAGCACCTAGTGCCTCAACGACTTGTAGTTGAAGTAACCCTCAACTCTTCCTATCGTATGGCATGCCAACTATATTCGACTCTGGCCAAATAGTTAATAAGGTATTCATTACTCATTTCCTTATCAACCAATATTTCAATTCGCATGAATTTTCATCATGAATTCATTTATCCATACATATGGTAGCACAAATCATCTCAATATGTATTCTATTTCAAATTTATATAAACATACACATTTTTCACATATATTCAATTTAGTCCTCATGAACATTCAATTCATATCAATCCAATACAACTCATTATAACAAAGCGCCTCACCTTATGTTCTTACCATGCACAAACAAGTTAATATGCGGCAATTACAAAGTAGTTTAAATTATAGAAACACAAACCATAAACTCTGAGCTATTTGTCGATGACTTTATCTTTCCTTTTCTTTTTAGAGGAATCTGGGTCAATGTTAGCTAAAGATTAAGACAAACATTATAACAGCCCGATTTTGGGCTTAGTCAGAATAGGGGTTTCGAGACCACCAATCCAAAGTTGGAGAAAGTATTCTAGTATTATTTTAGAGTTATAGAATGTTTTTGTTAGTGCATGAAAAATTTGGTGAAGTAATTTAAGTGTTTGTGAGCTTAATCGCGAAAAAAGATTAAATCGCATAAAGTTTAAAAGTCTTTAAAGGGAAAATAGACCCTTGGATAGGTGATGGCCTGCCATAGGAGACAAAATATGAAGAAAGTCAAAATTAGGTAGAAATTTGGTAGCTTAATTGACCAAATGAAATAAAATAAAGAAAAAGTGGTGTCATCTTTTTCTCACCTTCTTCACCACTAAAATTTACCAGAAAAAATAAGGTTTAGAAGCTTGAAAAAATTTTAGCCACTCTTTACCTTCACAAGTAAGTGATTTTGATAGTTTTTCTTGATGATTTTTGTATTTTTGGACCCCTTGTAGCATGAGCTTTCAAAAGAGGGGACTATTTTGCAAAATGGTTGAAAGTTTAGGATCTCGCCATAATAGTAAACATGTTTTTTTTCTGAAATTTTATGGAGGAATATGAGTTATTGTTGTGAAATAAACAAGTGTTGTGAAGTAGTTTTCATGGAAACCCTAACTAGGGACCATTTTGCATAAGTTGAGAATTTGATGATAAATAAGAGAAATAATAGAAATTTTGGGTTTCTATAAGAGTAAAAAAGGTTCGGCTAGGCTTAAGATATGAAGAAATTCGATAAAAATCAAATTTCAGACTTAGGGGTAAAATGGTCATTTTGCTAGAGTCTAGGGGCAAGATGGTCATCTTGCCCAATTTTATATTGTTGAGTATCTAGGCTAAAAAAATGATTAAATTTGTGAATTTTTATCATTTTAGATCAAGATTTATAAAATCCGGGTCTAGACCGGGGAAAAATGAAGCAAGTGGATTAAGCTTAGCTAGTCGACTACATTTTGTAAGCCGAGATAAGTTATATGTAAATAATACAACTACATTGTTAGTATATGTGTTTGAATTGATATAGCATATGGTAATGAAAATACAAGATGATAATTGAGATAATAGAACTCCCGAGTGAACCTTAGGAACAAATTAGATATTCGTGCCATGACATTTGGGTCATTTGTGTGCTAGTGTAAGACATGTCTGGGACATGCATCAGCCTTGAGACGTAAGCCAGTGAAAGACATGTCTGGGACATGCATCGGCTACGAGATGTGTTAGTGTAAGACCATGTCTGGGACATGGCATCGGCGCAGATATGTGAGAGCTAGTGTAAGACCTTGTCTGGGACATGGCATCGGCCTCAATGACGATAGTCAGTGTAAGACCATGCCTAGGACATGGCATTGACTTAAGATATGAGCCAGTAAGACCATGTCTAGGACATGGCATTGACTTAAGATAAGAGCCAGTGTAAGATCATGTCTGGGACATGGCATCGACATTATACCCCATGTTTGAGGCTTAGTGAATATCCGATAGTATTCCAAATGGTTCAACAGTGAGAGTTATAGTTTAAGTTAACTGAGAAAAGTATAACCATGTTGTGAGTGGTACAGGTACTTACGTGAAATGTTTGAGATATGAGCTCAATGTATACTATGCCAATTGTTTTGGATAGTGAGGAGTAAGTTGTGTTTATTCCTTCTTTTGTATTATGAGCATGTTGATGAATGGTAGAGATGTTGTTATATTTAATTGTATGTAACTTACTAAGCTTAATGCTTACTCCCTCTCCTTTCTATTTTCTTATAGTTTCACCTAATTAGCTCGAGGATCATCAAACGTCGGAGGCATCGATCACACTATCAACCGAAGCACTTGGTATAGTTGGTTTTATTATTTGAAATATGGCATGTATAGGATTTAGACTTTGATGTTTGTGTCTTGTTAAATGGGCCAAATGTGTTGGCTTGGGACGAATCCCTTCATTTTGTATTAAGCCTTGGAATAATGGCTAGGGTTCTTGATTGATATATGCAAATGATGATATTTTCATGAATGAGATAATACCTTGTGTGGCTGATATTACCTTGTATTTTTGAATGGATGTTGTTATCTTGTGTTTCAAGGTGGCAAAGGGCTTGGTAGATAGCCCTATAATGTCCACACAGGTAGACACACGGGCATGTTTCTAGGCCGTATGTGACACACGGCCAGCCCCATGGGCGTGTTGTTCGGCCTTATGTCCTTTGCACATAAAATTTGCAAGTTAGTATGCATGGTAGTAAAACACGGGCAGAGACACGGCCTTGTGTCTCAGCCGTGTGAAGGGCACGGCTTAGTACACGGGTGTGTGCCTTGGCCATGTGGCCCTTAAGAATTGTTGACGTTAGAAATAGAATGTCCAGGTTTTTACACACGGCCTAGGACACGAGAGTGTCATGGCCGTGTGAGGGACATGGGCCCCGGGCACGGGCGTGTGTCAGGCCGTGTGAAAACCCCTGTAGGTTCGAAGTGGAAATTAATTCCAAATGGGTGAAGGACACGGGCGTGTCCCTAAATGCTTAGGCCATGTGAACCACACGGGCCATCATCACAACCATATTGAAATGGTTACACGGGCCTGTTGCCTTTCTCACACTAGCGTATGGCCCTGCGTCCTGAATGGTTACACGGGTTCTTTAAATGATCTGAATCGATCCTGAATGGTTTTAAATGAATATTTTGGGCCTCGTAGGCCCATATTAAGGAGTTTTTGGTAAAGTTTGGAAAAGTTTTAAATTTGACTGATTCTTAGCGACTCAGAAATGTGAGAATGTATGTATTCAAATTTAAGTAACGCCTCGTATTCCTTCCCGACATAGGGTACGAGTGTGGGATGTTACATTTAGTGGAATCAGAGCATGGTTTAGTTGGTTTTAGGACTAACCCAGCGTGAGTACGAGTCTAGCTATACATGCTATAACTGTATATTGATAGTGTGACGACTCCTGATGATTATAAATCATGTTTTTCATATAGTAAATGGATCCTGACGTGGCTACGGCAGATGATGTGGAAATTAATACGCCAGCTCCTGCTGAATGGACCGTGCCAGTAGATAGTGGGCATGTGACAATGAGTCAGAGCGGAAGGGCTAGAGAAGCTTACCTCCATATGATGGATGCGTGGTACTCGAAGTTTATTCGAGCGAACCCGAATACTCCACATCCCCCACCTCTCCCAATTCCTCAACCCGTTCATATACCTCCTTAAGAAGCGGAGATGGCTAGGAGAGAGAAACCTCTAATGGACAAAATCGGTAAACATGGGGCTAAAGAATTTCGGGCAAATATCAATGATGACCAGAAAGGGTCGAGTTTTTGTTGGAGAATACCATCAGAGTATTCGATGAATTATCGTACACGCCAGAGGAGTGTATGAAGTGCGTAGTGTCACTACTACGAGATTCAGCTTACCAATGGTGGAATACTCTCGTGTCAGTCGTACTGAGAGAGCAGATAATGTGGGGATTCTTTCAAGAAGAGTTCCAAAAAAAGTATATTAGCCAGAGGTTTATAGACCAAAAGAGGAAAGAGTTTTTAGAATTGAAACAAAGCCGTAGGATGATGACTGAATACGAACGTGAGTTTGTGAGACTCAGCAAGTATGCGTAAGAGTGCGTATCTACAGATGCCATTATGTGTAAGAGGTTTGAAGATGGTTTGAACGAAGACATCCATTTATTAGTTGGCATTTTGGAGATAAGGGAATTTTTGGTGCTCGTGGAGAGAGCATGTAAGGCCGAGGAATTGGCCAAAGAGAAAAGAAAAGATGACATCGAGTCCTGAGACTCAAGGAAAAGACAGTTGTGGAAATCACAACAGACCTTATCTAAGAGATCGTGAGAGTTTTCTACCCGGTCGAATGTTTCGGTGGGGTTCCCAAGTAGAAACAAGAACCAGCAAAACAAGGCTTCTAGAGCTCAAACCACTTCTATTGTTAGTGTTGGCAGTGCTTGGCCAAATAGGCCAGAGTGTTCACAGTGTGGTAGATGTCATTTCAGCGAGTGTCGAGGGAATAAAAGGGGTTGCTCCAAATGTGGATCACTAGACCACTTCATCCGAGACTATCCCAAATTAGACGGCAAACAGAAAAAGCAAGATTTGAAGGCAAGTAGTGCTTCTTTGAGGGGTAGACCACAAAGGAACCCTAGAAGTAGGGCTAGCAGCAGAGGTGTGCCAAGAGATATTGCAGTGAGGTCCAAGGATAGAGCACCTGCAAGGACTCATGCTATACGTGCTCGAGAAGAGGCAGAGTCTCCCGATGTGATTACGGGTACCTTTTCTATCCATGATATATCAATCATTTCTTTAATTGACCCAGGGTCTACCCACTCTTATATTTGTATGAAACTGATATCCCGTATGAACATGCTAGTAAAGTCCACTGAATTTGTGGTAAAAGTGTCCAATCCTTTAGGCAGACAGGTGCTAGTTGATCAAGTGTGTAGAAATTGTCCTTTGATAATTAGAGGTCATTATTTTCCAGCTAACTTGATGTTATTACCATTTAATGAATTTAATGTAATCCTTGAGATGGATTGGTTGACTTCTCATAGTGTTGTAGTGGACTGTGGGAGAAAGGTTATTGAGTTGAAATGTGAATACGAGAATGTTCTTGGGATTGGATCAGATGAATCGGATAACTTGTCTGTAACGATATCGTCTTTAACTACTGAGAAGTATTTGAGGAAGGGACATGAGGCTTGTCTCACTTTTGTGTTGAATCCTCAAGCGTCTGAGTCGAAGATTGAATTAGTACCGGTGATTTGTGAGTTTATAGATGTGTTTCCACAAGAGTTTCTCGGATTACCTCCAACTAGAGAAATCGAGTTTGGCATCGAGTTGGTCCCTGGTACGACACCTATCTTGATTGCTCCTTACAGAATGGCTCCAATGGAGTTAAAGGAGTTGAAGGCTTAGATACAAGAGTTAATGGATAAGGTTTTGTAAGACCGAGTTATTCACCGTGGGGTGCTCCGGTACTTTTTGTGAAAAAGAAAGACGGGTCGATGAGATTGTGTATAGACTACCGATAGCTCAACAAGGTAACCATGAAAAACAAATACCCCTTGCCAAGGATCGATGATTTTTTCGATTAGTTGAAGGGAACCACTGTGTTTTCTAAGATCGACTTAAGGTTAGGCTATTATCAGTTAAGGGTTAAGGAGAAAGATGTACCAAAAATCGCGTTTAGGACGAGGTATGGGAACTATGAGTTTCTTGTTATGCCCTTGGTTTAACAAATGCTCCTGCGATGTTTATGGATTTGATGAACCGTATTTTCTAATCATATTTGGATAAGTTTGTAGTGGTCTTTGTCGACGACATACTGATTTACTCGCGTGATGAGGGTGAACATGCGAAGCATTTGAGAACAGTTTTACAAACCTTGAGAGATAAGTAGTTATATGCCAAGTTCAGTAAGAGTAAATTTTGGCTTAAAGAGGTCGGATTCCTAGGACACATCATGTTGAGAGATGGAATTAGAGTTGACCTAAATAAGATCTCGGGTATCATTGAGTGGAAACTGCCTAAAAATGTGACAGAGGTTCGAGGCTTTCTGGGGTTGGCTGGATACTACAGAAGGTTTGTGAATGGATTCTCTATGATAGCCACTCTGATGACAAGGTTGTTATAAAAGGATGTCAATTTTGAATGGACAGATAAGTGCCAACAGAGTTTTGAGAAATTAAAGGCCTTGTTGACCAAAGCTCCAGTTTTAGTGCAACCGGATCCGGGAAAGGAGTTTGTGGTATATAGTGATGAATCCTTGAATGGGTTAGGGTGTGTGCTCAGGCAAGAAGGCAAGGTTATAGCCTATGCCTCGAGATAGCTGAAGCCACACGAGAGGAACTACCCGACCCATGATTTGAAATTAGTAGCTATAGTGTTCGCATTAAATATTTGGAGCACCACTTGTATGGTGAGAGATGCTGGATATTTACTGACCATAAAAGTTTAAAGTATTTGATAACTTAGAAGGAGTTGAACTTACGGCAACGGTGATGGTTAGAATTGATAAAAGACTACGAGTTAGTGATTGACTACCACCCTGGAAGGGCTAATGTAGTAGTCGATGCATTGAGTAGGAAATCATTGTTCGCCTTGGGAGCTATGAATGCTCAGTTTTCAGTGACTGATGATGGTTCAATTCTGACAGAGTTAAGTTGCTAGACCGATGTTCCTACAAGAGATTTACGAAGCCTAGAACTACAGGGAATTGCAAGCCAAGAAACTCAGTGTGAGTCGAATGTTGAATCAAAGTTTAGTATTGGTACTAACGGTTGTATGATGTACCGAGGCAGAATTTGTGTACCCAAGGATAGTGAGCTTATTCAGAAGATTTTATAAGAGGCACATAGTGGTTGTTTGTCTATCCACCCGGGTAGTGTGAAAATGTGCAATGACTTGAAGAAAATTTATTGGTGGTCAAGAATGAAAAAAGACATTTCAGAGTTCGTTTCCAAGTGTCTTATGTGTCAGCAAGTGAAGGCTGAACATCAAGTACTGACGGGTTTACTTCAACCTACCATGGTCCCCGAGTGGAAGTGGGATCAAATTACTATAGATTTTGTGGTGGGTTTGCCGATAACCCTGAAGAAAAAAAGATGCTGTTGTTGTAGATAGGTTAACAAAGTCGGCACATTTTATACTGGTGCGAACTGATTACTCCCTTGAGAAACTGGCTGACTTGTACGTTTTCGAGATTGTAAGGCTACATAGAGTGCCTATGTCGATTATGTCAAATAGAGACCTGAGGTTTACCTCGAGGTTTTGGAAGAAGTTAGAAGAGGCATTGGGAACTAAACTGAATTTTAGCACGACATTTCACCCGCAAACCTACGATCAGTCAGAAAGAGTGATTCAGATTTTAGAAGACATGTTACGGTGTTGTGTTCTCAAGTTTCAAGGTAGTTGGGAAAGGTACTTACCATTGGTTGAATTCACCTACAACAATAGTTATCAATCAAGTGTGAAGATGGCACCCTATGAGGTTTTGTATGGGCGTAAGTGCCGATTGCCTTTATATTGGACCGAGCTGAGAGGGAATCAGATTCAAGGGGTTAACTTAGTCAGAGAGACTGAAGAAAAGGTTAAAGTGATTCATGATTGTATAAAGGCCACATCGGATAGACAGAAATCCTACGCGGATTTGAAATGGAAAGAGATCGAATTTCAAGTCGATGGTCGAGTGTTTTTGAAAGTATCACCGTAAAGTAAGGTTCTCAGATTTGGTAGAAAGGGCAAGCTGAGTCCTCGTTTCATAGGACCTTGTGAGGTTACCAAGAGAATAGGGCCTGTGGCCTATCTATTGGCTTTGCCATTAGAATTGGAAAATATTCATGACGTGTTTCATGTATCCATGTTATGTCGATATAGATCAGACCCTTCGCATATGATTGCGCCATCAGAAGTTGAGATTCATCCGGACATGACTTATGTCGAAGAGCCGGTCAGGATTTTGGCTCGGTAAGTCAAACAATTAAGGAATAAAAGTATAGCACTTGTGAAAGTCTTATGGCATAGACATGGAGTCGAGGAAGCCACGTGGGAACCCGAGGAAACCATGAGAGACCAGTACTCAAATCTATTCACCGGTAAGATTTTCGGGGACTAAAATCCCTAAGGGGGAGAATTGTAACAGCCCAATTTTAGGCTTAGTCAGAATAGTGGTTTTGAGACCACCAATCCGAAGTTAGAGAAAGTATTCTATTATATTTTAGAGTTATAACATACTTTTGTCAGTGCATGAAAAATTTGGTGAAGTAATTTTGGTCTTTGGGAGATTAATCGTGAAAAAGGATTAAATCACATAAAGTTCAAAAGTCTTGAATTGATAGCTAAGGGTATTAAATTGCCATGAAACTTAAAATGGGGGTCTTTAAAGGGAAAATCGACCCTTGGATAGGTGATGGCTGGCCATAGGAGACAAAAAATGGAGAAAGTCAAAATTAGGTAGAAATTTGGTAGCTTAATTGACCAAATGAAATAAAATAAAGAAAAAAGTGTGTCATCTTTTTCTCACCTTCTTCACCACCAAACTTTACCAGCAAAAATAGGGTTTAAAAGATTGAAAAAATTGCGGCCACTCTTTACCTTCACAAGTAAGTGATTTTGATAGTTTTTCTTGATGATTTTTGTATTTTTGGACCCCTTGTAGCATGAGCTTTCAAAAGAGAGCACTATATTGCAAAATGGTTAAAAATTTAAGATCTTGCCTTGATAGTAAACATGTTGTTTTCTGAAATTATATGGAGGAATATGAGTTATTGTTGTGAAATAAACAAGTTTTGTGAAGTTGTTTTCATGGAAACCCTAACTAGGGACTATTTTGCATAAGTTGAGAATTTGATGATAAATGTGAGAAATAATAGAAATTTTGGGTTGCCATAAGAGTAAAAAGGGTACGGTTAGGCTTAAGATATGAAGAAATTCGATAAAAATCAAATTTCGGACTTAGGGGTAAAATGGTCATTTTGCGAGAGTTTAGGGGCAAGATGACCCAACTCATATATTCATTCATCATAGATCAATAGCATATAATTGATAGTAATTCAAAACACATTTATTTGTATATAGACTTATCTCGTACGAATCCGGTCAGACGGAATCGGCTACTCGACAACTTTCGACTTTCCCCGATCTAATTCCGTTTTCTTTTGTTCTTGATCTATATAACTTAAAATTTAGGCTTTTCATTCATCAAATCATTCAAATCAATCCACAAACACACATTTAGAGCAATTTACAAATTAACCCTCACATTTTCACATTTTGACACTTTAGTCCTTAATTTATAAAATCACAAGATACACATAATTTCCATATACCCATGTTAGACTGAATTCTCCTAGTGTTCATACAAGTCCATATGTTTCATTTATTTCATATTTTAGTTTCTCAATTTACAAATTTCTCAATTTAGTCTAAATTACTCAAATTCATCAAAAATTCAAAGACAAAATATACTAACCCAACACATATCTTTAATAGACTATCCTAAAACTTCATAAAGCTCATAATTTCATCAATTTCATAACTCAAAATCATCAACAAAATAAAAAATTGAGACATGGGCTTGATAGTATACAAAGCAACAATTACAAAAACGTAGAAATTATCAAAAACAGATCAAAAACACATACCTAATTAGCCAAGATAAGTGCTGAAACCCTAGCAAGATTTTTATTCTTCTTTTACTTAGTATTTTCGATGCATGAACACTTAAAATAAACTAATTTTAACATTTATTTTATTTAACACATATTAACACACTATTTACCATTATACCCTTAGTAAATTAACATTTACACCATTAACATACAAGGTCATTAATGTTCACTCAAGCTCACAATGGTAAAATATCAACATAAGGACCTCACATTTAAAGAGACACATCAAATAGGCACTTTAACAAACATCAGGCAACTTTTACATTTTACGCGATTAGGTCCTTTTAACAAATTGAGCGCAGAAACGATCAAATTTTCGTACGAAATTTTCACACATACTATTTCATAAATAATAAGCCCAAAAAATAATATTTAAATATTTTTCTGACTCGGATTTGTGATCCCAAAACTACTATTCCGGCTAAGGTCTAAACCGGACTGTTACAACATTGGTCAGCTAGCTTAAGCTCCCAAGATTCAGAAAATATAAAAATTACAAGAAAAGAACTAAGTTACACTAACCAATTTTGTTTCCAAAATCTTCAAAACCCTTAAAAGACTGTCGAGATCTTCTCCCTTCACTTATGTTCAGTTTTGCATGAAACAATTAAGGAGAGAATGTGTTTTAATTTATTCAATTCCATTAAACATATTTTTATCTTATTTTATTTACTTTATTTATAATTTTATAACATTTTCAACATTACCATACACCATTATTAAAACATTGGTTTAATTTCTTTATAAGTCCCTTAGTCTTATTCTAATTAAAGATTCTTTAAGAATTGAACATTTAACACTTAAAATTTAGTCCCTGAACCCTAATTAAACACTAATTCAACAAAATTACATGACCAAAATTCAATTTACTTCTAATATAACTTCGTAAACATTTAGCAATAATATTTACGTGTTTGATTTACAAAAAGAAGGTTTTGGAACCACACTTTCTGACATCACTAACTTTCCTGTCATTCCAGTTTATGAAATAAAAATTAATTAATTAATTAATTAATTATGAAAATGGTTAAACGAATAAAATAATTATTAAAATATTAATTATGTGTAATACAAAATCAAACCATGTTAATGAAGAAAAAATTGAGAATATATTGTGGTGAGGAAAAATAAGAAAATATATAATATAAAACAAAATATATTTGAGTATTAAATGTTAAAAATAATTTCATGTATTTTAAAGGAAAGTTTAAGCCAAAAAAAAAAAGAAATTATAAATTTATTTAAATATATAGTAAACATAATAGGTAATATGTAATTTAAAGTCGGGTTCTATGTTTGTAAGAACATAAAAACATAGAAAAGGTAATCTTTTCTTAAAAACTAATTTAGATTTTATTTATAAGTAAAGTAATGAAATTTATCGATTTACTAATTGGAACGGTCACATTTTGTCTCGGAGTTAGGTGTAGTGATGAATCGGGTCAAGAAATGTGGTGAATTTTAAAAATTGACTAAATATGAATTTTGGGTATTAAATTAGGAAGTACTTAGTCCCGATAGGAAATTAGAAAATATTTTAGAGATAGAAATTAAGTAGGTGTAATCATTAGGGTCTAAGAGGAAAATAACAATTTGACCATTTTTAAATAAAAATCATGCTTAAGAAATAGTGCAGAAGAGTGGAGAAAAGATGAAAGTCATCATCTTTCTTATGTATCCCAACCGTCATCCCCATTTCTCTCCACCAAAACTTCTTTTCTATATATTCCAGCTAGTTTCTTCCCACCACTTCTAGCCATTCCAACCTTGTAACACCCCGAACCCGAGACCGACACCGGAGTCGAACACGAGGTGTTAACAGACTTTAAACCCCTTATAAAAAATATTTCCCAGACACTGCCAATCTGCGTACTAGTCGCTTTAAAAATTATATCTTGAGTTTCACAACTCAAAAATCAGTTTCGTGATTTTTCCCTGAAACTAGACTCATATGCCCATCTACATATTTTTTTCTAGAATTTTTGGTCGGGCCAATTAGTACAGTTTATTAGTCAAAGTCTCCCATGTTACAGGGATTGACTACCCTGACCTTTGCGCATTACGACTTGGATATCTCCTTGTACAGGGCTCCAATACTGATGCCGTTTGTTTCTATAGAAACTAGACTCAGAGAGGAATCTACACATATATGGTATGACTCCTAATTATCTCTGGTTAATTTATAATGAATTTCCAAATTCGGAACAAGGAATCCAGAACCGTTCTGGCCCTGTCTCACGAGAACCTGAATATCTCTTAACATACTGTCCGTATGATTGTTTCGTTACTTTCCTATGAAAGTAGATTTATCAAGGTTTGTTTACATAATTTATTCACTATTTAATTCCATTCCTACTATTTTTAGTGATTTTCCAAATCTACATCACTGCTGCTGTCAGCATCTGCCTTTAAGGTAGACTTTACCTATTTCATGGTTTCCATGATTCAACTAGCCCTTTTTGCATAAATAGCACAATTTATGAAAGTGATTAACCATCCCCGTGGCCAATCCTTGTCAAGCATATCCACACCAAATGATTATAACATTATACTAAAACACATATAAGCCATTTTCGCATGGCTATCCAAAATTTATACAAGTCCAAAGGGTCCACGACCCACAACAAACGGGTAGTCCTATACATGCCATTTCGAAGTTCAACCAAAATTGTACCAAAAGGGGGGGCTTTGATAGTGTGGGCGACTTTGACTTCAAGATCCCGAGTCCGATAGCTGGAGAACCAAATCTATAAAACAGAGGAGCAATGAAACGGAGTAAGCAATTTATGCTTAGTAAGTTTTGAGCAAGGGATTCCAGCACAACAAAAGTATAGCATTCATATAGCTAAACGGATAATTTCATATGCACAAATTTACGATATCGTACTTGCTTCACATTATCAACCCTTATGTACATACACAAAAGATCAACTCAGCCAAAGGCCGGTAGCTCGTTTATCAACTGAGCGAATACTTATTTGTAAGGGCTCAACTAAATTCAAGCACATACGAAACATACCTCAATGTTGGGATGTTTCGAGAGTATTAACTGGAATTTTACAGCAAGTTCATTCATTCCCAAATCACGTACCTTCGGAATTTAACCGGATATAGCTCCTCGTTCAAATGCCTTCGGGACATAGCCCGGTTATAGTAATTCGCACAAATGCCTTCGGGACTTAACCCGGATTTAGTAACTCGCACAAATGCCTTCGGGCTTAGCCCGGAATTAGTATCTCGCACAAATGCCTTCGGGCTTAGCCCGGAATTAGTATCTCGCACAAATGCCTTCGGGCTTAGCCCGGAATTAGTATCTCGCACAAATGCCTTCGGATCTTAGTCCGGATGTTGTCACTTAGCACAAGCCTTCGGGACTTAGCCCGGACATCATTCAAATAACCATGCACATTTAACAATAAATCATGGCCCATTCGTATTTCATTTTCGTTAGCAAAACTCAAACACAAGACATTTATCATTCTTGCAAATTCGGCTCAATAGCCACACAAAGAGCATGATTTTAATTTGCTTAAAACATGATCTAATCACATCATAATTTATGCTCTCTTACTCAAGAACTTACCTCGGGTGTTGTCGAACGATTCCGATAGCTATTCGACCACTTTTTCCTTCCCTTTATCGGATTTAGTTCCCCTTTGCTCTTGAGCTTAATTAAACAAATAAATTGATTTAATCATTTGAGCATCGAAAAGAGGAACACAAGGCACTTAGCCCATATTTATACATTAGACATTAAAGTCACATATGTACGGAATCATGAATCAAACTCAACATTTTAGCTAATTTTTCCCCCTGGCCGAATATGCATGTCTATTTTGGGGCCGATTTCAACACTTAATACATTCTACAAGTATGGTCACTTGTATTGACTAAACACCCTTTTGTTTCAAGTTCAAAACTTGGCTAATACACACATATACACACTAGTAAAGCATCCTCTCCCTTTCCATCAATTTAACACATGCATTGCTCATTAACATGCAAAAGTTATATTCGGCCTTAGCACACAACTTGCTAGCCGATTCTTCTCCATTTAGCAACCAATGCACATATGTGCTCACTCAAAAATGCTAAAAAGGAGGTTCAAGAATCATCAAGCCACCATCACATGCATCATTAACAAGCTTCATATTTAGCATGCAATGGCATTAACACAAGCTCCACCTAGGCCGAATCTTAACTCATCCTCATGCCTCATCACCACAACATCAAACATCAACCAAGAATGATGCATCCATGGCCGAGTGTCATTTCCATTACATAGCAAGATTTAGACCATGGGCTAGGTAGAACTCAAGCTAACAACTAAAACATGCATGCATCTCATGGAACATCATCAAACATACCTTAGCCTAGCTACATGCATGGCCGAACCTCTTCAACCTTTCTTCTTCCTTCCTCCTTAAAATTTTTGGCCAAGGATGAACCAAAGGATGAGCATTTTTTTTCTTTGTTTTTTTCTTTCTACTTTCGGCTAAATGAAGATGAGAAAAGATGAACAAAAATTTTCTCCTTTCTTTTCTTTAGCTCACGGCAATGGGGGGGGGAAAACAACTACACACATTTTTTTTTGTATTCATCATACTCCTTTTCATTATTTTATGCCCATGCCCCTTATTTTATTTTTTTCCTACATACCTCACTAGGCCAACATGTTCCCAACATGTTTCCACCCATAGCATGGCCAACCACTAGCTCAAATTTTGGGTAATTTGACATGCAAACCCATCATTTTCACAACATGCATTAATAGACCATTTTAAATTAGCCTATCATATTTTCACCATGTCTCATATCAATCCCTATTTAATAATTTCTCATGCAATTGGCAAAATTGGAGAATGAAACTTCCACATACTCATGTACACACATAATAAGCATAGAATATGGAAATCAATTATTTTTATGACTCGGTTTTGTGGTCCCGAAACCACTTCCCGACTAGGGTCAATTTTGGGCTGTCACAACTCTCCCCCACTTAAGAAATTTTCGTCCCCGAAAATCTTACCGGTAAATAGGTTTGGGTATCGTTCTTTCATCGAGCTCTCGGTTTCCCAAGTAGCTTCCTCGATCCCATGTTTGAGCCATAACACCTTCACTAACGGAACCCTTTTGTTTCGTAACTCCTTCACTTCACGAGCTAGGATATGCATCGGCTCTTCTTCATAACTCATATCGGCTTGAATTTCCACCTCTGATGGGCTAATTATGTGCGATGGATCAGATCGATAGCGTCGAAGCATCGAAACATGAAAGACGTCGTGAATCTTTTCAAGCTCAGGGGGCAAAATCAATCTATACGCAACCGGACCAACTCGTTCGGAGATTTCGTACGGCCCAATGAATCTCGGGCTCAACTTGCCCTTACGGCCAAACCTGAGTACCTTTTTCCAAGGCGAAACTTTAAGGAACACTTTATCTCCCACCTGATATTCAATGTCCTTTCGTTTCAAATCCGCATACGATTTTTGATGATCTGTGGCTGCTTTCAGACTTTCACGGATTACCTTTACTTTCTGTTCAGCATCCTTAATCAAATTAACTCCGAAAATTTTACTTTCACCGAGCTCGGTCCAAAACAACGGTGTACGGCATTTACGACCATACAAAGCCTCGTAAGGTGCCATCTTAATACTTGATTGAAAGCTATTATTGTAAGCGAATTCAATCAAAGGTAAATACCGTTCCCATGAACCACTGAACTCGAGGATGCAACATCTCAACATATCCTCAAGTATCTGAATTATCCGCTCAGATTGACCATCGGTTTGGGGATGAAAAGCAGTGCTAAAATGCAGCTTGGTACCCAAAGCTTCTTGCAATTTCCTCCAAAATCGCGAGGTGAATCTCGGATCTTTATCCGACACGATAGAAATAGGTACCCCGTGTAATCTCACAATCTGAGAAACGTACAATTCAACTAGTCTATCCAATGAAAAATCCATACACACGGGGATAAAGTGAGCCGACTTAGTCAGTCTATCAACAACAACCCAAATCGCATCCTTCTTACTTGTTGACAATGGCAGTCCGGACACAAAGTCCATTGTGACTCGATCCCATTTCCACTCGGGTATCATGATCGGCTGAAGTAATCCTGAAGGCACTTGATGTTCCGCTTTCACTTGTTGACATATTAAACATCTCGAAACAAAGTCGGAGATGTCTCGTTTCATACCATGCCACCAAAACCAACGTTTCAAATCGTTGTACATTTTCGTACTCCCCGGGTGACTTGACATTCGGCTACAATGGGCTTCGTTCAGAATCATCGAAATGAGTTCCGAACTCCTTGGAATACACAAACGACTTCTGAACCTCAAACAATCATCATCATCAATTTGAAACTCCGATTCCTTGTTCGGAGCACACTCAGCCCGTTTTGCAACCAATTCATCATCAACTTTCTGGGCTTCACGAATTTGATGAATCAATAATGGTTTGGCTTTTAATTCAGCTATTAACACATTGTCGGGTAGAACAGACAAGTGCACATTCATCGCTCGTAAAGCAAACAATGATTTCCGGCTTAAGGCGTCCGCAACCATATTAGCCTTTCCCGGGTGGTAATCAATGACAAGCTCGTAATCTTTCAACAACTCAAGCCAACGTCTTTGTCGCAGATTTAAGTCTCTTTGAGTCATCAAATTTTTGAGACTTTTGTGATCCGAAAATACATGGCACTTCTCACCAAATAAGTAATGTCGCCATATTTTTAAAGCAAATACGATGGCAGCTAGTTCAAGATCATGGGTCGGATAATTTTTCTCATGTGGCTTTAATTGTCTCGACGCATAGGCCACCACTCGACCTTCTTGCATCAATACGCAACCCAACCCAAGTAGGGATGCGTCACTATAAATGACAAACTCTTTGCCTGATTCGGGTTGCACTAAAATTGGAGCTTCAGTCAAATAAATTTTTTTTTTAGTTGATCAAAACTTTTCTGACATTTCTCCGTCCATTCGAACTTAACATCCTTTTGAAGTAGCTTCGTCATTGGTGTGGCTATCATCGAGAAACCTTTGACAAATCGTCGGTAATAACCGGCGAGTCCCAGGAAGCTCCGAACTTCGGTAATATTTCTTGGAGGCTTCCAGTTAAGTATGGCTGAAATTTTGCTCGGGTCAGCTCGAATACCCGATGCGGATACCACATGACCCAAGAAGCTAACCTCTCTTAACCAGAACTCACACTTACTGAACTTAGCATATAACTGCTTATCCCGCAAAATTTGCAACACTAGCCTCAGATGCTCAGCATGTTCAGTCTCATCTCTTGAATAGACCAAGATGTCATCAATGAACACAACTACGAACCGATCCAAATATGGTCTGAAGATCCGATTCATCAAATCCATAAATACCGCAGGGGCATTTGTGAGCCCAAACGGCATCACTAAGAACTCGTAGTGACCATATCCTGTTCTGAAAGCAGTTTTGGGTATGTCCGAATCTCGAATTCGCAACTGATAATAGCCCGATCTCAAATCTATTTTTGAGAACATTGAGGCTTCCTTCAGTTGGTCGAACAAATCATCGATACGCGGTAACGGATATTTGTTCTTTATCGTCACTTTATTCAGTTGACGATAGTCAATGCACAACCTCATGGTTCCGTCCTTCTTTTTCACGAACAATACTGGTGCACCCCAAGGTGAGAAACTTGGTCGAGCAAAACCTCTATCCGTCAATTCTTGAAACTGAGCTTTCAACTCTTTTAACTCGGTTGGTGCCATACGATACGGAGCTATCGAAATCGGCGTAGTCCCAGGTACAAGCTCAATACCAAACTCTACCTCCCGAACAGGTGGTAAACCCGGTAATCCTTCAGGAAAAACATCCGGGTATTCACAAACCACCGGCACAGATTCGGGTTTCTTGTCTAATTCTTTGTCATCCAGTACATACGCAAGGTATGCTTCGCACCCTTTTCTTACATATTTCTGGGCCAACATTGCTGATATTACAGCTGGCATCCCCTCCAAGTCCATAGACTCAACTCGGATTACTTCGTTATTTGCGCACCTCAAATCAATAGTCTTGCTTTTGCAATTCACAACCGCATCATGCGCGGTCAACCAATCCAAACCAAGAATAACATCAAATTCATCAAACGGCAAAAGCATCAAGTCCGTCGGAAAACAGGAACCTCGAATTTCTAGGGGACATTTCTTACACACTTTGTCGACAAGCACGTAACGACCCAAGGGATTTGACACCCGAATTACGAACTCAGTAGACTCAATAGGTAAAGTCTTACTGGATGCTAAGGTTTCACATATGTAAGAATGAGTAGAACCGGGGAAAATCAAAGCAATTACATTAGTATCAAAGAGAGTAAAAGTACCGGTAATAACATCAGGCGAAGAAGCATCCTCGCGGGCACGTATAGCATAAGCTCTAGCAGGCGCACGAGCCTCGGATCTGGTCGTAGCATCTCTAGATCCTCTCTGACCACCACTAGCATTGCCCGTATTTCCAGATGGTCTACCTCGAGCAGTGGTAGCACCCGGTTTCCCACTCTAATTTTCATTCTGTTCAAACAACCTCGGGCAATCTTTAATGAAGTGGTCAACTGATCCGCACTTGTAACAGGAGCGGTCAGGGAATCTACAACTCCCCGAATGCCATTTACCGCAATATCGACATTTCGTTCTATCTCGACGTTCATTCCCAACACTGGCGACCAAAGTGCCTCGTGTACCCACAGGGGGTCGATCACGATCTCGTCTAAAAAGGCCTGAAGTGCCTCTAAACTGGCCCGCATCATCTCGAAATTTCTTCGATGCCTGTTGAAGAGACTTTCCCGAAGATCTTTTACGAAACTCTCCAGTTCCCACATCAACTTTTTGTTTTTCTTTTCTAAGATCTTCGGCTTTACAAGCTCGCTCGACCAGTACTACGAACTCTCGTATTTCAAGAACGCCAACGAACATTTTTATATCTTCATTCAGCCCATCCTTGAAGCGTTTACACATGATAGCCTCGGACGAAACACATTCCCGAGCGTATCTACTAAGTCTAACAAATTTTCGCTCGTAATCAGTAACTGACATGGAACCTTGCTTAAGCTCAAGAAATTCCTTCCGTTTTTGATCAACAAATCTCTGACTGATATACTTTTTCTGAAACTCAGTTTGGAAAAACTCCCAAGTTACTTGCTCTCGGGGCACAACAGAAGAAAGAGTACTCCACCAATAATAGGCAGAATCACGTAGCAAGGAGATAGTACACTTTAGGCATTCATCGGGTGTACAAGATAGCTCATCGAGTACCCGGATAGTATTGTCCAACCAAAATTCAGCTTGCTCGGCATCGTCGCTATCCGTAGCTTTAAATTCAGTAGCCCCATGTTTTTGGATTCTGTCAACTAGGGGCTTATTTGACCTTATTTGGTCAGTTACCGGAGGTATTGAAGGTGCGGGGGTGGTATTAGTTGGGAATGGAGGTTGTGGGATAGCCGTATTAGTTCGAATGTATTGGTTGAACCAATCATTCATCACGCTATAGAAAGCTTGTCTAGCTTCATCATTCGGGTTACTAGCATTAGGTTGAGAGTCCGCCGGCGCTGTCCCTTGTGCGGGAGCAGGCGCTACACTCTCAAGATCATCAGCTACCTCTCGGTTGGGATCGGGATCCATTACTATAAATAAACACATTTACAATTGTCAGAAATCACCACACTATCAAGTAATCACATAAAATGGCATGTATAGCTAGACCCAACGCATTACGGTAGTCCTAGAATCGACTAAACCGTAGCTCTGATACCAATCAAATGTAACACCCCGAACCCGAGACCGACACCGGAGTCGAACACGAGGTGTTAACAGACTTTAAACCCCTTATAAAAAATATTTCCCAGACACTGCCAATCTGCGTACTAGTCGCTTTAAAAATCATATCTTGAGTTTCACAACTCGAAAATCAATTTCATTATTTTTCCCTGAAACTAGACTCATATGCCCATCTACATATTTTTTTTCTAGAATTTTTGGTCGGGCCAATTAGTACAGTTTATTAGTCAAAGTCTCCCATGTTACAGGGATCGACTACCCTAACCTTTGTGCATTACGACTTGGATATCTCATTGTACAGGGCTCCAATACTGATGCCGTTTGTTTCTATAGAAACTAGACTCAGAGAGGAATCTATAAATATATGGTATGACTCCTAATTATCTCTGGTTAATTTATAATTAATTTCCAAAGTCGGAACAGGGAATCCAGAAACCGTTCTGGCCCTGTCTCACGAGAACCTGAATATCTCTTAACATACTGTCCGTATGATTGTTTCGTTACTTTCCTATGAAAGTAGATTCATCAAGGTTTGTTTACATAATTTATTAACTATTTAATTCCATTCCTACTATTTTTAGTGATTTTCCAAATCTACATCACTGCTGCTGTCAGCATCTTCCTTTAAGGTAGACTTTACCTATTTCATGGTTTCCATGATTCAACTAGCCCTTTTTGCATAAATAGCACAATTTATGAAAGTGATTAACCATCCCCGTGGCCAATCCTTGTCAAGCATATCCACACCAAATGATTATAACATTATACTCAAACACATATAAGCCATTTTCGCATGGCTATCCAAAATTTATACAAGTCCAAAGGGTCCACGACCCACAACAAACGGGTAGTCCTATACATGCCATTTCGAAGTTCAACCAAAATTGTACCAAAAGGGGGGGCTTTGATAGTGTGGGCGACTTTGACTTCAAGATCCCGAGTCCGATAGCTGGAGAACCAAATCTATAAAACAGAGGAGCAATGAAACGGAGTAAGCAATTTATGCTTAGTAAGTTTTGAGCAATGGATTCCAGCACAACAAAAGTATAGCATTCATATAGCTAAACGGATAATTTCATATGCACAAATTTACGATATCGTACTTGCTTCACATTATCAACCCTTATGTACATACACAAAAGATCAACTCAGCCAAAGGCCGGTAGCTCGTTTATCAACTGAGCGAATACTTATTTGTAAGGGCTCAACTAAATTCAAGCACATACGAAACATACCTCAATGTTGGGATGTTTCGAGAGTATTAACTGGAATTTTACAGCAAGTTCATTCATTCCCAAATCACGTACCTTCGGAATTTAACCGGATATAGCTCCTCGTTCAAATGCCTTCGGGACATAGCCCGATTATAGTAATTCGCACAAATGCCTTCGGGACTTAACCCGGATTTAGTAACTCGCACAAATGCCTTCGGGCTTAGCCCGGAATTAGTATCTCGCACAAATGCCTTCGGGCTTAGCCCGGAATTAGTATCTCGCACAAATGCCTTCGGATCTTAGTCCGGATATTGTCACTTAGCACAAGCCTTCGGGACTTAGCCCGGACATCATTCAAATAACCATGCACATTTAACAATAAATCATGGCCCATTCGTATTTCATTTTCGTTAGCAAAACTCAAACACAAGACATTTATCATTCTTGCAAATTCGGCTCAATAGCCACACAAAGAGCATGATTTTAATTTGCTTAAAACATGATCTAATCACATCATAATTTAAGCTCTCTTACTCAAGAACTTACCTCGGGTGTTGTCGAACGATTCCGATAGCTATTCGACCACTTTTTCCTTCCCTTTATCGGATTTAGTTCCCCTTTGCTCTTGAGCTTAATTAAACAAATAAATTGATTTAATCATTTGAGCATCGAAAAGAGGAACACAAGGCACTTAGCCCATATTTATACATTAGACATTAAAGTCACATATGTACGGAATCATGAATCAAACTCAACATTTTAGCTAATTTTTCCCCCTTGGCCGAATATGCATGTCTATTTTGGGGCCGATTTCAACACTTAATACATTCTACAAGTATGGTCACTTGTATTGACTAAACACCCTTTTGTTTCAAGTTCAAAACTTGGCTAATACACACATATACACACTAGTAAAGCATCCTCTCCCTTTCCATCAATTTAACACATGCATTGCTCATTAACATGCAAAAGTTATATTCCGCCTTAGCACACAACTTGCTAGCCGATTCTTCTCCATTTAGCAACTAATGCACATATGTGCTCACTCAAAAATGCTAAAAAGGAGGTTCAAGAATCATCAAGCCACCATCACATGCATCATTAACAAGCTTCATATTTAGCATGCAATGGCATTAACACAAACTCCACCTAGGTCGAATCTTAACTCATCCTCATGCCTCATCACCACAACATCAAACATCAACCAAGAATGATGCATCCATGGTCGAGTGTCATTTCCATCACATAGCAAGATTTAGACCATGGGCTAGGTAGAACTCAAGCTAACAATTAAAACATGCATGCATCTCATGGAACATCATCAAACATACCTTAGCCTAGCTACATGCATGGCCGAACCTCTTCAACCTTTCTTCTTCCTCCCTCCTTAAAATTTTTGGCCAAGGATGAACCAAAGGATGAGCATTTTTTTTTCTTTGTTTTTTTCTTTCTAGTTTCGGCTAAATGAAGATGAGAAAGGATGAACAAAAATTTTCTCCTTTCTTTTCTTTAGCTCACGGCAATGGGGGGGAAACAACTACACACATTTTTTTTTGTATTCATCATACTCCTTTTCATTATTTTATGCCCATGCCCCTTATTTTATTTTTTTCCTACATACCTCACTAGGCCAACATGTTCCCAACATGTTTCCACCCATAGCATGGCCAACCACTAGCTCAAATTTTGGGTAATTTGACATGCAAACCCATCATTTTCACAACATGCATTATTAGACCATTTTAAATTAGCCTATCATATTTTCACCATGTCTCATATCAATCCCTATTTAATAATTTCTCATGCAATTGGCAAAATTGGAGAATGAAACTTCCACATACTCATGTACACACATAATAAGCATAGAATATGGAAATCAATTATTTTTATGACTCGGTTTTGTGGTCCCAAAACCACTTCCCGACTAGGGTCAATTTTGGGCTGTCACAACTCTCCCCCACTTAAGAAATTTTCGTCCCCGAAAATCTTACCGGTAAATAGGTTTGGGTATCGTTCTTTCATCGAGCTCTCGGTTTCCCAAGTAGCTTCCTCGATCCCGTGTTTGAGCCATAACACCTTCACTAACGGAACCCTTTTGTTTCGCAACTCCTTCACTTCACGAGCTAGGATACGCATCGGCTCTTCTTCATAACTCATATCGGCTTGAATTTCAACCTCTGATGGGCTAATTATGTGCGATGGATCAGATCGATAGCGTCGAAGCATCGAAACATGAAAGACGTCGTGAATCTTTTCAAGCTCAGGGGGCAAAATCAATCTATACGCAACCGGACCAACTCGTTCGGAGATTTCGTACGGCCCAATGAATCTCGGGCTCAACTTGCCCTTACGGCCAAACCTGAGTACCTTTTTCCAAGGCGAAACTTTAAGGAACACTTTATCTCCCACCTGATATTCAATGTCCTTTCGTGCTTTCTTGCTAAAAAGCACAGATTTCATGAGAAGAGTTTCCATAGCTATATAGAGGAAAGAGAAAGTTAGAGATTTAGTGGTGATATCAAGTAATAAGGTAAGAAATGATGAAAAGTTTATTACATACATGTTTACTTTAGCAAAGTTGTGTAGAGATGTTATTTGATTAGAGGTTAACATGTGAATATTATATATTTGATATGTTATTGAAGAAAAAGAGAAGAAGATAGGGGACCAAATTGAAGGAAAAGGAAAATAAGTGGACAAGGAGTAGAAGAGAAGAAAAACTCATCATCCAAATTTTGATTGTAAGTATTTCAAGTAGTTAATTTTATTTAAGTTATGTTAATTAGATAATTATGTTAATTAAATAGTTTAATTACTATATTAATGATGTTATAAGAAGTATTTAGTACAGGTAAATAATGTAAATGTTATAAATTGTGGTTTTGGTGTACCATTATATGATGAATTATGGTGATAGTGAAAAAGGGACTAAATCGAAAGAAATTAAAATATGTTATGATATTGTGAATATGTGGAATTAGGGATTAGTAGAACCAATTTGTGAATCGAGAGAGAGTGGTCATGCCTTAATTTTTGAGATTATCTATGCATTTTTAGGAAATAAATGAGGTATTGGTTTGTTGGATAAGTGTTAGTGAAACGTTCCTTGAAACCTAAGTTCAAATCCTTTCTCTCTCACCTTTTTTGTAACACCCCAAGCTCGGCCTAGACGCTATGGCCGAATCTGGCGTGTCACATTGAAGTGTTTTAGGGAAAACCGTATTTTCATTGAAAATCCTTCTTAAAATAAAAGAAACCTTAATTAACTTAAAAAAAACCTTTTAGTTACGAAAGCCTTGTTTAAAACATTTGATTTAAGAAAGCTTAATATTTAAGAATTTAATTGCGGAAACGTAGAAACACACTATAATTTAGCAAACCCATGTTCAACTTCTGGTAATTACAGTGATAATTAATAACAATAATTCAGGTAATAATAACATAATGAAAACCTTATTACAATCTGGTTTGAAATATACATAAAAAGAAATAATACTTAAATACTAAAAAAAACCCAAGTCCAAAACATCTTGCTAGCTAGCCACCCAGAGTCCCTCCAAACATCAAACCTTCTACTGAGCATCACCTGAAAATAAAACAAAAGAGAGGGTGAGTTTTCGTAAACTCAGTGTGTACAACCCTCAAAAAAACAAGCATTCAAAAAAAAAAACATCATTCATCAATCATGCAATGCAATCCCATCCAAATTATCCATCCGCTACATACCAGCTCCGTCCCCCGTCACACCATGTGGGGATATAAATATCGACCCACCCAACCCACACACCATGGTAGCCCGATTGTGGAACTACCTTCATTTATATATTGGGCTTTAAAAGCCGTCGGTGGATCCATAATTGTCAAGCAACCATGCGATCCTCATATACTTCCTCCGTTCCATAATTCCCACCATATGCAACCTAAGCAGAATATCATATATATGCATGTCACATCCATAAAACTTACATTCAACACCTACAGGTAATTCAGTCATTTTCGTCCTTAGGGGCGTTTCCGTAATTTTTCCTTAATTATAGTTTTCACTTGCCTTGGCTCGTTAACGAGTCTCGTGGGCTAAGATGAACGAACACTATGCACTAGGTAGGATTCCAGAGAAGAGGAGGTGAGTCATCAAGACCACTTAAGTACCAAGCTCTCCCTAGATCCAATCTTAGACATGCATATACCCGTTGCCACACCTTAACCCTTTGACTTGTCCACGGTCGCCATATATTAATTAAGTCTTATGTGGATAACATATACTAGGCCCAAAACCCCTTACAAAGCCCAAACAATTTCACATACCTGTATCTGGCCCATTAAGCCCAATCATATTCATATGGCTCATTAGGCCCAAATCACCTGTATATGGCCCATTAGGCCCAAATCACATTTATATGGCCCGTTAGGCCCAGTCACATTCATATTCATGCTCACATACAAGTTCCTATCACATAGCATCAACATTCAGTTTTTGCCTATTATGGGCCCAATAACCCATCGAGCCCATTTAGCCCATTCCGGCCCATATGGCCAAATCACAACCCAAGTCCATAGAATTGCCTGTGGGCTTCAGGAAACCTATCGGTCTCCCCCTTATGAGTGTTCGCGCACTCATAAGACTACCGTAGCCAAACTTTTGGCTTTTGGGCATTTCAGCTTTTCAGTTTTTCGGCATTTTGGCTTTTGCCGATACATAATGTGTGTGCAGTGTATGTACACACCTGGTAAGCAAGTGTGATGCGATCTCCTTAGCCCAAACCTACAATCGATATCACTCAAAGATTAATCACACGTACTTATCGATTAATTTACCAAAAGTCAAAATCTCACCTTAACCTTACCTGAACGCCAAGCCTTTACAAGCTTTTACTTTGATCAATAAACATGCGTATATTTCAGATCTGAAGAGCAAATCGGTAGGAATCCAAAACCAAGATCTGACACTAATTCCTTACCAAAGTCGATTAGAAAGAAGTGAGGGACCGAATACTCGATACTTATCAAAAACCGATTGAGAGAGCGAACACTTTCACTAGAATTGACTGGGTTGGAAAAGTAGTGGTAACACCAAGGGTATTTAGCTCTTAGAGATTTGAATGGAAGCAATTGATTACTCAGCACCAAAGAAGAGAGGAAGAATAATCGGCTAAATTAAAGAAAATATTGAGTAGAGGAGGGATAAGAATTTGGCACAAAGAAAGAAAAGAAAAAGGGTTTTCGGCTTTTTAGAGAAAAGGGTTTCTGGTACAAAGTGAAGGGAAATTCTGCATTAGCTTTTCAATCCTCCCATTCGACACCTATTTATAGCCCTATAGCCAAATTCTTGAAGCCCAAGTTCCCACTTTAGCTCCACTTACTCCTCACTTCTCATCTCCTCGTTTTTCTCCCTGATAACCCCTTGATCCTTTCCTTAATTTTCTATTCTGAACTCTCCCCTTGGAGTCCATCTTCACACCACTTTCATCCTTCTAAAAGGAAAAAAATTAAACTCTAAAAATGCTAAGCTAGGATTCAAACCTTGGACCTCCTTTCTAGCTACTAATGCCACCTCACTACACCTTATGTGGCGTCACTTAGCCACTCCACCACAGGCTCTTTTTTTGATACTATTTCCCCTAACTTTATTTAAAAGCCCAACTACTTCCCAGCCCTGATTCTTTTAATATCTAAACTATAATTTCATTTATTCTTAGGTTTGAACTCAAACCTCAACTAAGACCTACTAAAATTATCGCTTGGATAAGAATATTAAACACAATTTTTATCAAAACTAAAAACTAAGAAAATTTGGGATTTCGGGATTTTTGGGTTTCGGGATTTTTGGGGCGTTACAATTTTTATTATTTTGTCAATTTTGCCTTAAACCCTAGTATGTGACATGCCTTGTGTTTAAAACAAATATTGCAAAATTATTTCAAGAATGAGGAATACGCCTAATGGTTAAAAGAAATATGAGAAAGCATGAAAATTTTGCAAAATAATTAAATTTTGCAAAATCTCTTGTTTTTTTTTAATGTGTGTGCCATCCATACCCTTAAACCCTAAGTATAAGTATAAATACAAATTTTTATTTTAATTTTCAGCCTTTAATTCAATTTTCCCTACCCTAGCCGTTCACCCTTTTCCTCTCCTATTTTCTCTTTAATTTTCTTTCTTTCTCCCATTGTTGTTGGCGCCTACACCTCCTATTTTACCATCTCATTCTTCTTATTTTTGCATCAAGATTGTTCACCATATCCTTTATTCTATTTATGAAATTTATCACCATTTAAATAAGCCCCAAATCTAAAATCTTGAACCCCAAGATCGATCCCGAACACTGCCAAGAAAGTGTCATTACCGTTTCTCTCAATTAGCTTTGGTAAGATCTCTTTTCTCTTCAATTTCTTGATTAATCTTGTAAATTAAAAGAAAAAATATCTAGACCTAAAATTTGGTGGATTTTAAATGATTTCAAAAGTATTTTTCCAGATTTTAATGAGATCTCAAACCATTTTAAAATTCAGCCCCAATTTTGGCCACCATGGGTGGTGGTGCATGCGCCTATGTGCAAGAAAGGGGTCTATTTTGTTTCTTGGGTCTCGCCCAATATTTTTCCAGCATTAAATTGTTTTCTTTAACCCTCCTAATTAGCCTGTAATCATATTTTAATTAAAGAGAGATGTTCTTCATCAATTAGCCAATTGGATCCTACAAATCGTGAATAGTAAGTACAATTAAGGATAACTAGTTTGTTATTTTGACATAATTTTTGGGTAAAAGTTATGAATTGACTAAATGAAGGAATTTAATATTTAATTAGCTACTGATTTTCAGTATATTATTGAATTAGGTGCTGATACAAACACCCCAAATCATCTGTAAAGGTAAAGGAGAAGAATGATTATATGTATGGTTCGCATCGATACATTGTAAGGAATCTAAGTAGTTTGGATTCATAAAATAGTTATAATTTCAATGATTGGTTTGAACTCATAAGTGGGTGTGACACCCCTAATGTGACCCTAGTCGGGAAGTGGTTTCGGGACCACAAAACCGAGTCATAAAAATAATTAGCTGTCATATTTGATGCTTATTATATGTATATATGCATGTGTGAAAATTTCATATTTGAATTTTGTTTAATTGTAGGTGAATTTTAGTAAATAGGACTTATGTGAGAAAATTTAGAAGTGTGCTAGGCAATTGTAAAGTGGCCTATTTATGCATGTTGCAAAATAATTGTACTTGCATGTCAAATTAACCAAAGAACAAGATGGTGGCCGGCCATGCTAAAAGTTGAAGCCTATTATAAACATTTGGTGTTAGTGTTTTATGGGAGAAAGAATAAAATAAAAGGGTAGAAATAAAGTAAAGAAAAGAAGGAAAGGGGTGAAAGAAACAAGTCTTTATTCTTGTTTCTTCTTGGCCGATTCTAAGAGGGAGAGAGGGAGCAACCATTCGGTGAGTCTAAGTCATAAATAAGGTGAGAAATTCATGTTAGCTTATGGATTTTTTAGCATATTTTGAGTTAGATATTAAGTTCATTACATAGCCCATGACAAAATTTTTAGTTTTATGGTGTCTTGAGCATTCGGCCATGGGGGAAAATGGTAGGGGATAGATTGATGTTTTAAGGTTTAATAGAGTTTAAGCTAGTAAATACTTAATTTTTGGTATTTATATGTGAAAGAGATTGAAATTTTTGAATTTACATGAATAAATCTTTTGGTTTGTCTTAGTATTAAATTGAAGGGAATGCCGTAGGTGCTTGAATGTACTAACTAGATATTGTTTTATATACATCTCTCAATAGGTTCGGCTTTGTGCATGAATTTAGGGGATTAAACCTTGAATGATGTTATGTATAGGTTTCGGCTATGAATCTTTGTGTTTAATTTCTTTATGTGTTGATGTTCAAATTGAAAAAGGGATGTTAGTTATGTTATAACATTTGCTTAATAATGAAAGGACATGAGCTTAAAGCTTGAGTAGCATTCGGTATTAGAGTAAGTTAAAATTTGTTAGAAAATAACTCCCAAGTTAGTGAATCACGAGTTAAGAAAGGGATTTAGGTTGTATATATATATGTATGCGTGTTTATATTGAATTAAGAAGTTGTGTTAACCAATTGAGGGTTTCAGCTATAATGTTAAAATAAACTAGTGTGAATATTTGAGTGTGATACACAAAATTTAGTTGAGTTGAGAAATGATTTCTCGAATGTCTAAAATAATATTCAGCTTAGGCTTGTAAACATGTCTAGTCAGTGTTAAATGTTTTAATTAGGAAAGATTATAAATTGAGTTTAGTGTTCAAGGAATATTTGGTTGGGCACCTAATGCCAAACGTGTTCAAACCCAACTTACCAAGTACATAAATATGATAATGCTATAATGGTAGACTTAATTGGATTTCGGCATTTTGAGTGATGCGTTTGACTCTTGTGTCGATTTGGGACAATATGTGTATTATGTGAAACTAAATGATGTCTATGAAATTCTAATATGCAAGGTATTAAGCTAGTATTATGTTCGATGGGGCATGAGTAAAGCATATGTATAATGCTTGAATAACTAGTTAATAAAATCATTCGCACTTAATTGTATAATATACCTGTATTTAATCGAATAGCTAATTTGATAAGTTCTATTTGTTTAAATCAAGCTCAAGAGCTAAGAGGGTCAAAATCAGATAAAGGAAAAGAAAAAGCAATCGAGTAGTCTATCCACAACTATTCAAAAAATCCGAGGTAAGTTTTAAGTGATTAAACATTGAGTAAATTCAATCATAATAGGACATAATGAGTTTATTTAATAAGATATGATGTGGCCATGATATGTCTTAAACTCAAATGGTAAGTTCATAAGTGTTTGGACTTGGAAATTTAAGAGCAAATTGTAATAATTTGCTTAGGACAGCAGCAGTAATGTGATTTTAGAAAATCACTATAAATTGTTAGTGTCGAATTATAGGCTGAATAAAATATGAAATCAAAGCTTAATTAGTCTAGTTTCTTATAAAAGAGACCATGTAAGCAAATAAATTTCCTATAAAGAGATATTTAAAGTTGTGTGAGACAATGTCAGAATGACTCCGAAATCCCCTGTTCTGTTTTTAGAAAATCATTATAATTTGTAAAAAAATGTTTATAAGATAAAATTTATATTCTTAGACTCCTTAATGAGTCTAGTTTTACATGAAATCAAATAGAACATATTTTGAATTCTGTACAATGAGAAATTTGATTCGTAGTGAAGACTGGTCAGATTAGTCAAACAGTGAAATAGGGGAAACTTTAAGAAAAATCTGGTATTGATTGGCAAAACCTAAAATTCTGGAAATTTTATGGATGAAGGATATACGAGTCTATATTCAAGGAAAATTAATGGCAAGTGATTTGGAGTTTTTTAGCTCCAGTTATAAATAATTTAGTGACTATTGCTCAGGAAAACAGCTCGTAGTGAATATGTGATTTTGTTGTAAACATGGATAAAACTTGTTTTAGTTGCTCATAAGCTATTGATTAAACCCATACGTGAATTCTAAATCGTGATATTGTAAAATGATATATGAGTGTTAGACGGATCTTCGATATTAAAATTTGTGAAATTGTAAGTTTATGAGTATTCGAATATGAAATGATAGTATGGCGTGAAATTGAATTATTCATTGGAAAATGATTGATGTAGATTCGGCCAAGACAAAGTGTATACATGATAGTATATGTGGTATGTGAAGTATATTTGGATAATTGTGATGTGAATACATGAAATTTTATATTTTGATTTAGGATTTTATGTGATGAATGTGAATGTGTATATATGTGATAAGGCCGAATGGCCAATGTAATGAATGTGAGCATGCATATGTGTGATAAGGCCGAATGGCCAATGTGGTGAATATGAACATGCATATATGTGATAAGGTCGAATGACCTATGTGATGAATGTGAACATGCATATATGTGATAAGGCCGAATGGCCTATGTGATGAATGTGAACATGCATATATGTGATAAGACCGAATGGCCAATGTGATGAATGTGAGCATGCATATGTGTGATAAGGCCGAATGGCCAATGTGGTGAATATGAACATGCATATATGTGGTAAAGCCGAATGGTCAATGTGGAATATATATATGAGATATGTATATGTGGTAAAGCCGAATGGCTAGTGTGAAATATGTAGGCGATGTGCATATATTGTGGCCGAACGACCAAATGTGAAAGGTGTGTATTATTAGATATTTGATGAGGCAAATGAATTACAAATATGACAGTCGATGTGAATGTTGTAACATGTGATTAAATGTACATGAAACTTGGAAATATATTCCGGGTGAGACCCGATGACTACGTGTGGAGATTTTGTCCGGGTAAGACCCAATAACTTCGTGTGGAGATTTCGTCTGAGCTAAAGGTCTCGCTGATAATCCGAGTAGAGGTTAAAGCTATAAGACTTCGTAATAAGAATTGCTTATAAATATATTCAATGCGAAAGGTTAAATAGGTATGTACTCCAAGTTTATATGTGAGCTTGATTTGAACTAAATCATAAGGTAGTTATATGATGCATACGAGAGCAATCTATGAGACTATTCCTATGATTATGTGACATCGGATCAGTGTGAGAGGTTATGTGAAATCATACGATATATCTATGTCACATGAGCTCACTTTTATGTGAAAGTTTATCTGCCTATTGAATATGATGAGATGTGCATATTCGGTAAAGGGATGGTATGCCCGAAGGAAGAGTGAAATAAAAATACGAACAACTATGTTATAATTTGATTGTTATCTGTTGACACTGCTCTAAACTTACTAAGCATTGTAATGCTTACTCCATTTACTCTGTTTCCTCTGTTTTATAGGTCTCATTGCGAAGCTACAGGCTCGGGGATCGTCAGCAACTAGTCACACTATCACTATCCACCGCTTGTTACTATTATGTTTAGAATTATTTTATGGCATGTATAGAATAGACTAGTGGCGGAAGAATATTTTTGGTTAATGTATATAAGCCATGCAAAAATGGCATCTTTTGAATGTTTACTTAGTGAAGTTTAAATTTTACCTCTGGCTGTGCTTAGTACTTATTTAAATGAACGGTCTTTATTTCAAGAAAAAGTTCAAAATTTACTGTTCTGACATGAGTTACAAGTCCGGTAATGCCCCTTACCTATTCTGGCGACGGTTACGGGATAGGGGTGTTACAGTGGGTGTTTGGGGGCTGGTTTAATGGTAAATTGATTGAATTTATATTGAATTTTGGTTTAGGTTCGTTTAAAAAATTATTAAGGAAAATTGGAAGATTCACTAGTGTGATAAGAGGAAGAAAAATATAAAGTTTGGGTCCTAAACTCATAAAATTGTTTGAAAGTGTTAAATATCATGTTATATTTGATAACTTAACTTGCTGATTGGATTGGCTTAATGGCCAAATTATTAATGTAACGCCCCAATTTTCAGGTTTTTTGTGTTTCTGTGATTTTTAAAATTTGTGTGTGTTCTGGTTGGTTAATATATATTTTAGTAGGTTAGTGGGCCTTTGGAAGGCCCAAACTTAAGTTAAATCTGTGGTAGTCTTCAGAATTTTAATTTTATGAACAGGTGATGCAATTGGAGTTTGGGGTTTTAAGAGTAAAGGGGTAAAAGATGACACAAAAAGGAGTGTGGTGTAGTGGCAAGGTGGCGCCACTTAGGGGACAAGGAAGTGACGCCATAGAGGAAGCAAGGGGTCCAAGGTTCAAGTCTTGGCTCTTGCAATATATTTTGGCTTTTCTTTTCAATAAATCTGGAAGTAACTAGGTGCGCTTTAAAGTTTAATGTGTTGGATTTATGACACAAATGAGTTGATGGCCTAGTGGTGGTGGCGTGAGTTGGCATGTGAGAGGACTTTGGTTCAAATCCCTTGGCACGCAAAGGTTGATTATTTTGCAATGTTGGGACGGTAAGAGTTGGTGTTGGTTTTAAACTCTGGTGATGAAGGGATCCCGCATCGGGAAGCTAACATAAGAGTAGATGGAGAGCTGGCTTTAAATAGAGCAAACCATGAGGAGAGTAGGCATAACCTTCTTGGTTGATCCCTTTCGCTTTGTGACGTGCTCGTTTAGGCTGGGCGTCAGCTAAGAGTGTTTAGAGCGCGGATTAACTGCAGTCTCCTAACAGGTGTGTATTTCTCATTACTCTAGCAATAGGACGGCTATTTCGGGCCTCGATGGGCTAAAATGTACCATGTGGTCCAAATGGGTCCGTAGCCCAAGTGGATAAGTTGTAGAATTACCGAAATACCCCTGTAAGGTAGAATTACCGAAATACCCCTGTAGGGTAGAATTACCGAGATACCCCTATAGGGTAGAATTATCGAGATACCCTTGTGGGGTAAAATTACTATTCTGCCTCCTAGGGTGTTAAATGACTATTTTGCCCCTCGTGCGTAAATCACTAACTTGTGTGATGATTGGGTTAGTTGACGTGGATTTATGTTAGTTATCGTTAATTCGTAAGTCTAATGTGTTAGTGATCGATTGTAGGATTATCGCGTGGGAGATATCATCATCAATCGTCATCAACCAGGTGTGTAAATGACACCCTCCCTTAGACTGAATCGGTAAAAGCCGAAATACCAAAACGTTGGTATTTTGTGAACTCGCGAGCATGCGAGCGCTCGTGAGACAGTTGTTAATGAATATGGTACATTTGGATGATTAGAGTGCAGTGTGTGCATTTTCGTGCACAACGGTATTTTTGGGCTTAATGGGCCGAAAACGGGCCAATGGGCCAACGGGCCCACTTTGGTAAAAAGACGAGGTAAGTACTTCTGATTACTTGGTAAACGTTAGAATGAGCATGAAACCTTAGCAATAGGTAATAATTACTGAAATACCCTTATGCATGCAAAATTACGATTTTACCCCTAGGGTTATTTTTTTTTCTAAAAAGCATGATGTTCTGTTTCTGTATACGTATGCCATGACATATTATTTCTGTTGCATGGGACATGGGTCTATATTGATGGAGGAAGCGTTCTGGTAGCCTCGCCGCAATCTGGTGGCCTCGCCACATATATCTGTTTTGGTGACTTCGTCACAATATCTGGCAGCCTCGCTACAGTCTGGTGGCTTCACCACATATATATATGTTCTGGTGGCCTAGCCACAATATCTGTATCTGGTGACTTCGTCACAATCTCTAGCAGCCTCGCTGCAATTTCTGTGGTGTGTAGTGGTTGGGTGGGTCGAGTAGTCTCCCCACATGGTGTAAGGCTGGTACGGGGGTGTGATGGATGGCTCTGGGTTGGGATTTCTGCATTCATGATATATTTGTTCTGTATCTGCTATGGGCCTATGGGTTTCATTCTAATTTCTGTACTGGGCCAAGGCCCAGATAAGTCTGACTCTGAGGTTTGATCTGTTTTGGGCTATGGTTGGGTTATGTTACACACTGAGTTTACCGAACTCACCCTTTATTTTCATCTTTACAGGAAATCCCCAACCATAGTGGGCTTGGAGCTGTGAGGGATTCGGAGTGGTCACATCATCTGCAAAGTTGGTTTTTCTAAGTTAGTTTATTTTTATTATTTTTATATTCTGATTTAAGTTTGGGTTTTAAGTTGTAATAAGACGCTATTAAAATTCCTTTTTCCTTTATGGTTTTATTTTTTGATTATATTTATACTATGACGAAACTGCTAGTGTTAGGTTGCACGGGCTTTCAAAATTAATGAATGTTTTCCAAGACTCAACAAGCACAACAAATGGATAGCCTAAAGATTGATAAACCGATTTTTCATTCAACTGCTATTTTTATAAAGATCACCCCAATCACTTAAACCAGCGAATGCATACTAAGTCGTAAGTCCATGTGACACGTTAGATCTGGCCATAACATCTGGGCCGGGTTTGGGGTGTTGCATTTAGTGGTATCAGAGACAAGTTGCAACAACTCGGCTGTGGAACGGGTCTAAAAACGGGAGTTTATAAGGAAACACTGAATAAAGGTTTTCGAAAATCATTTTTTTGGAACTTGATTGTAAATTATTTTCGAGAATGTTTCCACTATTTTCTCTTTACAAATAGATGATTTTAAAGAGTAAAATTGGTTTTCTAAAATTAGGTTTTTTAGAAGGTGGCACACCGAATCTCCGGCCCAAGTCTGTAAGTTTTCTGAGCCTTTTTGATTGTTTCTGAAATATCTATTATATGCTTGTACAAAACCTTATCATGGTACTTTAGTTAAGGTAACACTGGAACTATAGAAACTCTGATAAGTAGACTGAGACTGTAGCTAGGCTACCGCAAAAGGAAACAAACTCAAACTCTGAATTACTGTTATTCGTAAGATATCTATATTAAACACTGAAATATTAAACTGATTCATAAAATTCTTAATCTGATAATATGAAATGAGTACACGAGTAGCTTGTGGAAGAGGCCGTGGACGTGGCCGAGGTAATGCTCAGGTTGAATCTTCGTCTTCAGGACATGTGTCGGCAACAGATGCACTGGTACCATTGGAAATGGAGGTAGAGTCTCATGATCGAGGTGCCAGGGACGATGCTCTGTCCCATACAATGCTCCGAGTTTTGGAAAGGGTTGCTGGGGCAAGTACGGGAAACAGAATTCGGGGGTCTATTTCTGAACAGCTCTGGCCAATGGAGTAGAGATATTTAGGGGCGTATCTGGTGTAGCTTCGAATGTGGTTGAGTATTGGTTAGAAGCCACAGAGCGGATTATGGATGATCTAGATTGCTTTGTGGAGCAGAAGTTGAAGGGAGCCATATCGTTACTCAAGGATGAGGCTTATCAGTGGTGGCTCACGTTGAGAGATGAAACTCCTGCTGACAGTGTGACTTGGGAGCTGTTTAAGATAGCCTTCAAAGGAATGTATGTTGGGGCTAGTTACGTGGACGCTCGCCGAAAAGAATTTCTGAACCTGGTCCAAGGGAGTAAGTCAGTGGCTGAGTATGAGTCTGAGTTTCTGAGACTGAGCCGGTATGCTTCTGGGATTGTCGCTACAGAGTATGAGCGTAGCGTACGTTTCGAGGATGGTCTGAGAGATGAACTTAGGGTGCTGATTGCTCCGCAGAGGGAGCGTAACTTTGTTGCTTTAGTGGAGAAAGCTAAGATATCTGAGGAAGTGAAGCATACAGAAAGACAGAATCGTGAAAAAGATCAGAACCGTTTTAGGAGAGATTCATGACTTTCAGGTGGTATAAATAGGAATGTTAAGAGAGAAAGGGTAATGGAGCCAGTTCGTGCAGTATCGATGAATGCTGTTAGACTGCAAGGTTGTAGGAATTGTGGGAAGATGCATATGGGGGAGTGCCGGAAACGTTCTGGTGCTTGTTTTCGATGCGGATCTATGGAGCATAGGGTTAAGGATTGTCCCCAGGAACCAGATCAGGTTCAAGTTTTAGAGCAGAGGGTCGCTCAACCAGTGAGGGGTGGACCACAATTTCCAAGAGGACATGGGCAAGGCAGAGGTGGTAATGGAAATGGTCGAGGAAGAGGAGCGCCTGGCAGGGGTGCTGGATGTGCTGAGGCTCGTGAGCCGGCGTTGGTGTATGCAGCTCATCACCGAGAGGAGGGTGATGCACCTGACATCATAACTGGTACGTTTCTGATTTCCAGTATGCCATACACTGCGTTGATAGATGTTCGATCTACCCATTCATATGTTGCATGTGCTATATCTGGGTCACTGGGTGTGCGCTCTGAGAAGATCGTGAGTGGGGTATCTGTACTAAGTCTTTTGGGTCACTCGGTTAGGGTAGATAAACTGTATAGAGATGTGCCTATAGAAACTCAAGGAAAAGTTTTCTCTAGAGATCTGATGGAGCTACCTTTTGGAGAATTCGATCTCATTTTGGGAGTGGATTGGCTTGTTAAGCATAGGGCTACTCTGGATTGTGCTGTTAAGCGAATAATGTTAAAGACCACAAAGGATGAGGAGGTTTTGGTGATAGGCGAGCGTAGGGATTATCTGTCTAATGTGGTGTCGACATTGAGAGCCGAGAAGTGGATTCGAAAGGGATGTGAGGCTTATTTGGCATTTGTAAGCCAATCGGAAACTGAGGATCTGACAGTGGATAAAATTAGAACTGTCAAGGATTTTCAAAATGTTTTTCTAGAGGAGCTTCCGGGTTTGCCCCCGAACCGAGAGGTTGAGTTTGGAATCGACTTATTGCCTGGAACGTTACCGGTGTCTATTGCACCTTATAGGATGGCACCGAAGGAGTTGGTAGAGCTGAAAGATAAAAATTCAAGAGTTATTGGATAGAGGCTTCATTAGACCAAGTGTGTCTTCGTGGGGAGCACCAGTGTTGTTCTTAAAGAAGAAAGATGGGTCAATGCGGATGTACATCGATTATCGACAGTTGAACAAACTGACGATTAAGAACAAGTACCCACTACCGGGAATCGATGATTTATTCGACCAACTTAAAGGAGCTTCAGTATTTTCCAAGATTGACCTTCGATCTGGGTATATCAGTTGAGGGTTAAGGAGGTGGACATTCACAAGACGGCATTCAGAACTCAGTATGGTCACTATGAGTTCTTGGTTATGCCATTTGGGTTGACGAACGCACCTGCAGCATTTATGGATCTGATGAATCGAGTGTTCCAGCCATACTTGGATCGATTCGTGGTCGTCTTTATCGACGATATTCTTGTTTATTCTGAAACTGAGGAGAAGCATGATGAGCATCTTAGTATTGTGCTACAAGTGCTGAGGGAGAAGGAGCTTTATGCGAAATTTAGTAAGTGTGAGTTCTGGTTGAGAGAGGTAACTTTCTTGGGGCATGTTGTCTCTGCTGTAGGGATCAAGGTGGACCCTCGAAAGATTGAAGCGATTCTGGAATGGAAGCCACTGAGGTCAGTGTCGAAAATTTGAAGTTTTCTGGGTTTAGCTGGGTACTATAGAAGGTTTGTGGAAGGATTTTCTGTGATGGCAGTGCCTTTGACAAAGCTTATAAGGAAGGGAGTACCGTTTGTTTAGATTGAGAAACAACTGGAATCTTTTGAGAAGCTGAAGAAAGTTCTGACCGAGGCACCTGTACTGATTCAGCCGGAGTCTGAAAAAGATTTTACCGTATGCAGTGATGCATCACATGTAGGGTTGGGCTGTGTGCTGATGCAAGAGGGTAAAGTTGTAATATCCTGAATTAAGGCCTAATCGGAATAGTGGTTTCGTGACCACAAATATGAGATAGAAATAATTATTTTATGATTATTTTGAGGTCTATGATATGATTGCATGATTGTGTGAAAATTTCGTGAAGAAATTCTATGCATAAAGTGCTTAATTTGAAGTTAGGGACTAAATTGAATAAGTTGCAAAACTTGCATTCTAGAAGTTTCTAGTATGAAATTGTTTTGAAATATTAATTAGGAGGTCTTAAATAGAAATTTGACCAATTTCAAAGTTTATGGACAAATATTGGACATGAATGGAATTTTTGGAAAGTTTAGTAGTAGGGGCATTTTGGTCATTTAGGGGTAAAATGAATTAAAATATAGAATTAAAAGCCAATTTTGCTCATCTTCTTCACCATGGACGTGTATACCAAGGGAGACTCCATGGCTAGGGTTTCCAAGCTTCCAAGCTCGATTATGAAGGAAATCGAGATTTGGGCTTAAATCGGGAAAATACAAGGTTGTGGACTAAAATGGTAAATTGTTGTTTCTGGATCGAGGTAAGTTCGTATGATAATTATAAGGAAATGTTATGTTTTAATTATATTTCTTACTATTATTGCATATATTTTATGATTTAATAAATTGGAAAAGTTGATGGAATGGTGTTTATGATGTGGAAATATGACATGAAAGAATGTTACATGAAATTCAAGAAAATGAAGATACATGACAAGTGATATATGAAATATGTGATATATGTTATGTAAATTCTTAAAAGCTGATTTGATATTTGAGTTGTGTCTTATTATACTATGAATGGACAATTGGTACTATGGATAGTGAGATCGACACTTCGAGTAAATTCGTACATAAATAATCTATCGATTATTTTTTATGTTATTATATTTTGATATCATATGAAATGTGGCTGCCTATCAAATGATTATTTGATGTAAATTATGAATTTAAATTGATTACGGATAATTTAGTAAAATGTTAAAAAGTGAGGAATTTCCCGATTGAACCTTCGGAATAAAAACGATACGAATGATCTATTGTGAGGTCGCATGTGTAGTACTAAGTGCAGGCTACTATGCGTACCCGAAAACTATGATCACGTGTGTAGTACTAAGTGCAGGCTACTACGTGTATTAGATGGTGAGGTCACATGTGTAGTACAAAGTGCAGGCTACTACGTGTACCAGACTGTTGGTCGCATGTGTAGTACTAAGTGCAGGCTACTATGCGTACCAAATAGCTTCGGCTACAAGTGTGGAAATGGGAAAATGTGCAGGCAATTGTGTATCTGTTATTATTCCGATGAGTGCAATGGGAAATCGATTAAATAAAAATACATGTGAAAGTGATTATGTGATGAACAAGTGCAAGTATATGTTTATTTGAATTTATGAGCAATATGCTCAATATTTGAGCGAACCTCGGTAAAATGGAATGGATTAAGTGAAATTGTGTAAAAGTGAACTTTAGTAGTAAAATAGTATTAGACAGCAGCAGTGCCTGACTTTGAAAATTCACCAAAAATTGTGTAAGTTGAATTAAATTTAAAAAAAATTATGGAAATAAATATTAATGAGTCTATTTTCACATGAAAGAAACAGGGAAAGAAAAAGAATTCTATACTGTGTGATATTTGAATTCTTGTGAAACAGGGTCTGAATGAATTCGAAATCCCCTATTCTAACTTTAGAAATTCACCATAAATTGTATAAAAATTATTGAGAGTCATACCTTACATGCATGGATTCCTTATTGAATCTAATTTTAAGGGAAACAAATGTCATGGTCGTTGGACTTATGTACAGGGAGAAATTCAGTTCGTAGTGCACAGGGGTCAGAGTAGTCATACCCTGAAACAGGGGAGACTTTAACTAATAAACTGTACTAAATGGCCTAATCAAAAATTCTAGAAAAAAAATTATTAAGTATACATATGAGTCTAGTTTCACATAAAATTTACGGAATTGAATTTTAAATTTTGTAACTTGAGATATGATTTTTTTTAACACCGGGACTCCAGAAAATAGCCTGTCCTGAATATATGTGTAATTGTACAATTATAGTGTTTTATCTTGAAAAGCATGGTAGTAATTGCTTATTATTTTCATATGAACTTACTAAGCATAAAGCTTGCCCATCCTCTCCATTTCTTTAGTATTGGCAGGTCGGCTCGGGGTTGGAGATTGTCGGAGGCAAAATCACACTATCAAACTATCATTTTTGAGAAAATTAATTCAAATTTAGAAATATCAAGTGAGTGGCATGTATAGGAAGTTGGTTTGTGATATGTATTTTTATTATGATTTTGACCATACGTATCAACCTGCATTGAGTTATCGTATAAAATCATGAGATGTGGTCCTTATCCATTATGGTTTATAAGTTTAATTAATCGTGCCATGTCCTATGTTTTGATGTAATGATATAGTTAGTTTTGTTTGTTATGCATGTGTTCGAAAAGTTTTGAATTAAATGAAATTTTATGGCTCGGTTTTCGTCTATGTATTGTTAAGTCTGGTAATGCCTTGTACTCTGTTCTGGCCTTGGATATGGGTTAGGGGTGTTACAAAAGTGGTTGCTTATGCATCGCGACAGCTTAAACCACATGAAGTTAACTATCCTACTCATGATCTGGAGTTGGCAGCGGTAATCTTTGCGCTTAAGATTTGGAGACATTACCTGTACGGGGAAAGGTGTATTATATACACAGATCATAAGAGTCTTAAGTACTTGATGACGCAGAAGGAGCTGAACCTTAGGTAGCGGAGATGGATAGAGTTGCTTAAGGATTATCACTGCGCGATTGAGTATCACCCAGGCAAAGCTAATGTGGTGGTTGATGCCCTAAGTCGTAGAACTGTATCTGATCTGAGAGCCATGTTTGCTCGTTTGAGTCTGTATGACGACGGTAGTCTGTTAGCAGAACGTAGGTTAGGCCGACCTGGGTGGATGAGATTAAGGAAAAACAATCGAGGGATGAGTCCTTGGTTTCTCGATTCCGACAGGTTCAGAATGGGGATACTTCTAAGTTCGGATTGAACAGTGAGAGAGTTCTGTATTACCGAGGTAGAGTTTGTATATCGAAGGACTCTGACTTGAGGCAAGCAATTCTGAAAGAAGATCATGGAGGTCTGTGTGCTATGCATCCTGGAGGGAGCAAAATGTATCGCAACTTAAAGTTGTATTGGTGGCCTGGATTGAAGCGAGAGGTAACGGAAGTTGTGGGAAAATGTTTGACTTGTCAGCAAGTGAAAGCTGAACATCAATTACCTTCCGGACTTTTGCAGCCAGTGAAAGTACCACTTTGGAAGTGGGAGAGGGTAACCATGGATTTTGTGAGTGGGTTACCCTTGACACCATCGAAGAAGGACTCGATTTGGGTAATTGTGGATAGGTTGACCAAATCTGCTCATTTCATACCTGTCCGCACTGATTATTCACTTCAAAAGTTAGGCAAATTGTATGTGGCGGAAATAGTGCGACTTCACGGAGTGCCAGTTTCGATTATTTCTGATCGAGATCCTAGATTTACATCTTGATTTTGGCAAAAGCATTGGGTACGCGGTTGAACTTTAGTACAGCCTTTCATCCTCATACTGATGGTCAGTCGGAAAGGGTTATTCATATTCTAGAAGACATGTTGAGGGGATGCGTTATCGACTTTCAAGGCAGTTGGGAGGATTACTTACCGTTGGCAGAGTTTCCATACAACAACAGTTATCAGGCAAGTAATCGAATGGCTCCTTGTGAGGCACTGTATGGGCGAAGATGTTGTACACCTAGTTGTTGGACCGAGTTGGGTGAACAACAGGTTCTTGGACCTAAGTTGGTGGCAGATACTGAGGATAAGGTCAAGTTGATTAGAGACCGGTTGAAGGAAGCATCTGATAGACAGAAGTCATATGAAGATTTGAAGCGCAAGGAAATTGAGTACTTTGTGGGTAATATGGTCTTCTTGAAGGTTTCACCTTAGAAAAAAATATTAAGGTTTGGGAAGAAAGGCAAGTTAAGTCCACGGTTCATTGGGCCTTATTAGATTCTTAAGTGAGTGGGTCCAGTGGCTTATCAGTTGGAGCTACCTTCAGAGTTGGATAGGATTCATAATGTTTTTCACATCTCCATGTTAAGGTGGTATCGTTCTGACCCTACTCATGTTGTGCTGGTTGCAGAGATCGAGGTCCAAACAGACTTGACTTTTAAGGAAGAGCCTGTGCAGATTTTGGATCGAGATGTTAAGATTTTGAGGAGGAAATCAGTTCGGCTAGTAAAGGTGCTGTGGCATAATCATGGCAGAGAGGAAGCTACTCGGGAGCCAGAAGTGGCGATGCGTCAACAATATCCTCATCTCTTTGATTCAGGTAAAATTTTGAGGACGAAATTTTTTTAAGGAGTGTAGAGTTCTAACGCCTCAATTTTTGAGTTTTCTGTGTTTCTGTGATTTTCAAAATTTGTGTGTGTTCTGGTTAGTTAATATATATATTTTAGTAGGTTAGTGGGCCTTTAGAAGGCCCAAACTTAAGTTAAATCTGTGGTAGTCTTCGAAATTTTAATTTTATGAACAGGTGATGCAATTGGCGTTTGGGGTTTTAAGAGTAAAGGGGTAAAAGATGACACAAAAAGGAGTGTGGTGTAGTGGCAAAGTGGTGCCACTTAGGGGACAAGGAAGTGACGCTATAGAGGAAGCAAGGGGTCCAAGGTTCAAGTCTTGGCTCTTGCAATATATTTTGGTTTTTCTTTTCAATAAATATGGAAGCAAGTAGGCGCGCTTTAAAGTTTAATGTGTTGGATTTATGACAAATATGAGTTGATGGCCTAGTGGTGGTGGCGTGAGTTGGCATGTGAGAGGACTTTGGTTCGAATTCCTTTGCACGCAAAGGTTGATTATTTTGCTATGTTGGGACGGTAAGAGTTGGCGTTGGTTTTAAACTCTGGTGATAGAGGGATCCCACATCGGGAAGCTAACAAGCTTTAAATAGAGCAAACCATGAGGAGAGTAGGCATACCCTTCTTGGCTGATCCCTTTCGCTTTGTGACATGTTCGTTTGGGTTGGGCGTCCGCTAAGAGTGTTTGGAGCGCGGATTAACTGTAGTCTCCTAACAGGTGTGTATTTCTCATTACTCTAGCAGTAGGACGGCTATTTCAGGCCGCGATGGGCTGAAATGGGCCATGTGGTCCCAATGGGTCCGTAGGCCCAAGTAGATAAGTTGTAGAATTACCGAAATACCCCTGTAAGGTAGAATTACCGAAATATCCCTGTTGGATAGAATTACCAAAATACCCCTATAGGGTAGAATTACCGAGATACCCTTGTGGGGTAAAATTACCATTTTGCCCCTTGGGTGTTAAATGACTATTTTGCCCCTTATGCGTAAATCACTAACTTGTGTGATGATTGGGTTAGTTGACGTGGATTTATGTTAGTTATCGTTAATTCGTATGTCTAATGTGTTAGTGATCGATTGTAGGATTATCGCGTGGGAGATATCATCATCAATCGTCATCAACCAGGTGTGTAAACGACACCCTCCCTTAGACTAAATCGGTAAAAGTCAAAATACCGAAACGTTGGTATTTTGTGAACTCGCGAGCGTGCAAGCACTCGTGAGACAGTTGTTAATGAATATGGTGCATTTGGATGATTAGAGTGCAGAGTGTGCATTTTTGTGCACAACGGTATTTTTGGGCTTAATGGGCCGAAAACGGGCCAATGGGCCAACGGGCCCACTTTGGTAAAAAGACGAGGTAAGTACTTCTGATTACTTGGTAAACGTTAGAATGAGCATGAAACCTTAGCAATAGGTAATAATTACTGAAATATCCTTATGCATGCAAAATTACGATTTTACCCCTAGGGTTATTTTTTTTTCTGAAAAGCATGATGTTCTGTTTCTGTATACGTATGCCATGACATATTATTTCTGTTACATGGGACATGGGTTTATATTGATGGAGAAAGCGTTCTGGCAGCCTCGCCGCAATCTGGTGGCCTCGCCACATATATCTGTTCTGGTGACTTCGTCACAATATCTGGCAGCCTCGCTACAGTCTGGTGGCTTCACCACATATATATATATGTTCTGGTGGCCTAGCCACAATATCTGTATCTGGTGACTTCGTCACAATATCTAGCAGCCTCGCTGCAATTTCTGTGGTGTGTAGTGGTTGGGTGGGTCGAGTAGTCTCCCCACATGGTGCAAGGCTGGTACGGGGGTGTGATGGATGGCTCTGGGTTGGGATTTCTGTATTCATGATATATTTGTTCTGTATCTGCTATGGGCCTATGGGTTTCATTCTAATTTCTGTACTGGGCCAAGGCCCAGATAAGTCTGACTCTGAGGTTTGATCTGTTTTGGGCTATGGTTGGGTTATGTTACACACTGAGTTTACCGAACTCACCCTTTATTTTCATCTTTGCAGGAAATCCCCAACCATAGTGGGCTTGGAGCTGTGAGGGATTCGGAGTGGCCACATCATCTGCAAAGTTGGTTTTTCTAAGTTAGTTTATTTTTATTATTTTTATATTCTGATTTAATTTTGGGTTTTAAGTTGTAATAAGACGCTATTAAAATTCCTTTTTTTCGTTATGGTTTTATTTTCTGATTATATTTATACTATGATGAAACTGCTAGTGTTAGGCTGCACGGGTTTTCAAAATTAATGAACGTTTTCCAAGACTCAAGAAGCACAACAAATGGATAGCCTAAAGATTGATAAACCAGCTTTTCATTCAACCGCTGTTTTTACAAAGATCACCCCTATCACTTAAACCAACGAATGCATACTAAGTCGTAAGTCCATGTGACACGTCAGATCTGGCCATAACGTCTGGGCTGGTGTTACAATTAATTTTGTGAGTGGCCAAACCAGGTAGGTTTTGAGCCTTAAAAGATTGACATGTTGGCAAAATAGCTTGTTTGATAGTATAAATATTTGATCGAGTTTGTAATTGCATATTTGAGTTATGAGATATGAGAATGTTTGACTGAATGATATAATGTGTTAAGATATTAATCTTATGTAGGACTTCAATGCATGAGCTATTTGTTATATTGTTTACTGAAAAGGGTGCTATTTATGTACAATGAAACTCCATAAAATATGTGAAATTGAACGATATTGATTGATACCAATACAATGGTAATTTGAAAGATTACAACACTATTACCATTTACTGAAAGTATGTGATTATTGAGGACGTGCTGAGCGTGTCAAATGGATGTGAAAACTATTCAGGTATGATTATGTATGAGATTGTGTGACATATTGCATATGCATTGGGTTGGAATTTTTTGGTTGACGAAGGAGTTCCGTGGAGTACCGACGATATATTAAACTGTGGAGTACCGACGATATATTAAGTCTGCATTATTCATAGTCAGTGTACTGCACCTAGAGTACTGAGGGGAATGACGACTTATCATATTTTTACTGGCAGAATTTTTTGCATATTGTTATCGATGGTTTTAACCACAACGGTCTTAGGCCCATAATGTTTTGGAGTTCGAATGACGAGTTCTGAGGAACTCGTGGTGTGTAGCAGATGGTATGGGTTTCTACCTTTTTGCATTGCATCATGCTCATGATAGTTTCAAATGTTATTGATTTATGATGTGTGTTGTATTGTGTTGTATTGAATGGTATGAAAATTAATGATTGTTACTCGAATGAAAGATGTCCCATGCTTATACACCGTTTGACATCAATTTGATAATGGCTGTATAACTATATGAAATTCCTATGATGGTTCTGTTTTCTTCTGTTAAAGCTAATCTGTTTTACTGTATTCGATATTTATGTTTGTTTAAATAATTGTCCAACTCATACTGAGCTTTTCATAATTTCACCCCCAATAGTGTTTAACTTTTCAAGTAAACATCGAAATTATGATCGGACTCGGCATTCAGAGAATCACCTTAGACCTCGGACTATTTTTAATAAGTATTAATTGTCTCTATTGGTTTTGGTTTCTAATTTTTAATGACTTCTGGTCTGTGGCTTGGTAACTTTTCTTTTGGGATTTTTGCATAGATGGTTTACTTAAGCATATTAACCGGATAATGCATGATATAGGGCTAGAGTAAAATTTGATATTGTTCCTTAGATTCCGCTGCATTACAAAGGAACCATTTTTGAAAAGCAAATTGATAACGCAACTTAGTTTCCAAAATGACTTGAAAAATAGTTTTTCCACTGCATTAGTTTAATATCGAGTTTTTTTTTAAACAAGACGACAAGCAAATAGCTTTTCTAAAACAACACTATCAATAATAAAATGAATCCTAAGTGTACAAAACCTAAAAATGGATGTTTTTACTCTAACTCAAAGTGCAACTACGATTTTCTTTAAAATGAGTTTATTTAAGGTCTTCAAAACTAATGTAAATTAGCTTAGCCATTTCGATGGCTAATGTAGCCTGCTCAATCTAGCCATAACGTCTAGGCTAAGTTTGGGAGGTTACGTGGAAAGTGGGTTTACATGAAATAACATAAAAATCATAGTGTTGTATGTGATAAAAGTGATGAGAATTTACAAGTTTTAGTGCTATTATTATGATAAAGATTAAATCGTGAAAGGTACAAAGTTATATTATTTTCTATCAAGCGTAAAGATTTAATAATAAGTAAATCCCATGTAGACGAGTCCCAAACTATTAGGATATTGATGGCATGCCATTAAGGAAAAATAACGCGCTTATCGTATTATTTCGCACTTCGATGCTTATCGTTGTAAAAAATTTACACTTTGATGCTTATCGTATTATTTTGCACTTTAGTGCTTATCGTGATTTTCATTTTGTTATTAGTGATATATGATGTAACCTCTAAAACTAGACCTAGACGTTAAGGCCGAATCGTGAAGGCCATATTGGACACCTTAGTGTCGGACCTACTCTATCAATAGTTTAAAACCTACAAGCACGCTCTTTTGTAAAATCGAGGTTTCTATCGTTAACTATGGAAAACGTCCATTTACTTAGTCCAACCATGCTTTGGTCAAATTAGTGAATTGGGTGAGTTTTTATAAAACCTTAATGACGGCGTTGCCTTTGAAAAATCATTTTGTTATCTTCTTAGTAGCTGAAATGTACCATTACTAGTCAAATTATTAACTTAGGAATATATCATGCATATTCCATTTCGATATATATAAACCATGTATTTATACCAAATATCAGTGTCATGCAAGCATGAAAAACCTCAAAAGTCTCAAACAATCCCAAACCACAGTTAAAAAAACCTTTACAATCCAAAACCAAATAATAATGGTAAAATAACCTAAAAATATAATTAAATTAAAATAATATGACCAGGTGATGTCCGAAGTTCGTCGTACGTTCGCATGCCAATTTTGATCTTAAGTTCGATCTTACTTGAGAAGTTGAGGTAATGGGGTGAGCTTAACAAGCTTAGTGTGAGACTAAACAAGCAAGTATTAATCATTCATACATGCAATTTCATAGAGATACCAATAGCATAATCAAATATTATCAATAGTAATTTCAAATGAACATGATCGTGACAAATGCACATGTGAGATCCTACCCATACCATCCACTACGCACCACGAGCTCACCAGAACTTGTCTGTCAAACTCCAACGTATATGAGCAGAGCTCGATGTGGTAAAACCACCAATAATCAATAATGCAGTCAAACTACCAAATAAAAAAAAACGTGATATAATTGCCAATCCCCTCAGTACTCCAAATGCAGTACACTGACTACAAATATATGTGGACTTAATATGCCATCGGTACTCCACGGAACTCCTCCATCAACCACAAAATCCCATCCTAATGATTATGCAACATGTCATACAAACTCACACATAATCATATTTCAATACTTTTCGAATTTAACTTGACATGCTCAACATGCCCTTAATAATCACATACTTTCAGTGAATGGAAACAAAGTTCCAACTTTCAAAATACCAATATGATGGTATCTATAAATATCATTTAACTTCACATACTTTACGGATTTCATTGTGCATAAATAACAACCCTTTCAATATACATCATAGAAAATTCCCTATGCATTTAAATCATGCATAAACTTAATATTTCAATAATTCATACAATTCAATCAAACATTCTCATATCTCATAATACAATTATGCATAACAATCTCAATCACACATTTATACTGTCAAACTAGCAAATTTTCCAACACATCAATCTTTTGGGGCTTGAAACATACCTCGTTTGGTGACTCACAAAACTAATATTTTGGCTATTAAGCCGATCCAGTCAGCAAGCTAATTTATCAAATGTAATATGAAAATTATTAATATCAAATAAATTTACGAGTGTAAAACCTACACCTTATTTTTCACTTTCTCGCAGCACACTAATGAAACCTTTGTACGATCTTAAACCATAATTCAATATAAATTCAATCAATTTACCTTTTAACCTGTAACAGCTCGATTTTGAACTTAGTCGGAATAGTGATTTTAGGACCACAAGTCTGACGAGGAAAATTTTTTTTTATTAATTTCTATGGTCTACGATTTTGCAAAATGATTTCTTGAAAATTTCGTTAAAAAATTTTGACGTTTGGGCACTCAATTTGGTCAAAAGGACGAAATTGTAAAAAGTGCAAAAGTTGTGTTCTACATGTTAGAGGTGTCCAATTGTTATGAAATTTTACATTGGAGTCCTTAAATGGTAATTGGACCATTGGTTAATTTTTTGGATAGAAATGAAAATGAAATAGGTGAAATAGAATATTATTAAGTTAGGGGCATTTTGGTCATTTAGTAATTAAAATGAATTAAAAACAAAATAAAAAGCCAATTTTTGTCCATCTTCAATCCCATGACCAATTTCACAAGGGGAAACCATGGATAGGGTTTTTCAAGCTTCCAAGCTCGATTGTAAGTCTGTTCTAGCCCTGTTTTTAATGATTTTTACAATTTTGAGATCCTCGTAACTTGGTTTAGCTATTTCTACCACTATTTTGAGCTAGGGTTTGTGTTTAAAATTTACCCATGGATGAAATACATGTGTTTTGATGTTTTATGGAAGAATATGAAAGTTTGGAGTGTGATAAACAACTTTTACTAAGTGATTTTTGATGAAATTTCATAAAAGGACCTATTTGTAAAAGTTGTAAAATATGTGTAGGAAATGTGAAATATTTGGGCTGCTATAAGAGGGAATATGAATTGGCTAGGCTTGGGTATTGAGAAAAATGAATACATTTCATTTTACAAGCCTAGGGGAAAATTTGTAAATATGTGAAACTTTAGGGGTAAAAATGTAATTTTTCCATAATATGATTTTTGGACTGATTTGAATAGTATAATAATTTAATAAGTTGAATGTGATATTATAGATCAAGAAAAATGAAGTTTGGACTTAGAACTATGGAAATCAAATTAGAGGTTGAATAAGATATGAAATTAAATATTATTGAGTCTATTTTCATAGAAAGGAAATGGTGTAAGCAAAAAAAATTTCATATTATGAGATATTTGAATTTTTGTGAGATAGAGTTAGAATAATTTTGGAATCTTCTGTTATGATTTGGGAAAATCATTAAAAATTGTAAAAAAATAATCATGGGTTATAATTTATATTCTTAAAATCCTTAATGAGTATATTTTCAAAAGAAACAAATGAGAACATCATCCAAATCCTTTATGAGGAGATAATTAATTTTTAGTGAAGAGGGATCGGAATTGTCGGACAGCAAAATAGAGGAGACTTTAAAGAATAAAATGTACTTATTTGCTAGACCAAAAAATTTGAAAAGTTTATGGTAAGAAGATATGTGAGTCTAATTTTAGGGAAAATTAGTGGATCTTAATTTAGAGTTTCATAACTCAATATATAAATAATTTAGTGACTGTGACTTGAGTAGATAGCTTGAGATGAACAAGAGTAAATAGTGGAAATTTGTGCAATTATGATTGTATTATCTTGAGAACATATTGTGAGAATTGGTAAAAGCATGTTAATAAATTTCTTATTGTTTACATACCAACTTATTAAGCTATATAGCTTACTCCGTTTATTTTCTATGTTTTTAATGTCCTCAGGTTAGCTTGGGTTGGAAGTCGCCGGAGAACCTTTCACACTGTCAAACTATCAAATTAGGTATTGATAATTCTTATACTTAAGGTCATGGCATGTGTAGGGGATTTGGTTATGTTTGTATGTGTCATAATTGTTTTGGCCTAAAATGTTGGCCTATTCTATTTGAAAGTTCATTGTTGTGTAAGGCCATTTGATGTTGGCATATTGGCTATATTAGAAGTCCATGATGATACATTTCAAGGATGTGTATGCTTACATATGTGGATGAATGAGTGGTGATATCTATGTGTGACGTAAATTTGTTTGCAATGGTAAGTCAGATTAGTGCACGGGCTAGGGACATGGCCATGCAAACCACACGGTTGTGTCCTAATATAACACAGAAGTGTACCCCTATTTTTCATGAAATTTTTCAAAATTTCTAAAGTTCTCAGTTTGGTCCTGAACCATTTCCAAACCATGATTTGGGCTTCGTAGGCCATATTAGGGACTTTAATATGAAATGTGAAAAGTTTTAAAATCGAAAGCAAATTCATGACTCAGTTTTATACGATTGCAAGTGCTTATGTTCGGTAATGCCTCATACCTTGTTCTGGTGTCGAACACGGGTAAGGGGTGTTACGTAACCTGCCCTCATTTACCCACTTGTGGGTTCAAACCAATCGTTAAAATTATAATTATTTTACGAATTCAAACTAGTTAGAGTTCTTACATTGTATCGATGCAACGGTTGATTTGGGACGTTTAGGTCAGCACCTAACTGAACAATATAATAGAAAATGAGTCACTAATAATGATTAAATCCCTTCATCTAATCAATCCATAACCTTTACCCAACAATTACGTCAAAACAATAAACTAGTTTATGCTTAATTGCAATTATTCTTCCCAATTGTGAGTTTCGAATGTCCAATCGACCAAGAACATTTTTTCCTAATTGAAAAGGGTTTAATAGCTGATTAGGGGGATTCAAGAACTCAAATTAAGGCTGAAATTAAATGAGAAAAATTATAAAAACAAAACAGCCCATTTTTTCCCACTCGTTGGCGCATGCATCAGCACCCATGGTGGCTAGAATTGGGGCTGAATTTTAAAATGATTTGAGATCTAATTAAAATATGGAAAAATACCTTTAAAAACATTTAAAATCCCAAAAATTCAGATCTAAATATTTAGGTTTTTAAATTGCAATATTACCCAAGAATTAAAAGAAATAGAGATCTTACACAAGCTAATGGAGATGGGCGGCAATGACACTTTCTTGGGAAGGTTGGAGTTGATCTTGGAGACTCAAGATTTCAATTTTGATGTTTTACTAATTGAAGAAAAATGGCAGCTAGATAGGGATGGAGATAATGCTCAATCTTAAAGACAACAAAAGAAAAATCAAAGGTGAATGGTAGTGATAGGTGTGACGGTAACAATGGTAAGAAAGAGAAAAGAAAAAAAGATAAAGATCAAGTGAGAGAGAGGAGGTTAGGGATGGCTAAGGTAGAGGAAAAGAGAGTTAGAGCTGATTATTTTGAGTAAAAAGTGTATTTATACCTAGGCTTGGGTGGCAATACATTAAAAATAAGGGAATTTTTGCAAAAAAAGTTATTTATTTTGTAAAAAATGGGACTTGAACTTTGGACCTCCAACTAACTTTCAAGCATTCATATTTAATGACTAACCATTGGGTCAATTACCTTTTGATATTTTCTACATTTTTATTGAGTTAAATTTTGGGATGTTATAGCTCTACCCCCTTAAAAAAATTTCTTCCTCAAAATTGCCTGGTTCAAAAAGATGAGGATACTGAAGTCGAATTAACTCCTCCAACTCCTACGTTGCCTCTTCGATTCCATGACTTCTCCACAGTACCTTAACTAGTGGAATTTATTTTTGTCTTAGCACTTTGATCTACACTCTAATATTCGTACTAGTTCCTTCTCAAATACAAATTCGTTCTAACATCAATCTTCTCAACTAGAATAATATGCAAGGGATCAGATTGATACCATCTCAACATTGTGACGTGAAATGCAACTTGAATCCGATCTAACCTAGGAGGCAATTCAAGTTGGTAAGCCATACGACCAACCCTCTTAAGCACTCAATATGAACCAATAAATCTAGGGCTCAACTTACCCTTTCGACCAACCCTCAAGATTTTCTTTCATGGAAAGACTTTAAGAAAAACTAAATATCCGAATCGGTATATGACTTCTGTCTATCCGAAGCTACCTTTAGTCTTTCTTGAATTATCTGAATCTTATATTCGTTTTCAGTGACCAATTCTGGGCTAACCAACTACCTTTCAGACATTTCAGTCCAACATAAAGGCGAGCGGCACTTACGCCCATAAAGAGATTCGTAAGGTGCCATTTGGATACTTGAAAACTATTATTATAGGCAAACTTTACCATAGGTAAATGTTCTTCCCAACTACCTTGGAAGTTGATTACACAAGTCCTTAATGTATCCTCCAATATCTGAATGACCCTTTCCAATTGACCATTAGATTGTGGAGGAAAAGCCGTATTCAAATCCAACCGAGTAACCAAAGCCTCGTGCAATTTCTTTTAGAATCGAGACATGAATCTAGGACCCTGATCTAAAATAATCGACACTGGCACACTATGCAATCTCACTATCTTGGAAACGTAAAGCTTAGCTAACTTCTAGAGAGAATAATTAGTACGAATAGGAAGAAAATGGGCAAACATAGTCAACCTATCCACCACAACCCAAATCGAATCCTTCTTGGTAGGTGTCAAGGGCAACCCCCTAGCAAAACCCATTGTCACTATCTCCCAGTTCCACTGTGGCATTTGAATCTGTTGGAGAAACCCTGATGGATACTGAGCTTCAATTTAACTTGTTGGGAAGTCAAACATTTAGATACAAATTCGGTCATTTAACATTTAAGACCCAGCTACCAATACACTTCCCTCAAATCTTGATACATCTTAGTACTACCAGGATGCATAGCATAAGAGTTGCTATGTCTTCTTGAAGTGTAGATTATCTCAAATTATGATCATTAGGCACACAATACCTCCCTCTAAAGCATAAAATTTCATCGGACTTAATCCCAAAGTCCTTGGTTAATCCATCCTCAACCTATTTAAACTAAGGTGTTAGATTCCATCCAAACTCTGCTTATCCTTAATTTCCTAAACCCAAGCAGATTTTACTTGTAGTTTTGCCAAAATACCACCATCATCGAAGAGACTCAAGCAAGTAAACATGTCTCTCAAGTCAGACATTGCCTTACTGCTTAAGGCATCTGTAACAGCCCGATTTTGGGCCTAGTCGGAAAAGTGGTTTCGAAACCACTAATCTGAGGCCAGATAAATTATTTTTAATATTATTTTATGTGTTATAGCACGTTTACATGGATGCATGAAAATTTTGATGAATTAATTTTAGTGATTGTGAACTTAATTACGAAAAAGGACTAAATCACATAAAGGGCAAAAGTTTTGTTCTACTAGCTAAAGGTTCCAAATAGCTATGGAGCATTAAAGTAGAGGTCCTTTTTGAGTAAATAGACCAATAAAATATTAGTGGCTAGACATGGAGCCTTAATTCAAGGGATGGTCAAATGTTAGGTGACAAAATTGATAAAAAATAATAATAAACCTAAAGACTAGCTATCATCTTTTTCATTTCTTCTTTCGCCACTGAAAATATCAGTCATTTTAGGGGTTTTGGAGCTTCAAAATTTCAGCCACTCTTTACTCTTGCAAGTAAGTGATTTTGATGGCTTTTCTTGTTAATTTTTGTACTTTTGGGACCCTTGTAGCTTAATTTAGCTAATGGAGGGACTATTTTGCAATATGGTTGAGATTTTAGGGTTTTTCCATGAAAGCATTTATGTTATGAGCTTAAACTTTGTGGAAGAAAATGAGTTCTAGTTGTAAAATAAATAACTCTTGTGAAGTGGTGTTCATGAAAAACACATAAAGTGGACCTTTTTGTAAAGGTTATAAAATAGGTAGTAATTGTGTGACATAATCGAAATTGGGAGATTCCATAAGTGTAATAAAGGTTTGGCTAGGTTTGGTTAAATGGGAAATTTGATTAAAATCAATTTACGAGCTTAGGGATAAAATTGTAATTTTGTGAAGTCTAGGGGAAAAATGGTCATTTTTCCAAAATATGAATTATGAAATGCATTGATTAGTATGATGATTAAATTAGTGAATTTTTATCATTTTGGATCAAGAAATATGAAATTCGGGCCTAGACCAGGGAAAGGCCAAGCTAGTAGACTAAATCCAACTAGTCGCCCACTTTTTGTATATTGAGGTAAGTTGTACGTAAGTAAGGAAACTTTATCATTATTATGTGTTGAATGATTGATTTTGCATAATAATGTTGAATACGCTTATGAATAATGCATGATTAAATTTAATGTGGTAAATTCATGGTTGAACCTAGGAAGAGATTGGATATCCATGCCATTACATTTGGGTGATATGTGTTCTAGTGTAAGACCATGTCCGAGACATGGCATCGGCCACATTATGTGTGCCATTGTAAGACCATGTTTGGAACATGGCATCGGCAATATTATAAGAGCCAGTGTAAGACCATGTTTGGAACATGGCATCACAATGTTATGAAAGCCAGTGTAAGACCATGTTTGGAACATGGCATCGAAAATGTTATGAGAGCCAGTGTAAGACCATATCTGGGACATGGAATCAGCATTGAGACGAGAGTTAGTGTAAGACCATGTCTAGGACATGGCATCGGCCTGGACATGTGAGCCTGTGTAAGACCATGTCTAGGACATGGCATCGGCTATTTACCCTCTTGTGTGAGGCTTATCGGATATCCTTTAGTATTCTAAATGGTTTCACGGGTTATTTTAAAGCTTATGATAAAAATATGGAATGATATAATCATGTTGTGAGTGGTACAGGTTCTCATTCGAAACTCATGAGATATGAGTCTAGTTATGATTCCTTAATGGTAACAATAACATGAGTAAGTTCTATCTATGAAAATGATTTTGGGATGATTTTTGTAATCTTCGGCTTACACTTGTGATATATAAATATATAGTGATATCTTTGATTTATAATATGCCATGTGTTTAAATATGCATGGTTGATGTTGTTACTTATTTACATGCAACTTACTAAGCTTTAAGATTACTCCCTCTTTTTTCCATTTTCAGTGCCGCCAAGCTAGCATCGGGAATCAAGGGACGTCGGAGGCATCGATTACACTATCACCTGAAGCTTTTTGTATAGCTAGTTTAAATGTTTTGAGTGTGGCATGTATAGGGACTTGGTCTTTTTGTTTAGTGCCATGTTAGTTTAGCCACAAGTGTTAGCTCATATGGATGTGATATTCATTTGGTATAGGCCATTGATGTTGGCTAATATTGATTATTATTAAATGCATTTGATGAAAATTCTCATGGTTGTGGCTATTTTGGTTATGTGTGTTTATGCTTGGATTGGATAAGTTTAATGTTGTGTAGGTTGGTGCAAGTAAGGGTGGCAAAAAGGCTTGGTAGATAGGCTTGTTTTTGTCCACACAGGCAGACACACAGGTGTGTGTCTAGCCCATGTATGACACACGGTGTGCCTCATGGGCATGTAGTCAGGCTGTGTGTCCCCTGCACCTAAATTTGTCAAAATAGAATGCCCAGTAGTAACAACACGAGCTGAGACACGGCTGTGTGTCCCAATCGTGTGGAGGACACGGCCTAGTACATAGGCGTGTACCATGGCTTTGTGCCCCTAAAGGGTTGCTGACATCAGAAACAAAATGTCAAGGTTTTTGTACAAGGGCTGAGACACGAGCGTGTCATGGCTGTATGAAGGACATGGGCCATGGACACGGGTGTGTGCCAAGCTGTGTAAAAAGCCCTGTAGGTTAGAATCAAGAAATAAATTTACACGGGCGAGGGACATGGGCGTGTCCCGATATGTTCAGGCGTGTGAGCCACACGGGCCTTCAACATGGCCATGTTAAGAAGATACACGGGCGTGTCGCCCTTTCACATGGGCATGTGCCCTATCTGCTTTGAAATTTTACAAAGTTTTCTAAAGTATTTAGTTTATTCTCGAACCATTTCCAAAGTGCGTTTTGGGCCTCATAGGTCTATATTAGGGTCGTTAAAAAGAAGTTTGAAAGTTTTAAAATCGAGCAAAAATTTATGACCCGAAAATGTTGGTATGTATGTGTTCAAGTCCAGTAACACCTCATATCCTGTTCTGGCGTCGAACTCAAGTATGGGGTGTTACAACATCAGCCATAACATTAGCCTTCCCAGGATGATACTCGATCGTACAATCATAGTCTTTTAACAACTTAATCCATCTCTATTGCCTCAAATTAAGTTTCTTCTGAGTGAAGAGATATTTGAGACTCTTATGATTGGTGTAAATAATACACTTCTCACCATACAAGTAGTGTCTCCAAATTTTGAGAGCAAATAAAACAATTACCAACTCCAAATTATGAGTGCGGTAATTACCTTCATGTGGTCTAAGCCGTCTCGAAGCATAGGCTACCACTTTACCATCCTGCATCAAGATGCAACCAAGTCCAACATGCGAAGCATTGCTATAAACAACATATTCCCTACCAGATTCTTGTTAAATTAAAACAAAAGCTTCTATCAACACAGGTTTCAACTTTTCAAAATTAGCCTACTATTCATCTTCCCACTTAAAAAGAGCATTCATCCTCAATAGCTTAGTCAATAAGGCTACTATCAAGGAAAAACCCAAACAAACCTTTGAAAATACCCAGCAAGACCCAGAAATCTCTGAATTTCTGAAGCATTCTTTAGTTGCCTACAATCTAAGCTTCAACCTTTTTGGCATCTACGTGAATACCCTCAACCAATACCACATGAACTAAAAACATCATTTCCTTTAACCAAAATTCACACTTAATGAGACAGAGCATATGTAAAACCACTCTCAAATGCTCATCAGGCTCAGTCTCTATCTTAGAGTACACAAGGATGTCATCAATGAAAACCATGACGAACTAATCAAGGAAAAGCTGAAAGATATGATTCATAAGGTCCATGAAAGTTACTGGCGCATTAGTCAACCCAAAGGCATGATAAGGAACTCGTAATGTCCATAACGAGTCCTAAAAGTGGTTTTCGGGATATCATATTCTTTCACTTTGAGTTGGTAATACCCAGTTCTTAAGTCAATTTTGGAAAAGACAGTTGTACCTCTGAACTGATCGAATAGGTCGTCAATCCTTAGTCAATGGTACTTATTCTTGATAGTTAATTTATTTAGTTGTCAGTAATCAATGCACAATCCTAAGATTTCAGCTTTCTTTTTCACAAATAAAACTAGTGCGCCCCATGGCGAAACATTGGGTCTAATAAAACCCCTTTCTAATAGTTCTTGTAACTGTATCTTCAACTCCTTAAGCTCTTTCTGTGCCATGCAGTAAGGACCAATAGACATCGGTGCCATTCTTGACAACAACTCAATTCCGAATCCCACTTCTCTCAGGAAGTAACCTTGACAATTCCTCGAGAAATGCATTGGGAAATTCCCTTACTGTACGAAGACTTTCAACTAAAGGATCAAGAATGCTTGCATCTCAGACATAAGCCAAAAACGTTTCGCACCCTTTTCTCATCATCTCTTCTACTACTAAAGTAGAGATCACATTGGATAGATAATTCTGATGTTCCCCCACCATAATAACTTCTTTCCTAGACTCGGTCACCAAAGTTACCCTCTTCAATACACAATCTAATGGAACTTGATGCTCAACCAACCAGTCCATTCCCAAAATTAAATCAAATTCATTGAAAGGAAGTTCCATCATATTGGCAAGAAACACCTCTCCTTGAACCTCTAAAGGGCATATTTTATAAATTCTATTCACAATTGTGGAAGATCCTAAAGGACTAACTATAGTTACAGTGGTTTCAATTTTCTCTACCCCAATTTCCAATTTTATAGCCACATTACAAACAACATATGAATGGTAGATCCTATATCAGTCAAAGAAAATTAAGGTATCAAGTAAATACTAAACGTACCTACTATGATGTCAGTTGCATCTCTATCTTCTCAGTGCCTAGCCATATAAAACAAAACAGGTTGTCTTGCCTCAACTTGATTCACACCTTGAGCTGGTGCTCTCTGACCCCGATTACTATTCCCATTTCAATTCTAATTACGACCCTTTTGAGCACCCTGATTACTTCTCTGATTTTGACCCCCAACTGGGCCTTGATTTTGAGCTGGAGCTTGCACCTAATCTTAACAACGAGAAATCCCTACTCCTATGCTCCATTAAACCATATACCAAACAAACACCCATCCTTCTCCAACACTTGCATAGATGGCACCTCTAACAATACTCCACTGATCCCCCATACTGCGGTGGTCTAGCCTCTTTGACCCGCTTAATAGGTCACGGATTTGGGCCAGTAGGGCCCGTTTCTCTTTTGGGTTAATATCTCTATTTCCCTTTCTTCTCGTGCTCTATGTGCTTAATCTCCTCAATAATCTTGGTATTCTTGACCAAATCCTCAAACACACGCTCTTGGTACGGAGCCACATGAACCTTGAGGTCATACCTTAAACCTTCATGAAAACAAAAACTCTTTTCCAACTCAGACACCACCATAATATGTACATAGCGGCTCAACCTTAGAAATTATGGCTCTTACTCAAAAGCTCTCTTATCTCCCTATTTAAGTTCAATAAATCCCAACCATCAGGCCTCAACATAATGAGGGCCCACATACTTACCCTAAAAGGCCTTTTGAAAATAAGCCCAATCATTACACTCTGACAGCATATCCCCAACCACTGTTTGCCACCACTGGTATGCCCATCCCTTAATAGAGACATGATGCCCTTAAGTTTCTATTTAGGACTGTAGTCAAAATCCTTCAAAATCTATTCAGTAGCCTCCATCTAGTACTCAGCCACTGTAGAAGTAGTCCCAGCAATACCCGTAAATAATTCTACCCCATTAGAGCAGAGCCTTTCAACAATCATCGCACGACTAACACCTCTTATTAGAACCCCCAACAACCCTATTAAAGCCCCTCAATAAAGCCTGAGTTATTGGGTCATTCTCAACATAGTCCCATTTCTTATATTCCCACCCCCAGTAGTGGGTTTACTATTAATCTCATTCTTTTCATTATCTTGTTCTGGCCCTAATGATGCAACTGACTCAACCGGAGCCCTCAACGGTCGGCCCCTTTGGCCCCTCCTGCCATGAGCCACATGCGTTCATTTCTGGGTTTTACGAATCTACAATTTACAAGTAGGAGCTTTTAGCATTTTGTTTTGTCTTTTATGCACTTACAATTTATAATTATTTCATTAAATTTTTATGCAACAGTCTTTCTAATCTTACTAAATTTTGATTACTATTTCTATGGACTTGGCATTAGACCTTCGGACTTCATCGTTCCCTCTATAAAACATTTTTTTCAAATCCACTGTGGTTTGTTTTTTCCCAAAATTTTCCCTTTTCATCATGCATTCAGACTTACTTAAAAAGATTTAAAAACTTAGTTCGAGGTTTTGAATCAAGGCTTTTGATACACTAAATGTAACCTCCAGAACCCGGCCTAGATGTTATGTAACACCCCTAACCCGTATCCATTGCCAAACTAGGGTTAAAGGCATTACCGGACAAAATCGAAACCTTAACATTCATTTCATAAGCGTCAAAGCATTAAAGATCAATCATCAATATAGAGTCCCTTATATAAGTCATCGAGACCTTAAACATGTATTAGAAAGGGGTCGGGACTAAACCGAACACATACAAAATTTCTCCAAAATTTAAATATTTTTCAAACAAGTACAGGTCACACGCCCGTGTGAATAGACCGTGTGCCTTACACGACATTAGACACGCCCGTGTGTCTAGGCCGTGACAAAACAAGGCATACATACTGACTTGCTCACACGGCCACAAGACACGCCCGTGTGCTTTGGCTATGGTCAAATTTGACTTGGGCCACACGGTTAGCCACACGCCCGTGTACTTGGCTGTGCTTGAGCTTGACTTACAATTGCAGGGTACCCTAGGGGACGCACAGCCGTGCAACATAGCCGTGTGTCGCACACGGCTGAGACATACGCCCGTGTCCCTAACCATGTGGACAAAAATAGGCCATTTGAATAACCAACTTTCCACCCCAATTGGGTCAAACCTACAAGCACCAAACCAAGCATATTTGCACAACATTGTATGACCAATTCACAACCAAAACATAAGCCATTCATGACATATCATTGCCAACCAAATTTTCATCTCAATACATCAACCAACTCATAACAAATCTAAAATAAAATCATACCAAACATAAGTTTCAACTCCATGACCAAACCTTATCAATTACCATAGCTAACACATGCCAAAAGCTTACATATCTTACCATTTCTTATATTCATACACAAACACACTAAATATATCATATTGCCTCATAATTCATATACCAAAACCATATCATAATCACATCGATACCAAGCCATATCACATGGCTAAATATATTCAATCACAAAACATAATTCAAACACTTCTAGCCTATACATGCCATACTTTAATATATACATTTTCAAAGTACCAAAATGAGGTTCGATAGTGTAGTGACGATCCTTGATGATCCTCGAACTCACAGTAGCTTCGATATCTATAAAACAATGCAAACACAAACACAAAGTAAGCTTTCAAAAGCTTAATAAGTTCGTACCAAAATCAAAAACAGTATATAAAATATGAAACAACAACACATAAGTACTTATAAATTCTCTACTCATCTATCAATTTCATGCCAACATCATCCATATATTTACACCAATTTAATAAACTTTATATGCATAATACCATCTACCACATAGGTATTAAACTTACCTGAACATTCCCGTATTCATTCATTTTCATTCTCACCTCTTGTTTGGATATTTTAAGACTTTCCAAAGATTACCAATGCTTTAAACATCAGCACACTTAGTGATTTAAAGATTAGCCAAAGCTATAATAATTCCGCACACTTAGTGCTTTCTCAATTAACTGAAGTTATCTCGGTATCGCACACTTAGTGCCTCACATAGCCGAAGCTAGTTTAAATCGCACACTTAGTGCCAAATACCATTGATTTATCGTCATCTTCATCCAAACTAAATGTATATACAATCTATATATAAACAAAGCATCAAAACATACTTACAACATCATGTTTTATGTACGAACTTACCTCGTACTCGGAGTTGTGGACTCGGATTGTTTACTCAATAACCTTCGACTTCCCTCGATCTAAATCTGAATTCCTATTTTCTTGATCTATATGTATTCAAAATTAACTGTTTTATTCACTAAATCATTCAAACCAATTCATATACACACAATTAAGGCATATTGCAAACTAGCCATCACATTTTCACATTTCGACATTTTAGTCCCTAATTCACAAAGTCACAAAATACACAGAGTTTGCTTGTACACAAGCTTAGCAGAATTTTCATAGCTCTCATACAAGTCCACAGATTTCATTTATTTCACATTTTAGTTCCTCAATTTATAGGTTTCACAATTTAGCCCATTTTACTCAAAATCATCAAAAATCCAAAGACAAAACATATAAACCCAACATCAAACTTTCATATTTCATCATATAACAACATAAAACTCATGAATTTATCCATGGCACATTTGAAATTCATCATCAAAATCAGAAATTGAGGTATGGGCTTAGTAAAACACAAAGCAACAATCACAAAAACATAGAAATTATCGAAAACAAATAAAAAATGAACCATGAATTAAGCCTTGTGTGTGTCAAAACCCGAACTCTCTTTTTCTTTTCTTTTACTATGATTTTTAGTTGGTTATGAACACAAAATGACCATATTTTCAAGCCTTTGTTTTATTTTAATTCATTTAATAAATAATTTACTAATTTACCCTTTTAATAACCATTATAAAATCACCTAATTAATGGTTATTAATGTCTATTCAAACTTCTAATGGTCAAATAACCACATAAGGACCTCATAATTAATAAGCCAAATCAAATAGGCACTTTTAACATATAGCAAGCAATTTTTACATTTTACGCAATTAGGCTCTTTTATCAAATTAAGCACACAAACGATTAAATTTTCATATGAAACTTTCACACATACTAATTCACACATCATAAGCACAAAAAATAATATTTAACTATTTTTTCACTCAGATATGTGGTCTCGAAACCACTATTCCGACTAGGGTCTAAACCGGACTGTTACAATTCTCCCCCTGAAGGATTTTCGTCCCCGAAAATCTTACCATTAAACAGATTCAGATATTTTCATTTCATAGCATTTTCAGGCTCCCATGTGGCCTCTTCAATGCCATGTCGATGCCACATCACTTTTACAAATGGAATTTTCTTATTTCGCAGTTCTTTAACCTCGCGAGCTAAGACATAGATCAACTTTTCTTCGTAAGTCATATCAAACTAAATTTCCATCTCAGACGGGGAAATCACATGCGACGGATCAAATCTGTATCGTCGAAGCATCGATACGTGAAACACATCATGAATCTTTTTTAACTCTAGTGGTAACAACAATTTATAAGCTACTGGTCCAATATGCTCAGTAATCTCATACGGTCCAATGAACCTTGGACTCAGTTTGCCTTTTCTAACAAACCGAACCAGTTTCTTCCACAGAGATACCTTTAAAAATACTTTGTCGCCAATATTAAATTCAATGTCTTTTCTTTTCAAATCTACATATGAAATCTGACGATCAGAAGCTATTTTCAGACTATCTCGGATCACTTTCACTTTCTATTCAATTTCTTTTATCAAATCAATCCCATCAATCTTATTTTCGCTAAGCTCCATCCAATACAAAGGTGTATGGCATTTGCGACCATATAAAGCTTCATATGGTTCCATTTTAATGCTCGAATAAAAACTATTATTATAAGCGAATTCAATCAAAGGAAAATACTAATCCCACGTACCTTCAAACTCAAGAATACAACATCTCAACATATCCTCAAATATCTGAATAATACGCTCGGATTGGCCAATCGTTTACGGGTAAAAAGTAGTACTGAAATGGAATTTAGTACCCAGAGCATCTTGCAACTTCTTCCAGAATCGTGATGTGAATCTTAGATCTCTGTTTGATACAATAGATAATGGCACACCGTACAATCTCACAATATCAGAAATTTATAACTCAGCCAACTTATCTAGTGAGTAATCAGATCATACCGGAATAAAATGGGCTGATTTCGTCAATCAATAAACTAAAACCCAGATAGCATCTTTCTTTCTCAGAGACAGGGGTAAACCCGAAACAAAATCCATTGTTACTCGATCCCATTTCCACTCCGGAACCATGATCAGTTGTAACAAACCAGATGGCACCTAATGTTCAGCTTTAACTTGCTGACAAATTAAACATTTCGAAACAAAGTCAGAAATATCACTTTGCATTCTGGACCACCAGTAATACTTTTCAAATCATTATACATTTTTGTACTACCTGGATGCACAAATAACCAACTATTGTGAGCCTCACTCAAAATCATCTGAATTGACTCCGGATTTCTCGAAACAAAAATTCGATCTTGAAATCTCAGACAATCATCTTTATCAACTCTGAATTTTGAATCAGACTTTAAATCACACTAAGCTCTTTTAGCTACAATCTCATTATCAATCTGCCGAGCTTCGATAATCCGCTGTAAGAACAAAGTTATTGCTTTCAATTTAGCTAAAACTGAACTATCATCAAACAAAACCAAATGAGCATTCATTGCACGCAAAGCATACAATGATTTTCGACTCAAGGCATCAGGAACAACATTTTCTTTTCCCGGATGATAATCAATCACAAGTTCGTAGTCTTTTAGCAATTCTAACCATCTTCCTTGTCACAGATTTAGATCTTTCTGAGTCATCAGATATTTCAAACTCTTATGATTAGATTATACATGACATTTCTCACTGAACAGGTAGTGATGCCAAATCTTTAGAGCAAACACAATCGCAGGTAACTCAAGATTGTGTGTCGGATAGTTTTTTTCATGCGGCTTCAACTGTCTCAAAGCGTAAGCAATGACTTTGCCTTCTTTCATTAAAACACATCCCAGATCGATCAACGAAGCATCACTGTATATCACAAATTCTTTACCCGATTCGGGTTGTACCAATACCGGAGCTTCAGTCAACAAAGTTTTCAACTGATCGAAGCTGTTCTAACACTTTTCAGACCACTCAAATTTAGCATCTTTTTAAAGCAGCTTTGTCAACGGAGTCATAATCATAGAAAAGTCTTTTACGAATCTTCTATAATAACTGGTGAGTCCTAGAAAACTATGAACTTCAGAGATATTCCTCGGAGGTTTCCAATCCAGAATAGCTGAAATCTTCCTCGGATCAACTCAAATACCAGATACTAATACAATATGACCCAGAAAACTAACTTCTCGCAACCAGAATTCACATTTACTGAACTTCGCATAGAACTGTTTATCTCGTGGAATCTGTAGCACTAATCTCAGATGCTCGGCATGTTCAGATTCATCACATGAATAAATCAATATGTCATCAATGAATACAACAACAAGTTGATCTAGATATGGTCTGAAAATTCTATTCATCAAATCCATAAAGATAGTAGGTGCATTAGTTAATCCGGAAGGCATAACTAAGAATTCATAATGGCCATACCTCATTCTGAAAGTAGTTTTCGGAATGTCTGAGTCTTTTACTCGCAACTAATAATAGCCTGATCTCAAATCTATTCTTGAAAACACAGCAGCTCCTTTCAACTGATCAAACAAATCATCAATTTTGGGTAGAGGATACTTATTCATGATAGTCACTTTATTCAAATGACGATAATATATACACGTTCTCATCGTACCGTCTTTCTCTTTCACAAATAGAACCAGAGCATCCCAATGTGAAAAACTCGGTCTAGCAAATCCTCTATAGTTCAACTCTTACAACTGAGATTTTAATTCTTTTAGTTCGGTCGGAGCCATTCTATACGGAGCTATCAAAATTAGAGTAGTACCAGGTACCAATTTAATGCCAAATTCTACTTTTCTAACCGGAGGTAATTACACATCAGGGAACTCACAGACAACAGGCACAGAGTCAACTTTCTTTTTTGACATTCTCGAATCAATCACATATGCAAAATAAGCTTCATAACCCTTTCTTACCATACTCAAAGCTTTCATCAAAGATATTACAGCAGTCAATGCATTCAAATCACTAGATTCAATTCTGACTATTTCATCATTATTGCATCTCAAATCAATAGTTTTCCATTTTCAGTTCACAACAGCATCATGCAAAGTTAACCAATCCATACTCAAAATTATATCAAATTCATCAAAAAGGTAACAACATTAGATTAGCTGGAAAACAAATGTCTCGAAACATTAACAGAAAATTCTTACAGGCTTTATCAACCAAAACACATTAGCATAGGGGGTTTGAAACTCTAATTACAAATTCAATAGACTCTACAGGCAAAGTCTTACTGTTCACTAAGTTCATGCATATATACGAATGTGTTGATCCAGGATCTATCAAAGCAATCACAGAAGTATCATAAAAAGTAAATGTACTCGTAATCACATTCTGCGATGAAACTTCCTCACGAGCTTGGATAGCATAGGCTCTGGTAGGTGCACGAGCCTCTGATCTAACAGCGGTATCTTTTGTCCCTCTCTAACTGCCACTTACATTTCCCGTATTTTTGGGAGGTCTGCTACGAGAAGCGTTGCCACTCGGCCTCAGATTCTAAACATTATCTTTTTCAGCTAAATCTGGGCAATCTTTTATAAAAGGATTTCGTGAACCACAACTGTAACAAGCTCAATTATTACTCTTTCCCCAGCACTCTCCAAAATGTCATCTTTCACATTGATCACACTCAGGTTTTTCATTCTTTGTATTACCAACACTGGCAACAAACGTAGCTAAAGCTTTAAAGCTCGATTGTAATCTAGCACGATCTCTATTCGAATGTCCCACAGTAGCCTTTGAACAGGTATTATCATCTCTAAATTTCTTTGTTCCAGACTGAAATGACTTGCCCGATGATCTCTTTCATACCTCTCTAGCTTCAAAATTAGCTTTTCTTTTCTCTTTCTCGAGATCTTCAACTTTACATGCTTGTTCAATAAGTACAAAAAATTCTTTGATTTTCAGAATTTTGACTAACAGACAAATATCTTCGTTTAAGCCATCCTCAAATCTTTTGCACATTATTTCTTCCGTAGATACACATTCACGAGCATACTGACTTAATCTTACAAATTCCTATTCGTATTTTGTGATAAACATACGACCTTGGTTAAGCTCAAGAAACTCTTTACATTTCTAATTGATGAATATCTGACTGATATATTTCTTCTAAAATTCAGCTTGAAAGAAAACCCAAGTAACCCTTTCACTCTGAACCACAGATGTCAAAGTCTTCCACCAATGGTACGCCATATCTCTCAGAAGGGAAACAACACATTTTATTTATTCTTCAAGATTTAATGATAATTAATAAAACACTCTTATCGTGTTCTTTAGCCAAAACTTGATTTTTTCAGTATCATCACTCGTTGTAGCTCAGAACTCTTCAGCCCCATATTTTCTAATCTTATCGACTAGTGGTCTACTTAACTGAACCGGATTCACTGGTCACATAATAGGAGTTTGAGGAGAATTAACTGGGGGTGGAGGTTGTTGTACAGCCGGATTGGTTCTAATATATTGGGTGAACCAATCATTCATCATCTGATAGAAGGCTTGTCTAGTCTCACCATCACAACTACTTGTAACCGGTCGAGAACCAGATGGCACTGTCCCTTACACAGGAGTAGATGCATTACTTTCAACATTGTACACTATGGCTCTTTTGGGATCCATTTGCTATATAAAAGCACATTTCAATGTCAGGATTCATCAGATTCATCACACTATCACAGTTAAAAAATATGGCATGTATAGCTAGACTTACATACGGTATGGCAGTCCTAGAACCAACTAAACCATAGCTCTGATACTAATAAAATGTAGCACCTCTAACCCATATTTGTTGCTGAACTAGGGTTAAAGATATTATCGAACAAAATCAGAACATTAACATACATTTCATAAGCATCAAAGCATTAAAGATCAATCATCAATATACAGTCCCTTATATAGGTCATCGAGACCTTAAACATGTATTAGAAAAAGGTCAGGACTAAATCAAACAATACAAAATTTCTCTAAAATTTAAACATATTTCAAACAAGTACAGGTCACACGCCTGCGTGAACAGGTCGTGTGCCTTACATGGCATTAGATTAGCTTGGACTGGTGATTCAGATTCGAGCTTATAAGAGTGTATGTCATTGTAAGGGATTCAGCCTGGACTAGTAATCCCGACAACACTTTGTGAGAGATGATACGGGGGATTTAGCCTGGACTGGTAATCTCGCCGTAAGATGTAAGGTTCGCGGGAGTGCGTATTTGAGATGATCACTTGTATGACTTGACGGTAATTGGGCTATCCATCTCGATTTTGGAGAAATTCAATGGGATTAACATGAGAAATAAAAAATGGAAATATTGAATTGATGAGCTCATCAAAGACTAGTGACATGATGTATTGTTATGAGACTAACTTGATGATTGAGTCCATGTGATAAGGAAACATATTTCATGCTTGTTTCAATCATTCCTAATATGGTTTTATGCTAATTAACCGGTAAGTTTACTTTCCAGTTATCCAGACTTACTAAGCATATAAAAACTGACGCCCTTCTTTTTTCCCTGTCTTACAGAGCTTGTGGACTCGTGAAGATTGGAAGATGGTTGGAGAATCAACACACTATCGACTTGTCTCGCTTTGGTATATAGATACTTTTATATTGTTTAATGGCATGTTTAGAATTTTTGGTTATTTTGTTATATGTGTCATTTGGCTAGCCAATGTAAGGGCTTAAATGGTATACTTATTGATTTTGTATATGACCATGAGATATGGCTCATATTAATGTAGGTTGTAAACTTACTAATGATGTATGTTTATGTTTAAATGTTTCATGAGATACGATGATGAGGTTTATCACGGATGGATGTTTGAAATAGGTACTAATAATTTAAGAGTGGACATAGCATATAATGGTATATGGTTATAATATGGCCTAAGTGTAAAATGTAAAATGTGCTATGTTAATCCCTAATACGAAAAGGATAACTTAGCATGTACTAAATCGATGAGATGAGGTTAACATGCAATGAGTTGTGCTAAGGTTTTTTAAGAGTATAATTAGGCCAGGTTAAATACCATTGAAGTCTTTAAGTGCGTATGGATGATAGAGGGTGATCAAAGGCTTGGAAAATAGCCCTAGAAAGGTCCACACGGGTAGAGACACGGGCATGTGGCTAGGCCGTATGTGAGACACGGTCAGCCCCCATGGGCGTTATGCCTGCCCTTGTGTCCGCTGCACCTAAAATTTTAGGTCATTTTACATGGTAGTAAACACAGTGGCAGAGACACGGCTGTGTGTCTCAACCTTGTGGAGGACATGGCCTAGCACACGGGCGTGTGCCTTGGCCATGTGCCTCAAAATGAATGATGATGTCATAAACAGAATGTTCAGGTTTTTGGACATGGACTATGACACGGGTGTGTCTAGGCCATGTAAGGGACACAGGCTAGGGACACCGGCATGTGATTACCCATGTGAAAACCCCTATAGGTTCGAAATGAAAGATAAATCCAAATAATTCAACAGGTGGGGCACACGGGTGTGTCCCCAAGCACACGGATGTGTCCCCAAGCACACGGGCGTGTGAGGTATAACCCTAGGTATTTCACTAAAATTATCTATAGATCTCGGTTTTGTCCCGGATCACTTTTAATGTATGTTTTGGACGCTATAAGTCCATAATCAGGACACTATGATGTTATTTGATCAGTTTTAAATTAAAATGAAATTTTATAACCCGTATTTTTTAGAAGTGTCTGAATATGTTTCTGATAACGCCTCGTACCTTGTCTCAGTCTCGAGTACGGGTAAGGGGTGCTACATTTAGTGATATCAGAACTATAGTTTAGTCAATTCTCGGGCTAACGTAGTGTGTCTCTAGTCTAGTTATACATGCCATTATACAAGTTATGATAGTGTGACATCTCCTAACCTTTTTAATTGTATTTGGATATAGCAAATGTCTTCCAATCAAGCCTAAGATGAGTTTAGGGCTAAGGTCGAGGATGATGTTGAACGAGCTGAGTTCTAGCTCGAGAATACTGCATGAGTTTTGGATGAATTTTCATGTACACCCGAGGAGTGCTTGAAGTGTGTTGTATCTCTTCTGAAAGATAATGTATACCACTGGTGGAAGACGGTATCCTCAGTGGTACTAAAGGAAGATATTACGTTGGAGTTCTTCCAAGCTGAGTTTAAAAACAAATACATCAGTCAAAGGTTTTTGGACTCTAAACGAAAGGAGTTCCAGGAATTCAAATAAGGAAATAAGACTGTGTCAGAGTACGAAAGGGAATTTGTAAGGTTAAGTCAGTATGGAATGGATGGGTCCAATTAGAGATAGAAATGTGTAAGCACTTCGAGGAAGGCTTGAATGAGAAAATTAAATTACTGATCGGGATCCTTGAGATATGAGAATTTGTCGCATTAGCTGACCGGGCCAAGAAGGCCGAAGAGCTGAATAACAAAAGAAAGTAAGCTAAGAGAGAAGCTCAAGTTTCGAGTAAGAGGTCTAGTGGCAGAGCACACTTCTTTACCACAAAGAAATCGAGAAGTCATTAAGAATGCTCTACTTCATTAGTAAGGTATTCGGGTAGAGCAAGAAGCTCCAAGCGACATAAATGGTAACTAGTGTGGGAAGCGTAGATGATCAAAAGCCGAAGTGTAAAAGCTACAACAAATTTTACTTCAGAAAGTGCCGAATAAAGAGTGGTGCGTGTTTTAAATGTGGGTCTCTTGACCACTTTCTCAAAGACTGCTCGGATCGAGCTAATAAAGGGTTAAGTCAGCCTCATAGTTGAATGCTCCTATTTCTCGGGGTAGACCCCCGAGACATCCCGGAAGTGCAAGTGGAAGTCGAACTGTTGCTAAGGATGCTACTGTAAAATCAGAGGCTCGAGCTTCGGCAAGAACATATGCAATACATGCTCGAGAGGAAGCCTCTAATCCCGATGTCATCTCGGGTACATTTTCTATCTATGATACTCGTGTCATTGCCTTAATTGATCCAGGGTCAACCCATTCGTACATTTGCATGAACTTGGAGTCTAGCATGGATATGCCTGTAGCACCTACGAAATTTGTGATTAAGGTGTCAAACCCTCTAGGTAAGTTAGTCCTATTTGATAAAGTTTGTAAGAATTGTCCTTTGACGATTCAAGGTCATAGTTTTTCGGCTAAACTTATGTTATTGTCATTTGATGAGTTTGATGTAATACTTGGCATGGATTGGTTGGTTGTGCATGATGTGATTGTAAATTGTGGTAGCAAGTATATAGAATTGAAATGTTCAGGTGGTGAGATTCTCCGAATTGATTCAAATGAGTTGGATACTCCGTCGGTTGTGGTTACCTCAATGATGGCTGAAAGGTATATGAGAAAAGGATATGAAGCCTACCTTGCTTTCGTGTTGAATACTAGAGAATCTGAGTTGAATTTGGAATTGGTACTGATAGTATGCGAGTATTCGAATGTGTTTTTGGAAGAGCTACCCCGATTACCTCTTGTTAGAGAAGTAGAGTTTGGTATTGAGATGGTGCCTGGGACAACTCCTATTTTTATCGCTCCGTATAGGATGACGCCAACCAAACTGAAAGAGTTAAAAGTACAGTTGCAAGAACTGACAGAAAAAGGTTTTGCAAGACCAAGCTTTTCCCCTTGGGGTGCTCGAGTGTTATTTGTAAAGAAAAAAGATGGTTCAATGAGGCTATGTATAGACTACAGACAACTTAACAAGGTAACTATCAAGAACAAGTATCCCTTGCCGAGGATTGATGATCTGTTTGATCAATTGAAAGGAGCCACTGTAATTTCAAAAATAGATCTGAGATTCAGTTACTACCAGTTACGAGTTAAAGAGTCGGATGTGCCTAAGGTCGCTTTCAGAACGAGGTATGGTCATTTCGAGTTCCTAGTCATGCCTTTTGGTCTAACGAATGCCCCAGCTGCGTTTATGGACATAATGAATCATGTTTTCCAACCATACCTGGACAAGTTTGTTGTGGTATTCATTGACAATATTTTGATCTATTTCCGTAATAACTCTAAACATGCTGAACAGCTAAGGACTATTTTATATACCTTACGAGATAAGAAATTGTAGGCTAAGTTCAGCAAAAGTGAGTTTTGGCTTCGAGAGGTAGGATTTTTGGGTCACATTTTATCGGGTGATGGCATCCGAGTTGATCAAAATAAAATATCTACTATTGTTGAGTGGAAGCCGCCAGAGAACGTACCCAAGGTTAGAAACTTTTTGGGCTTAGCCGGTTACTATCGACGCTTCGTAAAAGGATTTTCGATGATTGCAACTCCTTTGAAGAGGTTGCTGAAAAAAGATGTTAAGTTTGAATGGTCATAGAAGTGTCAACAGAGTTTCGAGAAATTGAAGACATTGCTAATTGAGGCTCCAGTTTTAGTGCAACCCGAGTCGGGAAAGGAATTCATGGTCTGTAGTGATGCGTCCCTAAATGGACTGGGTTGCGTGCTTATGCAAGAGGGCAAAGTAATACCGTATGCTTCGAGGCAACTAAAGTCGTACAAGAAAAATTATCCAACACAGGATTTGGAGCTAGCCGCCATTGTATTTACCCTGAAGATTGGGAGACACCATTTGTATGGTGAGACGTGCCGTGTATTCACCGATCACAAGGGTTTGAAATATTTGATGACTAAAAAAGAACTGAATTTGAGACAACGGAGATGGTTAGAGTTGATTAAAGATTATGAACTGATCATTGACTACCACCTGGGAAAGGCGAATGTGGTCGCAGATACACTAAACAGAAAATCCTTGTTTGCTTTGAGAGCCTTGAACACGCAATTAGCCTTGTTAGATGATGGTTTGGTTTTGGCAGAGTTAAGAGCCATACGAACGGTTCTACAAGAAATATGTGTAGCTCAGATCAATGATAGCGATTTGCAAGCCAAGAGAGCTCAATGCGAGTCAAGTACTGAATCAGATTTTCAGATTGGTTCTGACGGTTTCTTGATGTTCAGAGATAGGATCTGTGTACCGAGAGACGATGAGCTTATTCAGAAAATTTCGCAAGAGGCACATGACAGCCATTTGTCTATTCATCTGGGAAGTACCAAGATGTATAATGATTTGAAGAAAATATACTGGTGGAATGGCATGAAAAGAGACATCTCTGATTTTGTATCGGAATGCTTGATATGCCAGCAAGTCAAGGCTGAACACCAATTACCTTTAGGTTTGTTATAGCTTGTGGTGGTCCCCGAGTGGAAGTGGGATAGGATTACTATAAATTTCCTGATGGGATTACTATTGACCCCGAAAAAGAAAGATGCTGTTTGGGTTCTAGTTGATAGGCTAATGAAGTCGACTCACTTTATTCCAGTACGAACTAACTACTCACTTGACAAGTTGGCTGACTTGTATGTATCTAAGATTATGAGATTACATGGGGTACCGTTATCGATTATTTCAGATAGAGACCTGAGATTCAATTCGAGATTTTGGAAGAAGCTGCAAGAAGCCTTGGGTACAAAGTTGAATTTTAGCACGACTTTTCACTCGTAGACTGATGGTCAGTCTAAGCGGACGATTTAGATTCTTGAGAAAATGTTACTGTAACGCCCTAAAAATTTAGGGGTCTTAATTTTTTCATTTTTGACACAAATTTCATGTTGATGTGTTAGCTAAGTGATTTAGGCATGTTTAGGGTTGTCTGGAAAGTCCTGGGTTCAAGCTCTAGCTTTTGCAAAAAATTTTATTTTTGCTTAAAAGGAACCTGGACACTTGTGCGTAGGCTTTATAAATAAATGTGGTTGAGTGAGGACATAAAAGAGTCTTGTGGCTTAGTGGTAGTTGGCATGTGGAGCATTTGAAGAGGGCATGAGTTCGAATCCCATGTCAAGTAAAGGAGTATTTATTTTTGCTAGAAGGGGACGGCAAGAGTTAGTGTTGGAGTTGAACACTAAGGATGAAGGGTTTGAATTGGTCTTAAGGGTTGTTCTAGAGGATTTCAAGGAGGGATAAGGGGAGAAAATCTTGGAGATTATCGGGTTGTTCTAGAGGATTTCAAGGAGGGATAAGGGGAGAAAATCTTGGAGATTATCATGGAATTTGAAATAGGAAGGAGTTTGTAGCCGTATGGGAGTGTGTGAGGGTGCAAATTTGACTAAGGGGTTTGAGGAGTGTGTTTTTGGCATTTAGGTAGGGAGTAGGGGCCGAACTCTTCTTTGGCTATTGTTCTTTTTTCTCTTTTCGGTTTGAGTATTGTTCTCCTCTGCCGATTTCTTTGTATGCCTTTCGAGAAAAGCCGAAATCTTGGTTTTGTTTTGTGCCGATTGGTAAAATCTTTTCTTTTTTTTTTCTCTCTTTTAAGTCCTTGATTAAACACTACCCTAGTTTACACTTAGCACTATGCCGAAATTCTCTTCTCCTTCTGCTTCTCTCAAATCCTTTTTCCATCGCATCTCTATTGCACTTCTACCTTTAAGAACTTTGGCCGAATACCATTTGATCATCTGGTTCATCTCGTTTAGGTTGTCTCTGTGTTAGCCGAATATCCTTCTCTCTGTTGAATCATTTCCCTATTCTTTTAAATCTCTGTGTTACTTGGTTAGTTTGATTGAGCGAATTTGTTGCCTCACTGCTAGTGGTAAGCATGTCGTGTGGTGATTGTTAACCTTGTTTCTTTTATTATTTTCTCTAAGTCGAATATTCCTTTCTCTTAGTTCTCTATATTTTTCAAGTGGTGACTTCTTTTTTTATGATGTATGTTCGTGGGGTTCAGTTATCACTGAGGAATGAAGGTTGCAAAACATTCTTGAGCGATCGGAATTCTGTCTTCCAGCACTTGGGTAAGCTAATTATTCCCTGTTTTAAGAGTGTTATCTTAGAGGCTCTAGGTTATTCTTTTTAATTAGTTTTATCTGTTAAACTGTCATGTGTGCAGTTGAGGGCCAAGATTCGCGAGATCAACTCTAGCTAATCTAGATACAGTTGGCCACCTTCTCTTTGATCAAGGTAAGTAGAGGAGTTGGGTTAAAGGTAGTTGTTGCGATTGAATGTGGTGGAGACTAACTGAATGTTAGGTTGATTGTAGGCCTTGGACTCGTAGGGGATTCTTTCACTTTTGTAAATCAAGGTGTGTAGTCATACACCTGATCTTACTTTGTGTTCAATGATGAACGTGGGTGTATAACCACACCAAGGATGTTGTAGATCGACAAAAGTCGAAAAGCCAGAGTTTCGGCTATTGAGGCCTTACGAGCGTGTAATCGCTCGTGGGGTAAATGAGCCGACATATTATAGGCGGTAGAATATAAGACCATTGCGTGCGTTTAATGGACTAGGGCCGTTATGGGCCGTGTTGGGCCGAGATGGGCCGAGTGGGCCCAATGAAACTATGGGCCCCACACGGGTAGGACATGCGATAAGTGGAAAAAATATGGAATGGGACATGGAAACCGCATTAGCAGGACTGAATTTGAGCTAAATGGGCCACATGGGCGTATGGGGCCCACTTGGGCTGAATTGTGGGCCTTGGGCCCATTTCACTATTTCGGCCATATGGGTTATCTGAGTCGTTTGAGTTGACTGTAGACCTTTTAAGGGTCGTTATCTGTTTCGAGACCCTAAAATCAGTTAAATGGTCAAAATTCCCCTAAAGGGTAAAAATTACTATTTTACCCCTAATTGATGAAATGACCTTTATAACGCTAGTGGTAGGTTAATTGATGTGTGTATAACTTTTAAATGATTGGTTTTGAGTATGACATACTGCATGCACGTAATATTTATGACACGACATCTGCATGGGATTGGGTTTATGATATGGTAGAAGTACTGTACTGGTGACTATGTCACGTTTACTATGACTGGTGGCTTGCCACACTTACTACTACTGGCAGCTACGCTACGTTATTTTTACTGGCAGCTTTGCTGCGATATTGGTGTGCTGGTTGGGTGGGTTGATTGATATCCCCACATGGTGTGTTGGTTGGTACGGGTGGTGTGCTGGATGGTTTTGGGATGGGTTGCATTTCGCACTATTCTGAAACTGTATTGGGTTAAGGCCACACCGCTACTATTTAGGGGCTAAGGCCCAGATTGTACTGATACTGAATAGGGCTCAGGCCCAGACTGTTACTACATGCACTGTTTTCTATAGTCTGATAAGGGATTACACACTGAGTTTTCGTAAACTCACCCCTTTCTTTTAATTGCGCAGGTAATCCTCAACCTTAGACGGTTTGGAGTTACGAGGGACTCCGTGGCCACAACGATCACGAATGACTGTATTATTTACTGATTTTATATTTGGGTTTTGTTTTGTAATAAGGACATTTGAGGATTTAATTTTTAATTGGGCTATGGTTTGGTATTCATTAGTTGCTAGAGTAAGAACATCGGGTTTTCAAAATAATAACGTTTTCGGTAAGTGAACCTGCAACTTTAATTCTGATAAAAACAAATGTTTTGAAAACTATACACGTTTTAAACAGCATGAAACACTAGACCTACGTGGGTTTTAAAACTATAAAGGCTTTACGACAACCTGATTAACATCTAAGGCTTGACGGGTTTTCGGGTATCTGATGTGGCACATCAGATCCAGTAGTAACGTCTAGGCTGGGTTTGGGTTGCTACATTTAGTGGTATCAGAGCCAAGTTACAAAAACTCGGCTATGGTATGGGTAGCAAAAAATTGTTTTATTGGGTTTTTCCAAAATTTGGTTTTGAAATTTATCAACGGAACTTGGCTTTTTTCTGAAATGATGTTACTAGAATTGTGGCACACCGAGTCTCCGACACCAAATCTGTAATTTCTCTGCTAGTATCTATTGCTTTAAACTATAATGTTGTGCTGAGAAACTGTTATAGATAGTAGAGCAATACGAGAATTTCTAGTTAGAACAAACTGAGATTGTAAAAGACCGATAGTGGTAGTGGACTCTCGATCTACGAAAATAGAGCTCTAAATAGTATTTTCATAAAATATTTATTAATAACAACTGGAATTACAAATTGATAGCATAAAACTTCTAAATTCAAATAAAGCGTATCGTGATATGAGCGCTAGAGGTATTCGTGGAAGGGGTACATGAGGCCGTTGTAGAGGCCGAGGGGGTGCTACAGTTGGGTCTTCAGCGTCGGCTCACATGCCTGCTAGGGAGACACCGGCTTCACCAGTAATTGAGACTGGGTCTCATGATCGAGCAATTGGGGATGATGTCTTGTCTTAGGCGATGCTACGGGTTCTTGAAAGGGTTGCTGGAGTGAGTACGGGACAAGTGGCTCGAGGGTCAATTTCTGAGTGACTCTGATCTAATGGGGCGAAGATCTTTAGTGGTGTTTCTGGTATAGCCCCGAATGTGGCAGAATATTGGTTAGAGGCTACGAAACGGATAATGGATGATCTTGACTGTACTGTGGAACAGAAGTTGAAAGGGGTGGTGTCGTTACTGTGAGGGAAATATGTCTGACATGGGATTTCTTCAATACGTCCTTCCAGGGGAAATATGTAGGCGCAAGTTATGTGGACGCCCGAAGGAAAAAATTTCTAAACTTGACCCAGGAGAACAGGACTGTGGCGGCATATGAGGCAGAGTTTCTGCATTTGAGTCCTTATGCTCGTGGGATAGTAGCGACCGAGTACGAATGCTGTGTGCGTTTTGAGGACGGCCTTCGTGATGAGTTGAGAGTTCTAATAGCTCTACAGAGGGAGCGAGACTTTGCTACTTTAGTGGAGAAAGCAAAGATTGCTCAAGATGTGAAGCACTTGGAGCGCCAGAATCGTGAAAAAGATTGAGGCAGAGGCAAAAGGGAGTTTTGATCCTCGGGTATTACAGGTAGGCCTATTAAGAGAGCCAAGTTTGATGGGTCAGTCCAAGCTGGAGATTCTGTTGTTTCTACAAAACCGCAGCCCTGTGCTGATTATGGGAGATCTCATTTGGGTGAGTGCTGGAAAAAAGATTGGGGCATGCTTCAGATGTGGGCCTATAGATCATCAGGTTAGAAATTATCCTCAAAGGCCTACTTAGATGCAAGCTACAGGATAGGGTCGTGTTTGGCCAGTGAGAAGTGGTCAGCCACTGAGAGGTCGTGGACAGGCTAGAGCTGGAAATGGGTTTGGACGAGGTCATGGAGCGCCAGGTAGAGGCATGGGTAATACGGAGGCGAGACAACTAGCCTTGGTTTATGCTGCTCACCACCGAGAGGATGGTGACGCCTCAGACGTCATAATCGGTACGTTCTTGATCCATAATTCACCATTTGTTACTTTAATTGATATTGGATCTACGCATTTGTATGTTACGTGCACTGTGTCTGAGAAGTTGGGTATTCAGTTTGAGAGCACTGCTAATGAAATAATGGTGTTGAGTCCACTAGGGCAGTTGGTTAGGGTGGATAAGTTGTTCAAAGAAGTGCCCTTAGAAGTTCAAGGGGTCGTATTTCCTGCAAATTTGATGGAACTGCCATTCGAGGAATTTCATATTATTTTAGGCATGGATTGGCTAGTGAAGCATCGTGCAAAGTTGGATTGTGCTGCTAAGCGGTTGGTGTTGAGGACTTCGGAGGATGAGTAGGTGGCTGTAATAGGGGAGTGAAGAGATTACTTATCTAATGTGATATCGGCGTTAAAAGCCGAGAAGCTGGTTCGTCAGGGTTGTGAGGCTTTTCTAGCATATGTTAGCAATTTAGGGACTAAGAGTCTTTCTGTTGAGGATGTAAGAACTGTTAAGGAGTTTCTAGATGTTTTCCCAGAAGAGCTTCCTAGCTTGCCCCCAGACCGTGAGGTCGAATTTGGAATTGAGCTCTTACCTGGAATAGCTCCAATGTCGATCGCCCCATATAGGATAGCACCAAAGGAGCTAGTGGAGCTAAAGGCTCAAATTCAGGAGCTGTTAGACCGAGGATTCATTTGACCGAGTGTGTCCCCTTGGGGAGCACTAGTTTTGTTTGTGAAGAAGAAGGATGGGTCTATGCGCATGTGCATTAACTATCGTCAATTGAATAAATTGACCATAAAAAATAAGTACCCTTTACCGAGGATAGATGATCTGTTTGATCAGTTGCGGGGAGTTGCAGTGTTCTTCAAAATAGATCTTCGATCTAGTTACCATCAGCTAAAGGTTAAGGAACCTGATGTGTATAATACAGCATTTAGGACTAGTTATGGTCACTACGAGTTCCTGGTAATGCCGTTTGGGTTAACGAATGCACCAGTTGCTTTCATGGATATGATGAATCGAGTATTTCAACCCTATCTGGATCGGTTCGTAGTAGTGTTCATAGATGATATTCTGGTGTATTCGAAAACCGAGGTGGAGCATGATGAACATTTGCGGATCGTTCTTCAAACCCTAAGACAGAAGTAGTTGTATGCAAATTCAGCAAGTGTGAGTTTCGGCTACAAGAAGTGACATTTCTAGGTCACGTGGTGTCTGTCGGGGGGATTAGGGTTGATCCTCGAAAAATTGAAGCCGTATTGGGGTGGAACCACCAAAGACTGTATCTGAGATTCGAAGTTTTTTGGGTTTGGCTGGATATTACAGACGTTTCATGGAAGGGTTTTCAGTGATAGCCGCACCTTTGACTAAGTTGCTGCGAAAAGGGGTGTCGTTTGTTTGGTCTAATAAACAGCAAGAGAGTTTTGAGAAATTGAATAAAGTTTTAACTGAGGCTCCCATTTTGATACAGCCAGAGTCTGGGAAAAAAATTACTGTTTACAGTGATGCATCACACGTTGGATTAGGGTGTGTGTTGATGAAAGAAGGAAAGGTGGTTGCTTATGTGTCGTAGTAGCTTAAACCTCACGAGACGAACTATCCCATTCATGATCTGGAGTTGGCGGCGGTGGTGTTTGCATTAAAAATTTGGAGGCATTATTTATATGGGGAAAGAATGATTATTATACGGACCATAAGAGCCTCAAATATCTCCTTACTCAAAAGGAGTTGAACCTTAGGCAACGAAGGTGGATTAAGTTGCTTAAAGATTATGATTGTTCAATTGAGTACCACTCAGGCAAAGCTATTGTGGTAGCTGACGCACTGAGCCGTAGAGTTGTCTTTGATCTAAGAGCAATGTTTGCTCATCTTAGCCTGTATGATGATGGTAGCTTGTTAGCTGAACTGTAATTGAGACCGACTTGGACTGACCTAATTAAGGAGAAACAGTTATTTGATGAGTCGCTAGTTTCTCAGTTTCAACAAGTGGGAAATGGTGAGACTTCGAATTTTGGACTGAATGGGGAAGGGGTATTATGTTTTCGTGGAAGAGAGTGTATACCGAGGGATTCTGAGCTAAGGCAGGCTATTCTGCGAGAGGCACATGGTAGTCCTTATGCCATGCATCCTGGTGGGAACAAGTTATACCGAGATCTTCGTGAGTTGTATTGGTGGCCTGGGTTAAAATGCAAAGTTATCGATTATGTGAGTAGGTGTTTGACGTGCCAACAGGTTAAGGCTAAGCATCAATTACCTTCGGGACTATTGCAGCAAGTTAAAATTCCACTCTAGAATTTAGAGAGGGTAACCATGGATTTTTTGAGTGGGTTACCCTTGACGCCTTCTAAGAAGGATTCGGTTTGGGTAATTGTAGAACGATTGACTAAGTCTGCCCATTTTATACTAGTTCGCACTGATTATTCATTACAAAAGTTGACCAAGTTGTATGTGGTTGAGATTGTAAGATTGCATGGGGTAGAGGTTTCTATCATATCTGACAGAGATCTTAGGTTCACATCTCAGTTCTAGAAGAAGCTACACGAGGCTTTGGGTACACGACTGGATTTCAGTACTGCTTTTCATCCTCAGACGGGTGGATAGTCTGAGAGAGTAATTCAGATATTGGAAGATATGTTAAGAAGTTGTGTATTGGATTTCAGGGGCAGCTGGGAGGATTATTTTTCGTTGGCAGAATTTGCGTATAACAACAGCTACAAGTCCAATATTCGAATGGCACCGTACAAAGCGTTATATGGTCGTAGGTGTCGTACTCCTACTTGTTGGACTGAACTGGGTGAGCGGCGAATTCTAGGGCTGGAGCTAATTGCTGATACAGAAGACAAGGTAAAACTAATTTGAGAGCACTTGAAAGAAGCATTTGATAGGTTGAAGCCCTATGCAGACTTAAAGCGTAAAGAGGTCGAGTACTCTGTGGGGGACTACGTCTTTCTTAAGGTGTCACCATGAAAGAAAATTATGAGGTTTAGACGGAAGGGCAAGCTAAGCCCTTGATTTATTGGGCCTTACCGGATACTTAAGCGTGTAGGACCGATTGCATATCAAGTTGAGTTGCCTCTGGAGCTGGAAAGATTTCATTACTTGTTTCACGTTTCAATGCTTAAGCGATACCGCTCTGATCCCTCGCACATCATGCCAGCTGAGGAAATTGAAGTTAGGCCTAATCTAACCATCGAGGAGGAACCAATGCAGATATTGGAGAGTGACGTTAAAGTGCTAAGAAAGAAATCAGTTCTATTGGTCAAAGTAATTTGGTGTAATCATGGAGTAGAAGAAGCCACGTGGGAACCAGAAGAGGCTATACGACATCAATACCCTCTTCTATTTTGACCAGGTAAATTTTGAGGTCGAAATTTCTTTAAAGGGGTAGAGTTGTAATGCCCTAAAAATTTAGGGGTCGTAATATTTCCATTTTTGAGACAAATTGCATGTTGGTGTGTTAGCTAAGTGATTTGGGCATGTTTTGGGTTGTCTGGGAAGTCCTGAGTTCAAGATCTGGCTTTTGCATAATTTTTGTTTTTGCTTAAAAGGAACCTGGACACTGGTGCGTAGGCTTTATAAATAAATGTGGTTGAGTGAGGACATAAAAAAGTCTTCTGGCTTAGTGGTAGTTGGCGTGTGGAGCATCTGAAGAGGGCATGAGTTCAACTCCCATGTCAAGCAAAGGGATATTTATTTTTGCTAGAAGGGGACGACAAGAGTTAGTGTTGGAGTTGAACACCGATGATGAAAGGTTTGAATTGGTCTTAAGGGTTGTTACAAAGGATTTCAAGGAGGGATAAGGGGAGAAAATCTTGGAGATTATCATGGAATTTGAAATGGGAAGGAGTTTGTAGCCGTATGGGAGTGTGTGAGGGTGCAAATTTGGCTAAGGGGTTTGAGGAGTGTATTTTCGGCATTTGGGTAGGGAGTAGGGGCCAAACTCTTCTTTGGCTATTGTTCTTTTTGCTTTTTTCGGTCACTTTGAGTATTATTCTCCTCTGCGGATTTCTTTGTATGCCTTTCGAGAAAAGCCGAAATCTTGGTTTCATTTTGTGCCGATTGGTAAAACCTTTTCTTTTGTTTTTTTTTCTCTTCTAAGTCCCTGATTGAACACTACCCTAGTTTACACTCAGCGCTGTGCTGAAATTATCTTCTCCTTCTAGTTCTCTCAAAAGCTTTTTTCATCGCATCTCTATTGCACTTCTACCTTTAAGAACTTTGGCCGAATACCATTTGATCATCTGGCTCATCTTGTTTGGGTTGTCTCTGTGTTAGCCAAATATCATTCTCTCTGTCGAATCCTTTCCCTATTCTTTTAAATCTCTGTGTTACCTGGTTAGTTTGATTGAGCGAATTCCGTGCCTCTCTGCTAGTGGTAAGTATGTCGTGTGGTGACTGTTAACCTTGTTTCTTTTATTATTTTCTCTAAGTCAAATATTCCTTTCTCTTAGTTCTCTGTATTTATCGAGTGGTGACTTCTTTTTTTATGATGTATGTTCGCGGGGTTCAGTTATCACTGAGGAACGAAGGGCGCAAAACGTTCTTGAGCCATCGGAACTCTGTCTTCCAACACTTGGGTAAGCCGATTATTCCTTATTTTAAGAGTGTTGTCTTAGAGGCTCTAGGTTATTCTTTTTAATTAGTTTTATCTGTTAAATTGTCGTGTGTGCAGTTGAGAGCCAAGATTCGCGAGATCAACTCTAGCTAATCTAAATATAGTTGGCCACCTTCTCTTTGATAAAGGTAATTAGAGGAGTTGGATTAAAGGTAGTTGTTGTGATTGAATGTGGTGGAGACTAACTGAATGTTGGGTTGATTGTAGGCCTTGGACTTGTAGGGGATTCTGTTACTTTCGCAAATCAAGGTGTGTAGTCATACACCCAATCTTACTCTGTGTTCAATGATAAACGTGGGTGTGTAACCACACCAAGGCTGTTGTAGATCGGCAAAAGCCGAAAAGCCAGAGTTTCGGTTATTAAGGCCTTACGAGCGTGCGATCACTCATGGGGTAAATTGAGTCCACATATTATGGGCGGTAGACTCTAAGACCGTTGCGTGCGTTTAATGGACTAGGGCTGTTATGGGCCGTGGTGGGCCGAGATGGGCTGAGTCGGCCCAATGGACCTGTGGGTCCCATACAGATAGGACATGTGGTAAGTGAAAAAATATGGAATGGGACATTGAAACTGCATTGGCAGGACTGAATTTGAGCTAAATGGGCCAAATAGGCGTATGGGCCCACTTGGGCAGAGTTGTGGGCCTTGGGCCCATTTACACTGTTTTGGCCATATGGGTTATCTGAGTCGTTCGAGTGGACTGCAGACCTTTCGAAGGATCGTTATCTGTAGTGAAACCCTAAAATTAGTTAAATGATCAAAATACCCCTGAGGGGTAAAAATTAGTGTTTTACCCCTAACTGATGAAATGACCTTTATAACGCTAGTGGTAGGTTAATTGATGTGTGTATGACTTTTAAATGAATGGTTTTGAGTATGACATATTGCATGCACGTAATATTTATGACACGACATCTGCATGGGATTGGGTTTATGATATGGAGGAAGTACTGTACTGGTGACTATGTCACGTTTACTATGACTGGTGGCTTGCCACACTTACTGCTACTGGCAGCTACGCTGTGTTATTGTTACTGGCAGCTTTGCTGCGATATTGGTGAGTTGGTTGGGTGGGTTGGTTGATATCCCCATATTGTGTGTTGGTTGGTATGAGTGGTGTGCTGGATGGTTTCGGGATGGGTTGCATTTTGCACTATACTGAAACTGTATTAGGCTTAGGCCCACACCGCTACTGTTTAGGGGCTAAGGCCCAGACTGTACTGATACTGAATAGGGCTCAGGCCCAGACTGTTACTGCATGCACTATTTTCTATAGTTTGATAAGGGATTACACACTAAGTTTTCGTAAACTCACCCCTTTCTTTTAATTGCGCAGGTAATCCTCAACCTTAGACGGTTTGGAGTTGCGAGGGACTCGATGGCCACAACGATCACGAATGACTTTTATTATTTACTGATTTTATATTTGGGTTTTTTTTGTAATAAGGACATTTGAGGATTTAATTTTTAATTGGGCTATGATTTGGTATTCATCAACTGCTAGAGTAAGAACATCGGGTTTTAAAAATAATAACATTTTCAGTAAGCGAACCTGCAACTTTAATTCTGATAAACACAAACGTTTTGAAAGCTATACACATTTTAAACAGCATGAAACACTAGACATACGTGGGTTTTAAAACTATAAAGGCTTTATGAAAACCGGATTAACATCTAAGGCTTGACGGGTTTTCAGGTATCTGATGTGGCACGTCAGATTCGGTCGTAACGTCTAGGCCGAGTTTGGGGTGTTACAGTTACGGTGTTGCGTCCTTGAATTTCAGGGTAGTTGGGAAATATACTTGCCATTGGTGGAATTTGCCTACAACAACAGTTTCCAGACGAGTTTGAAAATGGCACCATATGAGGCCTTGTATGGCAGGAGGTGCCAAACTCCACTGTATTATAGAACTCAAAGAAAACCAGATTCACAGTGTTGACCTAGTTAAGGAAACTGAAGAAAAGGTTAAAGTGATACGCTGATTTGAAAAGAAAAGAGATTAAGTTTCAAGCTGGAGATAAAGTACCTTTGAAAGTGCCTCCATGGAAAAAGGCATTGAGATTTGGCAGGAAAGGCAAATTGAGTCCGCCATTTATCGGACCATATGAGGTCACCAAAAGAGTTGGACCACTAGCCTACTACTTAGCATTGCCACCCAAATTGGAAAAGATTCACGATGTATTCCATGTATCCATGTATCCATGTTACGGTGGTATCGATCAGACCTCTCCCATGTGGTTTCACCGATAGAGGTTGAAATTAGACCAGACATGGCTTATGGTGAAGAACCGATCGGCTAATGCTCCCAGGTTGATACGATGTATTCCACCAGTTGATTGAAGACTTGATTATTGGTATATCGATCGGTCCAACACAGATTGAAATAGAAGCCGGTTCGACAGGAAGCTTTTGAAAACGCAGTGCACCCAGGTAAATAAAGAATGAGATGAATACTGAGGTTAAACGAGCATCCCACACCCAAAAGGTGCCCCACATAGGTCTTCCCCGAAACCCCCCAGTAACTAAGGTAAACAACGTAAAAAAAGCACCAATTTCTATACTGGTTCCAGAAGAGCGAAGAAAAAGAGGATGCTTTGTTAATAAGAACAAGAAAGTGTTTAATTATGGGCTATTATTCTTTCATCGTCTCTCTAAGTTTAAAAAGTATTCGAGGGAGGAGAAAGCTCAACAACGGAAGAGGGACTAGATTTCCGTACTATATATAAGTATCTCTTTCATCGTCACCGTATGCTGTGGTCGAGAAAGCCCCTTGTCAGCGTCATTGGAAGTTCATATTTCCTTTTGTATTAGGAGATTTCCAGTGCAATATCCTATTTCCGCATATTTACAGTTCTTTCCGAAGGAGGTCAATAGGAGGTAATAAATAAGGGCTTTTTTTCCCCATGCTAATCCCCATATCTGACTAGCAAGGGTTGATTATGGCATACTGAAAAAACCATGAGAAGTCAATATTTGAACCTGTTTACTGGTAAGACTTTCGAGGACGAAAGTCCCTAAAAGGGGAGAAATTTAACATCCCGAAATAGGGCCTAGTCAAAATAGTGGTTTTAGGACCACAAATCCGATGTTAAAATAATTTTTTTTATCATTATAAGGTCTAGGATATGAAAATAAGCATGTGTTAAAATTTCATGAAGAAATTCTATGTGTAAGGCGTCCAATTGGAAACTAGGGACCAAATTGAATAAATAGCAAAACTTGGATTCTAGAAGCAATTTGTATGAAATTGCTTTGGAATATTAATTAGAGGTCCTTAAAGAGTAATTTTCCCAATTTCTAAGTTTTTGGAATAAAATGGGCATGCATGGAAAATTTGGAAAGGTTAGTAAGGAAGGGCATTTTGGTCATTTGGTTAATTAATGAAATAAAAAGGGAAAATCAAGCAAAAATTCACTCATTTTCTTCTCCATTTTTTCGAATTTGAAGGGGTCTCCACAGCTAGGGTTTTCCAACATTTCAAGCTTGATAGTAAGTCAATCTTAGCCTCGTTTTTAATGCTCTTCGTATTTTTGAGATCCTCGTAACGTGCTCTTTCTATTTCTACCCATATCTCATGCTAGGGTTCATGTTTAGAAAATTTCCCATGCATGAGATGTTTGTGTTTTGATGATTTATGAAGGAATATGAGAGTTTAAAGGATGATAAACAACTTTTACTAAGTGGTTTTTCATGGAAATGGCTTAAAGGACTAAATTGTAAAAGTTGTGAAAATGAGTAGAAAAATATAGAATGAAGGAAAAACATGGGCTGCCATGAGTGTGAATAACATTTGGCTAGGCTTGGGTAGCCAAGGAATTGCATGCATTTAATTATACGAGCCTTAGGACTAAATTGTAAATTTTAATCCTAAAATGAAAAATGTGATGTATTAATAGTCTAATTTTATTGATATAGACCCCGAGGAACCAATTTCGAAGGTCGACCATGAAAAACGAAAGGTTTTGGAATAATCGAGACACAAATCTGAAACGACTAAAAGGTAAGTTCTCATAACCCAAAGTAAACGCTCAATATACTTAAAATGCATATTCTTTAATGTATGATAAATGTTGATATTCAATGCATGATAATCCATGAAAAGATGATAAATGTCCCGATTGAAATAAAAAAGGGACATCTGATGGATAAATTATGACTTACATAACATGAGATCCTGCATGTTTTATAGAAAAGGATTTACCCCGGACGGGTAATCCATTGACCTCAATATAGAAAGCATCTAGCCTGGACGGGTGTTCCTTCAGTGATCAAGCCTCCCGAGGAATATGGGTGCATTAAGGATTTAGCCCGGACGGGTAATCCAATTAAGGACTAAATTTAGCCTGGACTAGTGATTTAGATCTGAGCTTATGAGAGTGTATGTCATTGTAAGGGATTTAGCTTGGACTGGTAATCTCAACAACACTCTGTGAGAGATGATACGGGGGATTTAGCCTGGACTGGTAATCCCGCTGTAAGATGTAAGGTTCGCGGGAGTGCGTACTTGAGATGATCACTTGTAAGACTTGATGGTAATTGGACTATCCATCGAGATTTCTGTGAAATTCAATGGGATTAACATGAGAAATAAAGAATGGAAATATTGAATTGCTTAGCTCATCTAAGACTAGTGACATGATGTATTGTTATGAGACTAACTTGATGAGTGAGTGCATGTGATAGGGAAACATATTTCATGCTTGTTGGAATCATTGCCTAATATGATTGTATGCTAATTAACTGGTAAGTTTACTTTCCAGTTATCCAAACTTACTAAGCATATAAATGTTTACCCCCTTCTCTTTTCCCTGTTTTACAGAGCTCGTGAACTCATGAAGATTGGAAGACGGTTGGAGAATCAACACACTATCGACTTGTCCTGCTTTGGTATATAGATACTTTTATTTTGTTTAATGGCATATATAGGATTTTTGGTTATTTTGTTATATGTGTCATTTAGGTAGCCAATGTAAGAGCTTAAATGGCATACTTATTTTTTTTCTATATGGCCATGAGATATGACTCATATTAATATAGGTTGTAAACCTACTAATGATGCATGTTTATGTTTAAATGTTTCATGAGATATGATGATGAGGTTTTTCACGGATGGATGATTGAAATGGGACCTAATAATTTCAGAGTGGACATAGCATATAATGGTATATGGTTATAATATAGCCTAAGTGTAAAATGTAAAATGTGCTATGCTAATCCCTAATACGAAAAGGATAACTTAGCATGTACTAAACCGATGAGATAAGGTTAACATGCAATGAGTTATGCCAAGGTTATTTAAGAATATAATTAGGCCATGTTAAATACCATTGAAGTCTTTAAGCGTGTATTGATGATAGAGGGTGACCAAAAGCTTGGAAAATAGCCTTAAAAAGGTCTACAGGGTATACACATGAGCATATGTCTAGGCCGTGTGTGGAACACGGTCAGCTCCCACAGGTGTGTTGCCTAGCTGTGTGTCTCATGCACCTAAAATCTTAGGTCAGTTTGCATGGTAGTAAACATACGGGCAGAGACATGACTGTCTGTCTCAACCATGTGGAGGACAGGGCCTAGTACACGGGCGTGTGCCTTGGCCATGTGCCTCAAAATGAATGATGACGCCATAAACAGAATGTTCATGTTTTTGGACACGTGCGATGAAGCAGTCGTGTCTAGGCCGTGTAAGGGACACGGGCGTGTGCTTGGCCGTGTGAAAACCCCTGTAGGTTCAAAATGAAAGATAAATCCAAATAATTCAACACGGGTTGTAACGCCCCAAATTTGGGCCTAGAAGTATTGGGCCTTGAGTATGGGTCCGTAAGGAGGTTGTATATAAGTATTTAATTGTGCAAGGAAATGATACAATTAAATGTTTGCTTTAGTGATTAATGGCCCTGAGAAGTGTTGGAGAAATCTTGGGTTCAAACCTAGGCTTTAGCAAAAATTTTATTTTATTAGTAAATCCCTAACTTTGGGCCAATAGGCTTGTAGTTAAATTTGGGCAGACCATGACACAAAAAGCCTAGTGGTCTATTGCTAAATGGCGTGTGGAGTGTACATAGGGTCTGAGGTTCAAGACTTGGCATAGAAAAAATTTTTGTTTTATTTATTTAAGTGAACTTAAACTTTGGCTTGTAGGCTTTATAAATAATTGTAGGAGGAAGGTGACACAAGTGAGCTTGTGGCCTGGTGATGGTGGCATGACATGGCTACTATGAGAGCTTGGGTTCAAATCTCATAGAATGCAAAGGGATATTTCATTTTATTTCTTTGTGGTGAGAGAGGTGGAGTTTGATTGAAACTCTATTGAGAGAAGTTTGAACTGGTAAAGGAGGGGATCATGAAGAAGATAAAGGAGGATTTTTAGAAGGAAAAAGGGGTGTTTGAGTTGGTGTGGTCTTGTGCCAGATTTCTATAGGAGGTACTTAGAATTTCGGCTGAGTGTTGTTCCTGAAGTTTGGGTTTTGTGTGTCTTTCTTTTGGCATTTGGTTTTTGTGCTTTTTGGTGCCGAATTCTTCTATTGCCTCCTCTTTCTGCTCGTTTTCTTTGTTTTACGTTCCCTATCTCGAATTGCTACTTCCTTGGCTGATTAGACACTTAATTTTTGTTCCAAAATCGAACTTTGCTTGTTCCCCTTAATCTCTTTTCATTTGGTTGGCCGAACCACAGCTCTCTTCTCAACTTTACTACTTTTCAATTTTCTTGGCTGAATACTCTTCCTCCCAATTCTTTCAATCAGTTTCTTTTTGTAGAATGGTTGTTGTTTTTCTATGGTGTTCTCAAGAGGTGTTACTTTGGCCGAATATCAGCACTCTCCCTCTCTACTTCGGTTTTCGACTTGTGCGAATATTCTGTGATCAAGTGGTGAGTATTGATTCTTTGTAAATTTTCTCCTCCCTATTGGTAATCCTATGTTTAACCTTGTTCTTTATTTCCATTCAATGGCTAGGGACGAGTGGTGCTAGCTTTGCTCCTCTGTTCTAGTGGGTTAGGATGATTGTCTCTCCTCCATAATTAACCTTGCGGTTCGATAAGTATTCCCTTGATCTTACTTAAGTCATTTATTTGAGTATGGTTTAATAAGGTTGGGTGTATTCCTATCGGCATACGATTGATTGTGTGTTGGAATTGATGTAGGTTTGGTGCTCAAGGATTAGCTGCACTCTTTGTTAACAAAGGTGGGTAACCGTATACCATGTTCGCTAATCGGCTGAAAAGCCAAAAATGCATGTGTAATCATTCACCACTCAATTACTATCAAAGCCAAAAGAGGTGTGTAATCACACCCCTATTAAACTGTGATTTGGCAAATACTGAAACGCCGGCATTCGAGGCCTTACGAGCATGCGAACGCACGTGCGGCGATCCGAACCCACAAAGCATGGGCGATAGGCTGTAGAGGCCGCCACGAGCACTCTCGTGGACTTGGGCCTCGATGGACCCGTGGGTCGGCTCGTGTAAATTTAACTGTAATTGAGAAGTAGTTGGGCTAGTCATGTCGTGTACATGGCATAGGTCGTTCTGGGCCACGTTGGGCCAAAATAGGTCGTGTGGGCCAAATGGGCTCGTAGGCCCTACACAGGTTAAATTCACGGTAAGTGATAAATACTGGATTGGGCTATGTGGGTCACATAGCCGTAACTGAATTTAGGCTAAATGTGCCACACGAGCATGTGGGCCCATATGGGCCGAGTGTGGGCCTTAGGCTTATTTCTGTCGTTGTGTCTATTTAGATTATTTAAGTCACTCGAGGTGACAATAGACCTTTGGTTGGGTCGTTAAGACCCTGATTTGTAAAATGACCATAATACCCTGTAGGGTAAAATGACTGTAATACCCCTGTAGGGTAAAATAACCGTAATGCCCCTATAGGGTAAAATGATCGTAATACCCTTATATGGTAAAATGACCGTAATACCACTATATGGTAAAATGACGATTATGCCCTTATGTTTCGTATTATTGATGTGCTTATGATTTACATATATGATTATACTAAGTATGACTTTGCATATACGTAATGTTTATGACATGACATACTGGATGGGGTTGGGATTTTGATATGGAGGAAGTACTGTACTAGTGACTATGTCACATTCACTGTTACTGGTGGCTATGCCACAATTACTGATATTGGTGACTTGCCACATCTATTGTTTCTGGCAGATATGCTGCATTTTTATTATTGGCAGCTTTGCTGCTATATTGGTGTGCTAGTTGGGTGGGTTGATTTATATCCCCACATGGTTGTTGGTTGGTACGGGTGGTGTGCTGGCTGGATTTGGGTGGGATGCATAATTGCATTACACTGTACTGATATTGTATTGGTCTTAGGTCTACACTGTTACTGTATAGGGCTAAAGCCCAGACTATTCTACTACTGTATAGGGCTAAGGCCCAGACTGTTACTGCATGCATTGTTTACTGTTTGACTGATAGGGGATTACACATTGAGTTTTCATAAACTCACCCTTTCTTTTAACTGCATAGGTAATCCTCAGCCTTAGACGGTTTGGTGTTGCAAGGGACTCGGAGGTGGCCACACGATTGTTGATGTTCTACCTTTTACTTTATTTATTTAAATTTCATATTGAGTTTTTGGTTATGTAATAAGGCCATTTGTGGTTTTAACTTTTATTTGGGCTTTGATTGCTTACCTTGAACTACTAGAATAGGAAAAGATAAGTTTTTAAAATAATAATTGTTTTCAAGGGAAACCCACATTTTAAACTTCAAAGATTTCAAAAGGTTCTGCGATTTTATTCAGTTTAAGGAATCAGCGGTGATAAATATGGCAGTTGTTTTGACAAATTGATTTCAATTAGTAACAACTTAACTTGTCAAATTTTCTCAAGCATTAAAAACCAAAAGGGTTTTAACTTAAGTTCAGATTCTTAACGACAAGTCTTATTTCTGAAAAATACTTTAATGTGACATGCTAGACTCAGCCGTAACGTCCAGATCGGGTTTGAGTGTTACATTTAGTGGTATCAGAGGCAGGTTACAAAACTCGACTGTGGAATGGGTTTTGAAAAATATTAGGAATTTTTTTTGGAAATTGTTGTTGAAGTATTTTTGGAAGCTTTATCAGTGTGGCACATCGAGTTTTTAGCACCAAATCTGTAAGTTCGCTGACACAGTTTTCTATTATAGACTGAAATGTTATGCTATAGGTAATGGTACTATACTGGAAACCCTAGAGTCTGAGTTAACCGAGACTGTAGGAAAACTGGGACTGTAGAAGACTAAAAACTATAGTGATACTCTTCTCTATGGAAATAAAACTTTAACTATTGCTTGATCATAAAATATTCGTTAATAATTATTGGAATTATGAACTGATTCATAAGACTCTTAAACAAATAATTTGTTATTGAAATGAGCACTAGAGGTACTCGTGGAAGGGGTACACAAGGCCGCGGTGGAGGCCGAGGTAGTGCTAGGGCTAGGTCTTCAGCATCGGGACACATGCTTGCTAGGGAGGCACCAGCTTCACCAGAATATGAGATGGTGCAGGAGATGGAAGTCAGGGTAAGTCCGCCAACTTCGGGTAGCGATAACCCAGAGCTTGGAACTGAGGCGCTAACTCGGTTAGTAAGGTAAGTGCTGGAGGAAGTTAAGGAGATTGGTGAAACACTCTGGCTAGGTGTGTGGGCTATAAGAAGAAGAGAGATTGCAATTCTCTAGGGTTGGGCCTCGTTCTATGAAGCATGTTAAAACGCGTCTGAAATTTTTGACTTGCGAGCATTGCAGAAGGCGTCATCCGGGTGAATGTTGGAGGAAGTCAGGAGCATGTCTCAGATGCGGGTCTAAAGAGCATCGGGCTCGGGACTACCAAGTCACTTTTAAGTCAGGTATGTTTTGTTTGAGTGTGATGATTTAGACATAGAGATTGTATGCGTGTGATGTCTATCTACTCCAGTGGGTAGGTGTTTTAGGTGTGTGTAAGAAGTTCCAAGTTCAAGTTAAAGTGTGTTTGTTTTATTGGGATCAGAGTGCACAGCAAAAGCGTAGTGGTGTAGTTGTTACGCGGCTACCGTGCTAGTCAAAAAATTACGAGGACGGAATTTCTTTAAGGAGGGGTGAATTGTAACGCCCCGAATTTAGGCCTAAAAGTATTGGGCCTTGAGTATGGGTCCGTAAGGAGGCTGTATATAAGTATTTAATTGTGCAAGGAAATGGCACAATTAAATGTCTGCTTTCATGGTTAATGGCCCTGAGAAGTGTTGGAGAAATCTTGGGTTCAAACCTAGGCTTTAGCAAAATTTTATTTTATTAGTAAATCCCTAGCTTTGGCCCAATAAGGTTATAGTTAAATTTGGGTAGACCATGACACAAAAAGCCTAGTGGTAAATGGCGTGTGGATTGTACATGGGATCTGAGGTTCAAGTCCTAGCGTAGACAGAATTTTCATTTTATTTATTTAAGTGAACTCAGACTTTGGCTTGTAGGCTTTATAAATAATAGTAGGAGGAAGGTGACACAAGTGAGCTTGTGGCCTAGTGGTGGTGGCATGACATGGCTATTGTGAGAGCTTGGGTTCGAATCCCATGGAATGCAAAGGGATATTTCATTTTATTTCTTTATGGTGAGAGAGGTAGAGTTTGATTGAAACTCTGCTGATGGAAGTTTGAACTGGTCAAGGAGTGGATCATGGAGGAGAAAAAGGATGATTTTTAGGATGAAAAAGGGGAGTTTGAGTTGGTGTGGTATTATGTCTTTCTTTTGGCATTTGGTATTTTTTCTTTTTGGTGCTAAATTCTTCTATTGCCTCCTCATTCTGCTCGTTTTCTTTGTTTTTCCTTCCCTATCTCGAATAGCTACTTCCTTGGCCGATTAGACAGTTAATTTTTGTGCCGAAATCAAACTTTGCTTCTTTTTCTTAATCTCTTTTCATTTTGTTAGCCGAACCACTGCTCTCTTCTCACCTTTACTACTTCTCAGTTTTCTTAGCCGAATACTCTTTCTCCCAATTCTTTCAATCGGTTTCTTCTTTGTAAACTGGTTGCTGTTTTTCTGTGCTGTTCTCAAGAGGTGTTACTTTGGCCGAATATCAGTACTCTCCCTCTCTACTTTGGTTTTCGACTTGTATGAGTATTCTGTGATCAAGTGGTGAGTATTGATTCTTTGTAAATCTTCTCCTCCTTGTTAGTAATCCTATGTTTAACCTTGTTCTTTATTGCCATTCAATGGCTAGGGACGAATGGTGCTAGCTTTGCTCCTCTGTTCTAGTTGGTTAGGATGATTATCCCTTCTCCCTAATTAACCTTGCGGTTCGGTAAGTATTCCCTTTATCTTGCTTAAGTCATTTATTTGAGTAAGGGTTAATAAGGTTGGTTGTATTCCTATCGGCATATGATTGATTGTACGTTGGAATTAATGTAGGTTTGGTGCTCAAGGATTAGCCGCTCTTTTTGTTAACAAAGGTGTTTAACCGTATACCATGTTTACTAATCTGCTGAAAAGCCAAAAATGTGTGTGTAATCATTCAGCACTCAATTATTGTCAAAGCCAAAAGAGGTGTGTTATCACACCCCTGTTAAACTATGATTCGGCAAATGTCGAAAAACTGAAATGTCGAAACGCCGATATTCGTGGCCTCACCAGCGTGCGAATGCACGTGGGGCAATCCGAACCCACAAAGTGTGGGCAATAGGCTGTAAAGGCTGCCACGAGTGCTCTCGTGGCTTGGGCCTCGATGGGCTGAATGGGCCCGATGGGCCTGTGGACTCGCTTGTGTAAATTTAACTATAGGTAAGAAGTAGTTAGGCTTATCATGTCGTGTACATGGCATAGGTCGTTCTAGGCCACATTGGACTGAAATGGGTCGTGTGGGCCCAATGGGCTCATGGCCCCACACAGATTGAATCCACGATAAGTGATAAATATTGGATTGGGCTATGTGGGTCACATAGCCGTAACTGAATTTGGGCTAAATGGGCTACACGAGCGTGTGGGCCCACTTGGGCCGAGTATGGGCCTTAGGCCTATTTGCACCATTATGTCTATTTAGATTAATTAAGTCGCTCGAGCCGATGATAGACCTTCGGTTGGGTCATCAAGACCACTATTTGTAAAATAATCGTAATACCCCTATAGGGTAAAATGATCGTAATGCCCTTGTAGGGTAAAATAATCGTAATATCACTGTATAGTAAAATGACCATAATACCCCTGTATGGTAAAATGACTATTATGCCCTTATGTTTCATATGATTGATGTTCTTATGATTTACATATATGATTGTACTAAGTATGACTTTGCATACACGTAATGTTTATGACATGACATACTCTATGGGGTTAAGATTTTGATATGGAGGAAGTACTGTACTAGTGACTATGTCACATTCACTGTTACTGGTGGCTATGCCACGATTATTGATACTAGTGGCTTGCCACATTTACTGTTTCTGGTAGCTATGCTACATTATTATTACTGGCAGCTTTGCTGCGATATTTGTGTGCTGGGTGGATGGGTCGATTTATATCCCACATGGTGAATTGGTTGGTACGGGTGGTGTACTGGCTGGATTTAGGTGGGATGCATAATTGCATTACACTGTACTGATACTGTATTGGGCTTAGGTCCACACTGTTACTGTATAGGGCTAAAGCCCAAACTGTTCTGTTACTGTATAGGGCTAAGGCCCAGACTGTACTGATACTAGATAAGGCTCAGGCCCAGACTGTTACTGCATGTATTTTTTTCTGTTTGACTGATAGGGGATTACACACAAAATTTTCGTAAACTCACCCTTTCTTTTAACTGTACAGGTAATCCTCAGCCTTAAATGGTTTGGTGCTGCAAGGGACTCGGAGGTGGCCACACAATTGCTGATGTTCTACCTTTGACTTTATTTATTTAAATTTCATATTGGGTTTTTGTTTATGTAATAAGGCCATTTGTGGTTTAAACTTTTATTTGGGCTTTAATTTCTTACCTTAAACTGCTAGACTAGGAAAAGATGAGTTTTCAAAATAATAATTATTTTCAAGGGAAACCCGCATTTTAAACTTCAAGGATTTTAAAAGCTTTCGCGATTTTATTCAGTTTAAGGAATCAATGGAGATAAATATGGCAATTGTTTTGACAAATTAATTTCAATTAGTAAAAACTTAACTTGTCGAATTTTCTCAATCATTAAAAACTAAAAGGGTTTTAACTTAAGTTCAGATTCTTAAGGACAAGTGCTATTTCTGAAAAACACTTCAATATGACACGCCAGATTTAGTTGTAACGTCCAGGCTGGGTTTGGGGTGTTACACGCGTGGGGCACGCAGGCCTGTCCCCATGTACACGGGCGTGTACTTTTCCTGCACACGGGCGTGTGAGGCATAACCCTAGGTATTTCACTAAAATTTTCTATAGTTCTTAATTTAGTCTCGGATTGCTTTTAATGTATGTTTTGGACCTTGTAAGTGCATAATTGTGACACTATGATGTTGTTTGATCAGTTTTAAATTAGAATGAAATTTTATAACCCTTATTTTCTGGAAGTGTCCGAGTATGTGTCTGATAATGCCTTGTACCTTGTCCCAGTCTTGAGTACGGGTAAGGGATGTTACAAAACCCGAAAGTGGATGGGTTACTTGGGTCACTAACAGGAGTGGCAGTGGGTCGATAAAGGAAAGGATTGTTAGATTTTTTAGTTTGGTTTCAGTGGTTGAAAATTTCCCATTTATTGCTAAAAAAGTGGTGAGGGAAACCCAGTCCGATCATGATGCGATTCTCCTTGACTTATGGGGCCGTAAACCAAATGGTTTCTCTAATGACCTTAGAATGTGTTTCAAATTCGATTTGTGTTGGGCGAGTGATAGGGAAGAAAAAAATATTATAGGTAATGCGTGGAATAGGGTTGATAGGAATATGGGGATAAGTTGGATAGGGTTGGTCAATTCTTGGTCCTTGGCAGTGTAAAAAATATGGAAATTTGAAGAGTGAAATGTAAAGACTGGAGAAAAAAATCGATCTGATTATTGACTCCACAAGTAGAGGGGACAGTGTAAAGACTTTGAAGGAAACTTGTTAAAGGCTTGATTTTCTTTATGCTAGGGAAGAAAGCTATTGGGCCCAAAGGTCTCAATCATAATGGCTAAGGGAGGAGGATCGAAACACTCGGTATTTTCATGCTAAAGCTACTAAGCGGTTGAAGAAAAATATTATAGATAAGCTTAAACATATGGAAGGAAACTGGGTGACAAATAGCAAAGACATTAGCCAAGTGGCTAAAGACTATTTTTGGAGACTGTTTCGGTCAAATGGTCAAAGGGTTAATGTAAATGAGATAGAGTATTTTCGGAAGTGTGTGACCAGGGAGACAAAAGAATGGCTTACTAAGGATTATACAGAGGATGAGGTCCGCTAGGTTATTAAGCAGATGGACCCAAATAAAACTCCTAACATTGACAAACTTTCGGGAAATTTTTTCAAACATCATTGGGAGATTGTGGCAAACGACACTATTAACTTCTGCTTGGATGTTCTTAACAGGAACAAAAATATTTCTAACCTTAATGAAACTATGATCATTTTAATTCCTAAAACTAGAGACCTATGTGAGCTGACTAATTTTCGTCCTATCAGTTTATGCAGGTTTATCTATAAGATCATCTCGAAGACTTATGCCAATCTCCCAAAAGTGGTTCTTCCTAGCTGCATCAGTCAAAATCAAAGTGCCTTCGTGCCGAGGAGGATGATACATGATAATATTCTAATTGCGCATGAGCTCATTCATTATCTTCAAAGCTCTAAAAAGGAACCTAACAAAGGGTTTGTTGTCAAGCTCGATATGAGCAAAGCATACGATCGCGTTGAGTAGGACTTTATTGAAACAATTATGAAGAAGATGGGATTCGATGAGAAGTGGATTGTTAAAATTATGAATTGCATTTAGTTAAATATATGGTTAAATGTAATAATATTTTATCGGATATTATTATCCCCGAGAATGGTCTCCGTCAAGGGGATCCCCTCTCCGCTTATTTATTTTTATTCTGCATGGAAGTAGTTTCGAGAATGCTCATCCAAGCTTAGGATAATAATATCCTAAGAGGGGTTCGAGCCAGTATAAATGGTCCTAGGATAATTCACTTATTTTTTGCGATGACGCGCTTCTATTCGTGAGAAATAAAAAGAGTGATGTTGAAATGTTGGTTAATATGCTTAATACTTTTTCTAACATTTTAGGACAAGTGATTAATTTCGAAAAGTCAATGGTTCTATTTAGTCCCAACACTTCTAGAGCTCAAAGAAACAACTTCAGTGATATTCTAGGCATGATGGTAGTGGAAAACCTGAACAACTACCTTTGCCTTCCCATTCCAATCGGTAAGAAGAAAACAATAGCCTTTAAAGAGGCTAATAATAGATTGTCTTGCAGGATCAATAGCTAGACCAAGAGGTTGCTCTCTTTTGGTGGCAAAGAAGTCTTCATCAAAGCGGTTCTCCAATCCATACCAATGTATGTGCTGTCGATTTTCTTAGCTCCCAAAGGAGTGATCGAGGATATCCAAGCCAAGCTAAGTAAAACGTGGTGGGCGAGAAAAGACAAAGGCAGATTTTGGACTATGGTCTCTTGCAAGACTTTGTGCAAATCGAACTGCATGGGAGGTCTTGGAATTAGAGATGTTTGGCTTTTCAATTTGGCACTATTAGGGCATCAAGTATAGAGGCTTATAAACAACAACGATTATCTATGTTTTAAAGTTCTATCTTCGAAATATTTCCCTAAGGGTAATATTTTTAAAGCCAAAAAAGTGGACAAAGCTTCCTTTACCTGGTCAAGTATTGCGGTAGTGGCGGAAATTCTTAAAGATAGATTTGGGTGGCAGGTGGGGAATGGAGAGATGATAAATATCCTGGCTGACAACTGGGGAATGGAAGGTCTAAATGGGAAAACAATTAAAAGAGACAATCTTAATCAAAATGTGATGAGCCTGAAACTCCTGTTGCTTGAGGATAGGAGAAGTTGGAATGCTCAGAAAATTAAAAATGTGTATGGGCCTGATTGGGGCGATAAGATTTGCAACATACCAATAGGGGAGGAGGGTCAAGATGATAAAGTTATTTGGTTCCACAACACTCATGGGTGTTTTACCTTAAAATCCGCTTACTCATGGTTGTTGTTGAAAGAAATAGGGTATGGCTCACACAGAATTTTTTGGAAAGCTGTCTGGAAGCTTGATACATTACCAAAGATTCGTGTCTTTACTTGGTGTGTGGGGCATGAGATCCTCCTAACGAATGAAAAATTTGCTTCTATTAGACACGGTTTTGACAAGGGATGCCCAAGGTGTGGAGCTGAAATCGAGACCCTACTAGATGCGTTAAGAGACTGCCCAACATCTCGTGCGGTTCTCTCTTTAGGTGGTTGATCCGATAGCACTATTTCGAAGAAGTATGATGACTGCATTGATTGGTTGGAAGACTTGACGAGAAAGCTTGATAAGATAGCTATGGCCAATTTCATGGTGATTCTATGGAACTACTAGAACAATAGAAATAATTTTATCTTCAGGGGAAAAAAAGAGGAGGCGAAGATAAATTGGGAAAGAGCTTACACCTTGAATAAGGAGTTCCAGATCTGCAACTTTATAAATTAGCCTTTGCTTTCACAAAATAGCGCAGGAATGAAGTGGGAGAAACCTCTAAAAGGCTTCACAAAAATTAACTTCGACACTACAGTGGGTGAAAATGGAATCGGGTATGGGGCAATTGCTAGAGATGATGAAGGCTTTGTTTTAGGAGGTGGTGGAGGCTTTATAGAGTCAAGGTTGTCGGTGGAAGGGGCAGAGTGCGTGGCTTTGGATGAAAGCATTAAAATTGCATGCAAATTGAAAATAAAGGAGCTTATAATTTTTTAGATGGATCATGTGGGGCTGGTTAATAGGCGAAGGAATTTAGCCTCTGACGTCACTTTAATAGGCGCGTGAATTAAGACATGCATAGCTGAGTTCAAAAATTTTAATTCGGCCAAATTAACTTGGACCAGACAAAATTGTAATACTGTAGCCCATTTGATTTGTAAAAAACCGTATAGTGAGGCCAAAAAGTGTTTTTTTGAAATGGATTATCTGTCGGAAATCCATAATGCTATAATTTGCGATGTTACTTAATAAATTGAGTTGACCCTTGTGGTTGTTTTTATTCAAAAAAAATATTACCAGATTTTTTAAATGAAAATCATATAGTTTAATGTTCAAAATACATAGTGCTTAGCCAAGATTACTTTGGCACCAAATGTAATATTCCTATATCAAGTTCTGAAGGTCAGATTGGATATAGGGGTGTTGCACTAACGATGTGTTTGGACAGTATAGAGTAATTGATTGGGCAACATAGATTAATTGAATGAAATTATAAATATTAAAGTAGTAATTACACTCTTTTGTAATTGTAAATAATTGTAATTTCCTATATGTGTTTGGTTAATAGAGTGTAATTACATCATAATTCTCTATGTCATGAATGGTAGTATAAATTGTAATTACACAATTACACAATTTATATTTTTAAAAAATATTAATTACTATGACAATTATTAGTATGATAAAATAATTTGTAAACAAGTAAAAAAAATAAAAATAAAAACATCATATGTGTTATGTTAGTTTAAAAAAGTAGTTGATAATATGATTACTAAAAAAAAATAATAAGAAAAATAAACATGATATGCAAATTTATCTAATTGTTCTAGTGCATTTTTTTGGGATTATTCTCTCTTTAATATTTAACATATGCTCTTGTCATTATCTCTTGGTCCTTAACCAAGTTCATCATCATTTGATTTTGAATATGCATCATTAATGTTATCAAAATCTCCTTTTTCATGTACTTTCTGAATTATAGATAATTTCAATTTCACTTATGATTGAAGTTATGAAATATGCAATATGCTAGTATGATCCAACCTTGTTTTTTATGCTATATTAAGGTGATGTTAATATGAAAAATAATTTTTAAAACAACAAATGCCTTTTCAACCATATTTTGAAGCCTTGAATGTTTCAAATTAAATAGTTTTCTAGCTACCTATGATGTTGATGTTTCGCACCATTCTCTCAAATGATATTATATCCCACGGTATGGTGCAAGAAAACTTTTTTTATTTGCATAGTTAGCATCAACCTTATAATATTTTAGTTTATAGTCCAAATAGTCTGTAGCTTGAATTCTAAAAATGTATATATACTTAATTTGGAGAAAGACTTATGCTAGATTATATTATTTTTATAATACATAAATTAAGTATAATATAAAATTTATAATATATAACATTTATAAATAAGGTTTTATAGATTGTCCAAAACTTTGTTATAACTTAATAAGATACACAAATTACTTTTATAATATATGTTTTTTAAGATTTATAATGTAACCTTTCTTTTTACCAAAATCATCCCAAACATTGATACATATTCATACTTTTAACATAATTTATATAACTTGTATAAAAATATTTTTTTAAAAAAAAATTGGATTTGGGTGTAATTACATGTGTAATTACTCCAATTCATACCATAATTGGAAAGTGTAATTGGGATGCTCCAATTCCTAATTCGACGAGACCCACCAATTACAATGGTTACCTAGATATACCACCTATGTGTAATTACAAACAATTACACCCAAATTCAATTATTACATGTCTTTCCAAATGTTGCCTAAATGAAATGAAAAAAATCATGAATTTTTTTCTTTTTAAAGGGAAATTCATTAATTCATTCCATGAATAAGACCATACAATTCTGGGGGAAAAAACAACAAACACCCATTGTAGGTGGTGAATGAGAAACTCCATCAACACAATAAAGGCTTTAGCCTCAGCATCAATAGAACATTGTGGAACGTTGACAATTGGCTCTATCACAACTTAATTAAGATATACCTGAAGTGGTTACAAGCACTTAATACAATAAAGAAATCAACATCAAATGGTCAAAAGCAGTGGGCAAAAATTGACAAAGGAATTAAGCTAGGGTTGGATCCATGGGGCGTGGAGGGAGGGGGTGGTCACCCCCTTTTGAATTTTCAAAATATTGATTTATATATATAAATTATCATGTATTTTAAATTTGGTGTCCACATTGTATAACATTCGCCCCCTTAGCCAAATTGTATTCATATAATTTGCCCTCTTAAGCCATAAGGTTATACTTTATATTAATAAAGTATTTTTTAGTTTTTAGTTATATAACTTTAATAATAATAAAATATTAATGTATGATGGGCCTTGAAACTTAAATGACTGAACTTAGAGGCCCAATATGGACTTTAAAGCTAAATTCCGAAATTAATTGATTTGACTCATTCCCATACATATTAGGTTAGTGACTTTTTAATATTTTGATCTGTATGTCTTGCTAAGCAATTATCTTCTTCTAGGGTCTTTTCACAAAAGACTCTCAATAAATATTTTTGCATAAATTATGTTCTTTATTTATATGACTTATTATCCTTTTTTTTCCTAATATGTTTATTACAACCTTCAGGTTTTTCGACTAAATTATGATAAACAAAAAGATCAAATCTTTTTTCAAGAAAAAGATGAAATTTAGAAGTTTTTCCCCTTTTGGAGTAAAATCCTGGATCCGTTCCTGAAAGGACAACGAAAAACCCATCCCTAAAGTCTCTTGCATAAGCAAGACTAAAAAATGTGCTATAAGAGCAGACAAAAAACTTCTAAAAGTGAAGGCTTACTAAATAATGGAAACAAACAAAACGCATATAAAACTTAAGACAACATAATTCTAAACCGACTTGTGAAATCATTTATTATTCTAAAATACTTTCAAAATAGAAACATATTAAGAATCCGATGAAGAGCCACCCACTTTCCAAGAGAAATTATTGGTTTTTGGTGAAGTTTCAATGACAACATGCATCATCATCTGTCTATAACAACTTGTCAAGAGAACATAGATACCTACAAAATAAATCTTCAAATTGAAAAGAGAGATGGAACATGGAGTGAATGAGAAGAAGAAGAATAAGAAGAAGAAGAAGAAGAAGAAGAAGAAGAAAGAAACAAAGAGTTGGTGAGAGGGAGAAAAAGGTGGGTGGCAACCAGCTCAGAGGGTGACACTACTGCTAAGCAAAACAAAAGAGAAGAAGTAAACAACTTGGAGAAAAAAGAGTAAAAAACTTAGGATTTTCAATACCTTTTATTGATAAAAATATATAAAAACAACATAAGGATGTTTATGTTATAAAATAAAATACAGAATAAAGAACAAAGAGAATGGGAGGGCAAAGAGTGAGGGTATTTTTATTGATCAATCGAGATATTTACAAAGCTTCTCCAAAGTCTCTTTTTATAGGCATAAGAAGTATAAGTGAAGTAGTAATTTACTTTTAATGACTATTAGAATTTAAAGTACATCAAAAATTATATTAATCTTGATGGACATCCACTTAATAAGATGTTCATAACACTCCCTCTTGGATGTCCATTGGTAGATAATGTGTCTCGTTAAAACCTTACTAAGATAAAAACCTTGTGGGAAAAAAATTTCTTGTGAAGGAAAAAGAGTACAAATATCTATAACACACATAATATGTTTCTTCGTTAAAAACCTTACCAGGAAAATCCAATGGGGCAACATCTTGGTTTAGGGAAAAAAGAGTACAACGCGTATTTACTCCTCCTCATAAAAACATCACATAATATCTCATATTCTATGTATTCAATCTTGAATACTAGCTTTTCGAATGACCATTTGAATGTATTCGCTAAGTATTTATATCAACATTCTTTTGAATGTCATGAGTGAGAGAAAATTTTAGGGGAAATATATTTTGATCTCTTCAGGAGTTTCAACAATAATCATAACAAATTTTAAGCATGATCCCTCTATAAAAATACAAATAGGTATTTTGGATTATTTTATAATCCTCTTTCAACTACTATTGACTAAATCAAATTTACCACATATGTTCAATTATTTCAATTCATATAATGAACAATTTTATGATAATTTCAATATTCTTTTAGCATTCTAAATCCTTAAGGATTCTAATATAAACTTTACTATATAGTGATTCATAAAAGGTTGTAATAACAACCATTAGACACAAGTTAAATCTTTTATGAACTATCATTTTAATAATATATCTAAAGATTATTGTATCCACCACAAAATAATATTATATCTTTTCATAATCAATGTTAGGGCTGAATGATTCATGTTTTGGCTAAATGATTCATGTTTTTATTCCATTTTTGCAAAACTATTTCATTTGAAACCTTATTGGCTTTATACCTTTAGATACTTGTACTACTTGTCCAAAACCTCCACAAATTTGATTATATTTAAGTTGCGTCTTTCTATTTTGACCAATCTATTCGAAATCTATATTTCTCAATAGATTTATTCAAGATGCTCCTTTTATTTTGATAATGGTTTTGCATGCAATATTATTGTTGAACAATTTTATCATTTGGTTCCACATTTTCTGGAATTGACATAACTTATCGAGATTTCTTTATTTTCATTACTTTAATCTTTAGTTTCAGGTACCTGAATCTCTTCTAGAGTTTTACTTATTAGTTATGTCTTGGGTCTCTTCTGGAGCACCCGCCTCCACTATATGACCATCTAGAAGAATTTTCATCTTTGGAACTGATCAATCTATTATTTATTCTAACTAATTGTCCTACCAGGACTTTGATTCAAATTAAAATATTAGATGATATAACATATAAAAACATTAGAAAACAAGCTCATTAAGTGCCGAAAAGACCTTAATTTGCCACAACAAATTGGGGCAGATCAAATTCCCTCACACTTAAGTCGTTGCTTGTCCTTAAGCAATAAAATAAAAATAAAAACACACAAAACAAGAAAAATAAAACCAAATAGTGCTTGAGCATGCCACATACAAAGGTTAGTTTAGAGTTATGTACATAGAACAACGTTAATAAATAACTCTAACACAATATACAATTAACTCTCGATCTTCAATATCACACACATTTGTTCATAAAATTACAAAGTAAACAAATTCAAGAATAACAAGTACATTAATCCATCGAAATAAGTACACAAAATTTACATTTATACTCGAAGAATACAAGTAATTGGAAATGTCAAAATTTAGCTAATTTTCGTCTACGAATAGTATCACCTAGGTTACATAGGTATTTTTAGCTTTTAATGCTCTACGACTTAGGTTGGTTCAAAATTAAAGAACAAGTAGAACAAAACAGTTTAAGCACAAAAATAGTTTAGCTCACCACCTTGTACCCCTTTCCCTCAACTACCTTTTCCCTCTAATTCCTAAGGTATGGTACAATATTAGTGAATACAATCATCTTAGTGAGACTTATATGTAAAAATGAGGAATTTTTCTTTTCTTTTCTTTTTCACTCACTTTGCTTTTCTATTTTCTCAAGAACTTCTCACTTGGCTATTTTAGCCTTTTTCAAACTTTATTACTTTTGATAATTTTTTTTCAATTTCTTACAAGTTTGTAAAACTCATATACTCACCGATCTATACTATTTCTTAGGCTCATTCTTATTTTTCTTTTATTTCTAAAACCACCATATTGTATCTACCTAACCCTCAATATCAATGGTCTGACATTTAAATTCATGTAGGGATCAAGAAAATTGTGTAATACCCCAAACCTGGCCTAGATTTTATGGTCGAATTTGGCGATGTCACATTGAAGTGTTTTTTGCAAAATATAATATCGTTGGAAAAAAAACCTCGTTCTATGTTTAACCTCTTTATGACCTTAACGAAGATTTTATAATGTCTTGTCCCTGTTAAAATTCAAGTCGTTTAACAAAATGTTAATCATATTAAGTTGTTATTAATTTTTAAAACATTGCTTGTTGCGGAAGCTTTTAAAATATGTTGTGTAAACGTGGTGTTTTGAAAAAAAACACCTATCTTTTTGAAAACCCGCCTCCTACTGCTAGCAGATATAAATCAAAATAAATAAAATCCCCAATTAAAGATTAAAAATTTAAAGAGGCCTTATTACATCATAATACCCAAATTAAAAAACTTATTAATTAAAGGTCGAATATGGAGGCATGTGCGGTTGTGTGGCCACCTCCGAGTCCCTCGCAGCACCAATCTGTCTAAGATTGGGGATTACCTGTGCAAACAAATAGAAGGGTGAGTTTATGAAAACTCAATGTGTAATCTCTTAATAAACAAACAGTCAGTCATGTAGTAAGCAAATATAGTCTAGGCCTAAGCCCGTATCAGTAACAGTTCAGTTTCAGTTAAGGTCTTAGCCCATTACAGTATCAGTATCAGTGTGAGCCTTAGCCCATTTCAGTGCCGGTAACAATATAGATATGCAATTAGAAATCCTACCCAACCAGCCTCTACACTCCACTCTGTCCAGTCCTACACTCCATGTGGGGATAAAATCAACCCACCCATCCCTACACTCCAAAATAGCACCAGTTGCAGTACTAAACAGTATTTGCAACAGAGCTGCCAATAAAGTACACTTCCTCCAATCATAATAATCCATCCCTATGCAACATATCATAATATCATATATGTACGCAATATATATAAAATGGCATGCTCAATCAGTCATGCATCTCTTAAAGGCAAAATAGTCATTTTAGCACATAAGGACATAACTGTCATTTTATCAATTTTGGAGGTCCAAGTATACTTTGTAACATCCTGATTTTCGGATTTATTCGCGGTTTTCAATATTTTGTAAAGATTTTAAAAATTTTTTATTTGGATGTGAAATTAATATTTTGAGTAGGTAAATGGGCTTATAGAAGGCCTATGTGTTGGCCAAAACTCGGTTGAATTTTTGAATTTTGGACTTAGGAGTTAGGGGTTCTGGCTAGGTGGCCCTTGTATAGAGTTATGGGTAAATTGCATCACAAAAAGAGCCTTAGTAAAGTGGCAAAGGGTGACGCCACTAGGCTCTTAAAAAGGTGGCGTGTGGAGCATTGGGGAAAGCATGGGATCGATTCCCTGTGTTGACAAATAGATGCATTTATTTTTAAGTGCTGGAGGGGTAAGTGTTGGAGTCCAGGTGGATTCTGCTAGAGGAGAGTTTGAATCAGTCTAAATGCTTGGATTAAGGAGTGATAAGGGGAGAGATTTAAGGGATTGGGAGAGAGGCTAGGAGTTAGCCGAATTTTGGGAATTGAAGAGGGAAAAATCGGCAGAGGGTTATGAGGTTAGAATTTCGGCACCTAGGGTATTGAGTGGTGCCGTTCTTTCTGCTCTAACATCACAAGGTTTTTTCTTTTCTCTCTTCTTCCTCTCTAGACGAAACTACCACTTCCCCTATTCTTCTTTTTCTGTTTTTCTTCTTCAAAACCATTTATCAATTCTGTTGTTCATCAACATTTGTGCCGAAACCACAAAAGTCGAAACCTCGAAAAAATACATTAGTTAGTGATTATGGTTTGTAAATAAGAACTGTGCTAATCAATTGGAGGACATTGGGAGAGATCTCAGTAGCAGTCGTCGCAAATTAGGTGTGTACCGAACACCCTTTCTTAGTTCAATTCGGCAAAAGCCGAAATGCTGAAATTCCGGCATTTTATGGGCTTGTGAGTATGCGAATGCTCTCAAGACATAGAGTAATTGTTAGATCTAGCACCGCAAGGTGGTAAGTAAGTTCGTGTGACATCTTAACGTACTTCGGAAAAAGAGGGCCTCAATGGGCGAAAACTGGGCCCAATGGGCTTACGGACCAATATGGGTAAGAGATGGGCAAATTAGCCTGTTAGTTGATGGTGGAACCAAATTGCATAAAACTGTTAAAAATTACTGAGGTAGAGTGGGTAGTTGCGTAAGTTACGAAATTACCCCTAAAGAGCAAAATTACCGATATACCCCAAGGGTTTAAAATTGACTAAACTGCATGATTGTTTAATACTGTATTTTACCTGATATGCTTTTATTAATATCTATTGCATGGGATTGGGATATTAATGGAGGAAGTGTTGAAAGTGGTTCATCCACGTACTGGAGGCTTTGCCTCAACCTACTGATATTTGAGCAGCGCTGCTGCAACTGTGGAGTGTAGGGCTAGGTGGGTTGAGATATTCCCCACATGGAGTGTAGGGCTGGTACGGGTGCAGTGTAGCGGCTGGTGGGTTGAGTAGTCTCCCCAGATGGGCTTGCATTCATTACTATTGTTGTTACCTATGTTACTGAACTAGGCCTATGGGCCACACTGTTATGTAAAAAGCGGCTAAGGCCTTGCTACTGTATTCTGAAAAGGGCTTCGGTCCACTGTGTACTGTTATCTGAATAGGGCTTAGGCCCAATGGGCTCGAGCTGATTTGGGCTTTGGATGGGTTTCTGTATGCACTGAGTTTCCCAAACTCACCCCTTCCTCTTCCATCCTTGCAGGTGAGCCCTAGTTGGTGGACTTGGAGCTGGGCGGGATTCAGAGTGGCCATGAAGATTGATTGCCGGATTTAATAAGTTTAGCATTTAATTTGGATTATTTATATTATGCTTAAAGTTGTAATAAGGCTGCTCTTTTTAATTAATTTTATTTTGGGGATTATTAAACTGGTTAGCACTAGGGTTCGTTTTATAAAAAAACTACTTGTTTTTAAAAGATCACGATGACGTGCAAAGATTCCGCAAAGTAAATGTTTTTCCAAGAAAATAAATATTTTAAGCAGACTTAAACTTGTTTTAATGTTCGTAGACACGTAACCTGCATAAAGTGTGGCAATGGATGTGTGCATGTCTAGGATTGGATCCGGGAAGAGCTTGGTACTTAAGCTGTCCTATAAGACTCACCTCCTCTTTTCTGGCTTCCTACCTAGTGCACAGCTTCCATTCACTTTAACTTAAAACAAGAACTGATTTTTGCTAAGCTCTAAACAAGGAATTTAGATAAACACATGTTTTTTTTGAAACATCTTCATGTGACATACTAAATTCGGCCGTAACGTCTGGGTCGGGTTTGGGGTGTTACATACTTGCCAACCCAACAGTAGGTCCACAGTTGCCTAGGGCGACCCGTGCAACCTTAACAATCAAACAGTAAAAATAGGCCCAAAGCCCATAATGCGGGCCCATGTGGCCCACATAGCTCAGAAGTGGCCTTGGCCCTTTGGATTACACAACCTGGACCAACGTTCTCCACTCGTCCGTGTGGTTTACCCGTGTGGGGCTCACATGCCTGTGGGGCCCACACAACCCATTCCGGCCCACCATGGCCCAAATCAGCCTCAGGCCATGAGATCGCTCATGGCCGGTCTTAATGATCTTACGCCTACATTTAGGCATTCGAATTACCACATAAGCGAGCGCATGCTCGTGTAGCGTCAATGGTTACCTATTTCGGCTGTTGCTGATTTATTATTATGGCAGCGTTGTTACACACCTGATTGAGAAAGTGTGCAACTAGCCCATGAGCACTCTAGCCTATCACAATCAGAAACTTCAATTAATTGCCTAACAATCGAGTTGAAGCGAACCTTAACCAAACACTTATTTGAAAGATTACCTATCACTCGCCTTGATCGATCGATTGAGGCTTGCGCAAGAGATTGTTGCAACCCCCTAAAGATTACCTGTATTCCAACAGAGACTTGTTATCTATTACCATACTCACAAATAGTTGAACGAAGTGTAAAACAACTTACCGAAGGGATAGAACTAAGAATGAGAGACAGAAATATTCGGCCAACACCCAAAACCAAACCCTTAAATCGAGGCACGAGATGGAACAATCGTACCCCTATCAATAATCGACAGAGAAAAAAGTTGTTAGATGAAGGACAATTACAATAGAGAGAGGCAGACGAAGAAAAAGAAATGTACAAATTAATCAAAGAACACTTGCCTAGTCGAAACAACAATTGAGAGATATGAAGAATTCGGCCAAAGTAAACAGATGAAAAGAGAGGTAGCACAAAAGAATTGAAAGATGGGAGAAGATGAACTCGGTCAAGCAGAAATAAATTGAGGAAGGAAGAAGAAAGATAGAATCGACCAAAACCGCAAGGCTAAAAACCAAAAGAGTTTGAGAGAGAGGAATGAAATAGGTATTCGGTCAAAGAGAGAATTGTTTGAGAGGGAGGAGAGTAGAAGAGGAAAAGATGACAATTGAGGGACCTGAAGAGGAGTGAAAATCCAAAATCAGTAAAGGAAAAAGGTGCTACCAAATTTTCCTAGCACTATTCAACCTCTAGAGAACAAAAGAAAAGAACCAAAATGTTCACCAAACCCGTAATAGAGTACTCAACTCAACAAAGCCGAAATTCCTTAGTGCCTACTGTTCAAAATTAGCACACTACTCCCTCTCACCATAACTTTCCTTGATTTTCTCCTAAAATCCCTTCTCAAATCCCTCAAACCGATTACACCTCCCATGTAACACCCTAAACGCAGCCTAGACGTTATGACCGAATCAGGCGGTGTCACATTGGAGTGCTTTTCAAAAACTTGCTTTTGTTAATGAAAACCCCTTTGGAAATTTAAAGCCTCTTTGTTAGATCTTAAATCATTCTAGCTATTCGTTATTCATTTTAAATTGTCATTACTTTTTAAACTCTATTTGTTGTGGAAGCATTTCAAAAGCGTTGTGGAAACGTAGTGTTTTTAAAACAGTTATCGTTTTGGGAAACCACGTTCTACATCCAACAGGTATATATCATAATAAACAAAAACTCAAATTAAAAACCAAAAAATTAGAGGGGCCTTATTACATAATTCAAAACCCAAAACGAAATCTAATAGCGAATAGAAGAAAACAGAAGCAATAGTGTGGCCATCTCCGAGTCCCTCGCAGCATCGATTCACCTAAGGATTACCTAAACAATTAAAAGAAATGGGTAAGTTTACGAAAACTCAGTGTGCAATCCCAATATCAAGCAAACAATAAATAACACAGTCTGGGCCTAAGACCAGATCAGTAACAGTCTAGGCTTGAGCCCATTACGGAATAGTAATAGTGTGGGCCTTAGCCCAATGCAGTAACAATACAGTACAACCATGCAACCCAACCCAAACCAGCCAACACACCACTCCGTACCACCAACACACCATGTAAGGACAAAGTCGACCCACCCAGCCAACACACCGGTATCGAAGCATAGCTGCCAATAATAGTATCGCAGCAAAGCTGCCAGTAACAGTAACGCAGCAAAGCTACCAGTATCAGTATATGGCAGAAAGCTATGAGTAGAGGCACAAAATCATCAATAGTGGCATAAAGCCATCAGTAGCAGCAGAAAGCCATCAATAGCGGCACAACCATCAGTAGGTCCACAGTCGTCTTGTGCGACCCGTGCGACCATATCAGTACAACACACTTCCTCCAAAATATATAAACCCATCCCCATGAAAAATATCATGTCATAACTCATACATATATACAAAATGTCATACTCAGAAAGAACAGTGAAATCATAACACAAATCAGTTATTTACCCTTAAGGGGTAAAATAGTCATTTTACCCTATACATGTCATTTTACCTGCCTTGGGATCTAGGTACTCTTATCAACCCATCAGAAGGCCTACAATCACCTCGAGTTACTCATGTAACCTTAACTACTCTAACAGTGTAAATGGGCCCAAGGCCTATCATGCGGTCCAAGTAGGCCCACACGCTTGTGTGGCCTATCAAGCCCAAAAATTACCATAGCCATGCGAGCTACACAGCCCAATCTGGTAATTACAATGTACCACTGAATTTATCCATGTGGAGCCCATGAGCCTACTGGGCCACACAACCCATTGAGGCCCAAAACAGCCTAAGCCCATCAGAACGCCCATGGTGGTCACTACAGTCTTACGACCATGATTCGTGGGCTTGGGTTACCACATGAGCGTTCGTATACCCATGTGGTCAAATGGTCATTCTCTCAACTTTTCAGCTTTTCGTCATTTTGACTTTTCGGCTTTTGCCGTTTTACAGTCTATTCAGTGTGTGAATACACACCTGCTATGGAGTTGCAGCCGAACTACTTCTGAAACGAGAACCTATGATCAACCACAACCCCTCATTGGTCTCAAACCCGTGTTAATCCAATACCATAATATTGAAACTGTTGCAACCAAAACATCTACTTACAAAACAATAGTCTCAACCTTCCCTTGCTTTAACACTACGTACTCCTTCCAAAAGCTTTACCTTTACATGAATAGTTAACTAACTCATAAACATCTATAATCCCATACAGATATGTCTAAAACTTGAACCCTTACCAGTAGAGGAATTATCACTTGTAAAGGAAAAGTAATCGATACAAGACCTTGCTTATAGAAATCGAGCCCCTAGCAACATTCTGTAAGATCATAGTATTACAAGTCAATCATTAAGGTGAAAAAGAGAATGAGTGGGAAGGGTACATTCGGCCCCCGGAAGAAGAAGATGACAAACCATGAGAAGAAGACTTACTAATACCTAGCCTAGGCCCAAGCCTAGAAGTCGCCGGAAAAGTAAATAGATAATCAACCAAGAACAATCCAGCCAAGAGAAGAAAGCAGAGAAGTGGAAACAAATGGATGTTCAGCTTTGAAGAATAAAGGACCTTAGGTTCGGCCAACACAGTAGAGAAGCAAAGGAAATCAGAGGGAAGAGAAGGAAACAATCGATCAGGAAAAAACCCGAAAGCTGAGAAAGAGAGGAAGAGAAGTCAATTGCTTTTTGTGAAAAAACAAAAAGGAAAAAAGGAAAGTGCCCGAATGGTCAAAAAGAGAAATTCCCCAAGTCCCTTAGCAGAAATTGGATATTCAGGAAACAAAGGAAAACGAGAGTGCTAAACTGACCAAATGAGGTGTAGGACCCCTAGGTCGAATTCATCAATGACTAGAGTCCCCCTTCGGCCAACTTCCCACAACAATTAAAACTCCTTCTTTTCCTCCACAAATCCCTCCCTAAAAATCCTCCTTTATCTCCTCCTTAATTTACTCCACCTTTTTCTCCTTGACCAATTCAAATTCTACCTTGCAGAGCTTCAATCGGCTTCTTCTTCTTACATGGCAAGAGAGCAAAATAAATATTCTTTTTACCTTGCCACGACTTGAACCTTAGACCTCAAAAGAAACATCCACACGCCACATCCATTAGATCAATAGGCTCTTTATGTCATACCTTACCAAATTTTATTTATAACCCTACTGAACAAAGATAGGGGTTTTATCCTTAAAAAAGCCAAAATTTT